>NC_137197.1:6016021-6068521 GCF_960531495.2 Zeus faber
ATGTATGTACAATAACCCCAAAAAGTTTCAAATGTATAAATGGATTTATATTCCAAACAAGTGAATAACAATATACGTACAATATTAGATCCAATATTAGAATCAGCAGATATCTCTAGTACGTAGTGTGTTTTCTTTACCATCATTGCTCATTATATAAATGAGGCGATTCCTTTTTGACTTAAACTCTTGTAAAGTGTGTATATGTGGTTTCACAGTGCGCTCACTCTCCACCCTCTCATCCGTCTGGAAACACGACAGATTATGTCACTGTTTTGTTTGTGCAGCAGAGCGACTCTGCATAATTAATATCTGTTTTTCCCCTTTTTGTATTGATTCAGATGAACAAATCGGAAACGATCTCCCTGCAGGTTCATGTGCACGGATGATGTACTTACATCACTAGTATGCAGTAGTACACAGTAGAGCACAGTAGTACACAGTAATACCCAGTATTACAGTAGAGAACAGTAGTACACAGTAATACACAGTAGCGCACAGTAGTACTTGGTAGAGCACAGTAGTACACAGTAATACACAGTAGAGCACAGTAGTACATGGTAGAGCACAGTAGTACACAGTAATACACTAATACACAGTGGTACACAGTAGAGCACAATAGTACACAGCAATACACTAATACACAGTAGTAGACAGTAAAGCACAGTAGTACACGGTAATACGCATATACACAGTAATATAGTAGAGAACAGTAGTACACAGCAGTACACAGTAATACACTAATATACAGTAATACACAGCAATACAGTATAGCACAGTAGTACATGGTAGAGCACAGTAATACACATTAATTCAATAATACAGCAGAGCACAGTAGTACATCGTAGAGCACAGTAATACACTAATACACAATATACAATGAAAAACAGCTCTACACAGTAATACACTAATACGCAGTAGTACACAGTAGAGCTCAGTAGAAGATGGTAATACACTAATACACAGTAATATAGTAGAGAACAGTAGTACACAGTAATACACTAATACACAGTAATACAGTAGAGCACAGTAGTACATGGTAGAGCACAGTAATACACAGTAATATACTAATATACAGTAGAGCAGAGTAGTACATGTTTCAGCATAGTAATACACAGTAATACACTAATACACAGTAGTACACAGTAGAGCACAGTAGTACGTGGTAGAGCACAGTAATACACAGTAGTACACAGTAATGCACTAATACACAGTAATACAGTAGGGCACAGTAGTACACAGTAATACAGTAGAGAACAGTAGTGCACAGTAATACACTAATACACAGTAATACAGTAGAGTACAGTAGTACATGGTAGAGCACAGTAGTACACATATACAGTAGTACACAGTAATACACTCATATACAGTAGTACACAGTAAAACAGTAGAGCACAGTAGTACACAATAATACACTCATATACAGTAGTGCACAGTAGTACAAAGTAATACACGGTAATTCAGTAGAGCACAGTAGTACATGGTAGAGCACAGTAGTACACAGTAATACTTGTAAAAGAGATTTTTGTTCTCAGTGGGACTTCCTGGTTAAATAAAGGCAAAATAAATAATTAAAATACACAATAGTGCACAGTAATACACAGTAGTACACAGTAATACACTCACACACAGTAGCACAGTTATTTTGTATTTTAAAAGCCTTTTTATCTGCGCCGATAATAAACAAAGCCTCCTCTGCAAACAGGCTCTGACAGGGACCTTTAAGGAAGCAGCTGGGATGCTGTCTGGTCGCCGTGGCGACGGCGATGTGCTTGTCCTCCCCTGGGGGCGCGGCTGATTGGAAGGCCGGCGGGGGGTCAGGGAGGGTCAGCATGTGGATTGTGGAGTACGACCTCAGCCCCTCCCTCCTGAATATAGATGATTTTTTTCAACCTAATTTGAATTTAACTTCAGTGCTGTGGCGGCTGGTCCCCAAATCACAGCCTTCAACATTTAATACCAGACTTTAAAGATTTGAAAATGAATCATGAGACATTTAAACGGAACAGTATTTGTAATCAAACTAAGGCCGTCACGCTCATGACAGTTTAGGTATTATAGGCAAATAATCGTCATATAAATAATGATTATTGTCTAATGAAAAGGTTCTATTTATTGTACCATTTAAAATATTGGCTCAATACATCTTTTTTTTTTTTTTAATACACAAGCCCTAAAACAAAAAACACACCTTACAGTTCACGACTTCCAAATCATGATGCATAAAATACATAAAATATCTCATAACCTAAAAGTACATAATAAACGGTATACAGTATATGGTACATTAAATGTATTTTTTTTTATAAAAGCCTAAAATATCCTCAGTGCAATCCTCTGAACATAACCTGGGTGTTGGTGCTTGTCCAGCAGCGTTCTTTAAGCGTCCAATGCAGGAAAAGCATCTGATGAGCTCATAGGAAAAGCCTCTTTATCGTGAATAACACCGGGATTGTCCTGCTCTCCTCCCGAAAAAGAGGAAGTGAGAAATGAACGCACACCAGCTCTGAGTGTTGTGAGATACGTCAGTCAAAGCTTTTCTGAGCAGGAGGTTGTCGGCCCCGCCTCCGGCCCCGGCCCCGGCTCGAGCTTCGGCTTCTTCGTTTATTGATGGGTCTTGGTCTGCAGATCCAGCTGTAGCCACGTGACCTGAAACCAGAGAAGAGGCTTCTCTGCTGTTCAGAGAATAATATTATGTTTGATATAATCAACATTTAAATTTAGGTTTTGGGTTGAATTTATAACGTCCTGGTCCATACGATGCTACGTTAGGTCCAACGTGGACTCATGGAGCTTTTTACAGTCTGGAGGTATGATGTATGATGGTATGATGTATGATGGTATGATGTATGATGGTATGATGTATGACAGTATGATGTATGAGGTATGACAGTATGATGGTATGATGTATGATGGTATAATGTGTGATGGTATGATGTATGACATTATGATGTATGAGGTATGACAGTATGATGGTATGATGTATGATGGTATAATGTGTGATGGTATGATGTATGACATTATGATGTATGAGGTATGACAGTATGATGGTGTGATGTATGATGGTATGACAGTATGATGTATGATGGTTTTTACATTACATTACATTACATTGATCAGACTTACAATTATTCAAACACCGACGGACGCAGCCATCAGGGGCTATTAGGGGTTAAGTGTCTTGCTCAAGGACACTACAGCATGCTAGCAGGAGGAGCCTGGGATCAAACCAGCAACGTTTAGATTACTAGACCACCAGCTCTACCTCCTGAGCTACCATCCTCCCTAATGATGTATGATGGTATGACAGTATGATGTATGATGTATGACGTATGATGTATGATGGTATAATGTATGATAGTATGACAGTATGATGTATGAGGTATGACAGTATGATGGTGTGACGTATGAGGGTGTGATGGTATGATGATGTGATGTATGATGGTGTGATGTATGATGATATGATGTGTGGCAGTGTGATGTATGATGGTATAATGTATGACGGTATGATGTATGGCAGTATGATGTATGAGTTATGACAGTATGATAGTGTGATGTATGATGGTATGACAGTATGATGTATGACGTGTGATGTATAATGGTATGATGTATGATGGTGTGATGTATGATGTATGATGGTGTGATGGTATGATGGTGTAATGCTGTGATGTATGATGCTGTGATGTATAATGCTGTGATGTATGATGGTGTGATATATGATGTATGATGGTGTAATGGTATGATGTATGATGTATGATGGTGTGATGTATGATGTATGATGGTGTAATGGTATGATGTATAATGGTATGATGTATGATGGTGTGATGTATGATGTATGATGGTGTAATGGTATGATGTATGATGGTGTGATGTATGATGGTGTGATGTATGATGTATGATGGTGTAATGGTATGATGTATGATGGTGTGATGTATGATGGTGTGATGGTGTTATTATTCCCTGGCTGTTCTCTGTAATGCTGGTGTGGTGTTACATTTTCACTTTGGATTTGAATAAGTGAACGCCGTGTGAGACTCTGGTTTAATGTGAAATTCCCTTTGAGGTTTTGCAGCTCACAGTCAGTAATGCAGGTTTTTTAGGTTGTTTATCTGGAATTGGGAAAACTATGAACTCGCACCTGGTTGTTATTTGTGTGTGTGACTCCATGACGTTGATCGTCACATTATTATAATTATTATTATTATTATTATTATTATTTGATGTTTTTCCTTCGTCCTGCGTGTAAAAGTAGAATAAATTGTCTTGTTTTTGCACTTTCCCCCTTTTTTAGTTGAAGCCAGCACGGCTGTGTTGTGTTTTCTGCCTAATTTGGTCGTTTTGGTCGTCACATTTAAAATGTATTGGAGATAAGAATTTTGACGCACCGTTATAATGTCGTTACAATTTAAAATGAACAGTGATTGATAGAAAATTTGAGTGTTTGTGAAGAAAAACATTGCATCAGATTTTAGAAGATGAGAGCTCGGGGAGGTGAAACGTGAACTTGGATTCTGATGTTCTTGGTTTGTTTCGATGAGGTCATAAAGGACTACTGCTCCACCTAGCGGTGGAAGATGACACTGTGAACTACACTGCAGCTTAACACAACATAACATGTCCGATAGTTACACACAGTCCGATGTTGTAGGACTTTGATGTAAATGTTCATTGCCTCATGGCATTAGAGATGTTTTTGGCACTGGGAGGTTTTAAGGTGGCACTCAGCTTTTAAGGTGGTTCTTCCTGCTCCTCTCCTCCAGGTGACCTGCCTTCAGGACTTCTTTGGGGAGGACGACATCTTCATCGCCTGTGGCCCCGAGAAGTTCCGCTACCAAGACGACTTCCTCTTGGAGGAAAGCGGTGAGCACCCACCAGACTGTTACCGGTACCGGTGGTTTACCAGTGTGAGGTTTACCAGGAAAATACTACTGAGCAAAGATCAAGCAGGTCCAGGTCTGCTGACGGGTTTGTCATCATCTTCACCGTTTCACAATGTCGTGCAGTATTTTCACATCAGGAAAGCAGGACTGTTGTTCTTATAATTGTATATGACAGTTTGAGGCATCATGGTACTTTTCAAATTCAATTCAAGTGAAATATAATGATTTTTTTATGTTTTTTTTTTTATTTCCGAGAATTTGAATAATATGATTACAGATACTGATTCCACAGATTAAAAATAAAATCTTTCAAATCAGGTTTCCCAATTCCTTGCACAAAAACATAACAACACCGTCATTGGCGACTGACAGGAAGGTCATCTGGTGGGTGTGCTACTGAGGAGAGACTTTGCTTCGCCGACGCTGACGTGTGCATTTTGGTTCTTAACGGTCATTCCAGAGTGCAGGGTGGGAAAGTCCACGTCGTACGGTCGGATCTCCTCCATGCAGGGACGCTGCTCCCCCAGGAGCGGAGGCGTGTCGCGCAGGAGCAAGTCTCCCTCCTCCACTGGATCAGGTGTGTGTGTGTGTGTGTGTGTGTGTGTGTGTGTGTGTGTGTGTGTGTGTGTGTGTGTGTGTGTGTGTGTGTGTGTGTGTGTGTGTGTGTGTGTGTGTGTGTGTGTGTGTGTGTGTGTGTGCGCGCGTGCGTGCGTGCGTGCGAGACGTTTCTGTTTAAAATGAGCGTTTCAGTTGTGTTGCACTTTTTCCCAAGGTCAGTTGTTGCAGCATCAGTGTTCTCTGGCTGTTTGCTCCGTGTTAGTATCCTCAGAGTAGGAGCAGCCCTCCCCCAACACAGTCATTGCCAAACTTCTTCCTGGCAAGACCCTCATCACGGTAGACCGTGCCAAGAAAAACTGCAGAGTGGTTCACCATTTATCTCCTAAATATTGCTGACACACAGTGAAAATCTCAACAAGAACAACAACAAAACATCCTTACTGAGTCTTTTAATATGTTCTGAAAAAAACTTTTAAATGTAAAAATAAACACATCCAATAAAATCTTAGAAACTAATTTTGTTGCAGACACCCTGCAATTCCCTCGAGGGCCCCTAGGGGGCTGCGGACCGCAGTTCGTGAACCCCTTCCCCAAATAACGGTGTTTCCGCACAGTGCATGTATCTACTTCTTCTGAGCTGTGACCACGTCAGTGAAGGGTGTTGTGGTTCCTCCATCTCTTGCAGCCAACGGCACGGCCGGCAGCCAGCTGTCCACCCCCCGGTCCGGGAAGTCCCCCAGCCCGTCCCCGACCAGTCCTGCCAGCCTCCGGAGACGCAGGGTGGGTCCACGGAGATAAGAAACACAAAGCGAGCCAATAAACATAATAAACATAATAAATATTCAATCGGTCTCAAGGAACATGTTTAATGTTCTGATATGGAGAGCAGAGGCGGTCCTGCGTCTATCCCAAAAGCAGGACGTTGCCTGGCGACCAATGTGTGAATCTCGAGGTTTACGCCGTCGACTTTGCCGAAATCTCTGTTTTCCCTGCTGGGAATAGAGCTGAAAGACTCTAATTATTTTCCCCGCTCGGGGGCTTGATTCCCAGGGCTCAGCCACATCACACTGAACACGGAGCTGCTCCAGGGCCTCTTCCATTTTAAACAGACTCAAAGCGATGATTTGAGGGCGGGGTCGGCAGCTTTTATCACTGGAAAAGACATTTTTGCAGCTCGGAAACATCTCTCCAGAGTAATAGCTGGCAAAATAGTGTGAAATACTATTATTATTATTATTATTATTATTATTATTATTATTATTATTATTATTAATAATAATAATTAATAATAATAATAAATAATACATTTTAACATCACATTGTGATGCACAAAGCATTAAATAGTTGGTGCAAACCCTCCCTTTCTCTCTCTCTCTCTCTCTCGTACATTTAATCACGACACATTGCCAAATTCGGAACACCCAGTTCCTACAACCAACTGAAACAACATCCTCTATCCTTTTTGTTAGTATTATAAATGATTATTATTTTTTTTTTCTGGGGGACTGATGTGGATGCTCCCGTCCGATCTGGGGGGGTCGGCAGCCAGATTTGTGCACAATAAAGTGATATTTTGGGGTGCTTCATGTGTCCCCCCTCCTCCCCCCAGGGCTCTCAGCACAGCGGCTCCTCCCTCTCTCTCGCCTCCACCAAGGTCTGCAGCTCCATGGACGAGGGCGACGGAGGCGGCAGCGAAGGTACGGAGGGGGGCGGGGGGTTTTAACGGACTCACGTTCACCAGATCCTGCACCTTCCTGACCTGCCTCTCCCCTCCCGCAGCAGAGCTGACGGAGGATCATCCCTCCGTCCCGGCCTCCATGGCGGAGCGCTACAAGGTGGGGCGGACGCTCGGGGACGGGAACTTCGCCGTGGTCAGGGAGTGCGTGGAGAGATCCACGGGACGGGAGTTCGCGCTCAAGATCATCAGCAAGGGGCGGTGCCGGGGAAAGGTGGGGGGACTGCACCTTTAATCCAACCGATATAAATGTCACCAAATCGGGTGGAGGGACATGGAATTATTATTAATAATAACAATAATAATAATAATTATTATTATTATTCTCCTTTCGGCTGCTCCCGTTAGGGGTCCCCACAGCAAATCATGTGCCTCCAATACCTTATTATTATTATTATGAATATAATAATAATAATAATAATATAATATGTAGTTGTTTCAATAATAAAGACATTTAAATAATTACATGTGGAGTGAAGGTGTGTATAAATCTGACATAACTCAAAACTGGGATTAATATCTTCCTCATCTGATTGATATAACCAAGCCCATTTCTGCATACAGATACATATAGGTTGGGCTATCGGTAAACATTTTACTGAAATGAAAAAAAAAAGTATTTCAGTTTTGAAACTATTAATTTAAAGGGTTTCTGGTTTTGATGAACAGAGCAGTAGCTCACAAAAATGTAGGATTTTTTTTTTTTTACATGGTGTGTTCAAAATCAGCGGTCTCATTATTATTAACTGGAAATGACAGTAAAATTGGAAGTATTGTTATTTGTGTTCGGTGTGTGGAAGTGCCCACATGTTAGTACTCAGTATTCCATGGCCTCCCTGCAGATATCCATGCATGCACATGTAAACATTCATTTTTATTTTGTCCCGTGCCCAGGAACACATGATCCAGAGCGAGGTGTCGATCCTGCGGCGCGTCAAGCATCCCAACATCGTGCTTCTCATCGAGGAGATGGACACGTACAGCGAGATGTATCTGGTCATGGAGCTGGTCAAGGTACGCTGCTCCCCATTCAGTGCCAAACTGCAGCTTGGATCCAATGGTCAACTTGCTTGGTCCCCAGTGAACGGTTTCTATTCACACAAGTCTATTCAAACGGCCGGATGCGCCCCCTAGTGGGCAGCAGAGGAAGTGCGTGAGGCTGTGAGAGAATGATTTAAGTATTTCAACATAATGTAAATTGAAGTTGAATTCCTCACTTTTAAGCACCAATTTGTAATACGATTTGGTGAAATGCATGTAATAAAAAAAAAAAAAGGAGAATAGTAAACCGTATAATAAAATTTGCATGATCAAATTTTCCAGTAACATTAATTTCTTCCTGGCTGAAATGTCACTTTTTTTATTTGTATTTATTTTGTTGGGGTCCTTGGACCCTGAAAAAGTTTGAATACAATTTTTTGACTTTTTATTTACACTACAAGCTATTTGTTTTTCTGTTACCAGAGAGAGAGAGATCTCTCGTCGTTTATGTACTTTTCATGCCACGTTTTCCCTTGTGCACTGTTCCCTGTGCTGTTTTAAACCGCAGGGGGGTGACCTCTTCGACGCCATCACCTCCTCCAGCCAGTACACGGAGCGGGACGCCGCCTCCCTGCTGTTCAACCTGGCGAGCGCCGTCAAATACCTGCACGGTCTGAACATCGTGCACAGAGACATCAAACCCCAAAACCTGCTGGTCAGTCCTATTTCAGGGTGAAGTAAATCTGAAGCTGTTTGTAATGTGAGTTGATTTAGTTTATCCAGGACGTACAATGCTCACACACTTTTAGCTGCTTTTTACATTATTATATATATATATATATATATATATATATATATATATATATATATATATATATATATATGAGATATAAGATAGTACTTTATTCATTACCGGGGGGAATTCGGCCATTACAGAAGCTCCGTAAAAAATGGGAAGTAGAGATTATACACACTAAATTCCCCAAAATATGTGAAACAAAATAAAAATCTGTAAGAAAAAGACATATACAGTTTAGATTCACTATTAAATGAATATGGCATTAAAATCTGAAATGATGCGTTCCCTGCACAGACGTTCGGGCCTGGTGCTCTGGATTTATAATTGTTAAAATATCACTCTCCAAACAACACAATTTCAAAAAAGTCAGAAAAATAAAACCTTTTGCTCAGGAGAGATGAGGGTAATTAAATCTCTTAAGTATTTAAATATCAATTGTTCTCACTTTTGATGAGAGAATACTAAATGACACAATAAATTGTTACATTAACACTGAACTTGTCTTTCTTCAAACTGAGATATTTGAACTCAGAACGTCATTGAGTTTTCTCGCTCTGCTGGATATTTCACAATATCCTCCGGAGCTCTTTCTGAGCCCCGCGACGCCTTTGAGCTCGGTTCTGTGAATTTGGGATTCCAGTGGAGGTTCAGCGCCCTCCCCCCGATTAAAGGCGGCGTGGTCGTTCCCGCCGTAGTAAATATTAAACAGCGCCGTGTGTATTTTTTATTTGACCTATTTTTCCCCCTCAGGTGTACGAGCACCAGGATGGCACCAAGTCTCTGAAGCTCGGGGACTTCGGCCTCGCGACGCTGGTCAACGGGCCCCTGTTGGCCGTGTGCGGGACCCCCGCCTACGTGGCTCCGGAGATCATCGCCGAGACGGGGTGAGGCTCAGTCAGAGACGCCCCGGACGACTGGAGGTCATTTAGAAGACAACAAGTACGACTCCGTTTGGTCTGATCCCTTCCTCTGCTTTGTGTCGACAGTTACGGCCTCAAGGTGGACGTCTGGGCGGCCGGCGTCATCGCCTACATTTTGCTGTGTGGTTTCCCTCCTTTCCGTGGGTATGTGCGGCTACAAATGTTCCCGCCGTGTTTTGAAAGGTGCCGTAGTTTTTTTTTGTTTTTTTTTTTATTGTTGATGCTCGGATTTTTTTATTTATTTTTTATCTTCTCGCGTTCCTCGGGCTCAAAGTATCTGGAACACGACAACCGCAGTGCGCACGGACACGGCTCGTTAGAGCCGGGACGTTTCAGACGTCTCGTCGTTCCGGTTTGATCCACGTCGACGTACATTTGGAGCAGAAATCACAGAAAAACTGTTGGAGTTACCCAGGAAGTAGAACCTTGGCGCGTTTTGATTGGTTTGAGGAGCGGGGCGCTTTCTGACCTCATCGCCCGAAGTTACATGAGTCCAAGCTTCGTCTCTCTCATCCAATGACTCGTGCCCTGTGGACTGCATAGCGTTCACAGACAACCCGGGGGCGACGCTGCGTTTTAAGGAAACTCCGAAAACTGTTACTCGGGCTGCGTTCAACAACACCCCCCCCGAAAACTATAATCGTTCACAGAAGGCGTCTTCGCACCGCAGGAAGGTAAAAAAAAAAAACCTTTGGAGGAACCGTCCCTTTCTTTTTTGTGCGCATTGAATGAACCAGCAACAATCGTAATTGTTAAAACACCGTTTTTGAGGGATAGTTAAACTGAAGGACAGAAGGGGAACGTTCAGTCACTAAAGTCCACGGTGATTGGTCGAACACACGAGAACGAGAAATACTCATGTGGAAAAAACACTTTTATTTATACACAATTAATTTCAAAAACATTAAATTTAAGGGCAAAGGCTGATCATGGCATTATGGTAACTCGGAAAATTGTACCCGACACGACTAAAATGGACCCTGTGTATTGCTGCTTGCAGCTATATTTATTATTATTATTATTATTAGGAGGTACCTTTTTGAACTAACAGTAGTTGTCACCCTCTTGTAGCCTTGTAGTGGAATTGCAGTCAAATGAAACGTCCGGATTGAATAGTGACGATCAGGATAGTTTAGGTTTAATGAGTCAAAACAACCCGACTGGCTCATCTTTGGGACCAGATTAGCTGTGATGTCACACTTTCGCTCTCTATATTGAACTGTTGAACTGTCTCTCCTCCTGCTGTAGCGGTGACGATCAGGACGCTCTGTTCGATCAGATTTTGGAAGGTCGTCTGGATTTCCCCTCTCCGTACTGGGACAACGTGTCCGACGCGGCCAAGGTCAGTGACCAGGAGTCCTGGAATCTGCTGCACTTTTAACACCTCTTTAACGACGCTGCCTTGTTTTATGTCAAATGCAGAGCATCGGTTTAACATATTGAAATTGCATTAAAAATTCCTTGATTGAAATGAGTGTTTTTGGGGGTGAAAAAACCTGCACTTCCGTGAACACTGTAAGGTCTGCTGTTGCATAAGATCTGCTGTCGAGTTCTCCCAAAAAGACTCCTTTACAAACCCTGTTGCATTGTGGAACCTCCCCTCAGGACCTGGTGGGCTTCATGCTGCAGGTGGAGGCGGAGCAGAGGTTCACCGCCCTGCAGGTCCTGGATCATCCCTGGGTCAATGTGAGTGTCTGTCATGTGCTCCAAAACGTCATTCAATGAACCGTGCGGCAGTTACCGTTTAAAATACAATACGCTCAAATTTAAAGGTAAAATTTGAAACAAAAAAAGGATGCCTGATCACCTTTCTAATATTTATTCATGTTTTAATTGAATTTCTGTTGTTCTCAATTATTCAGAAAGCTTTTTTGAAAAACCTCCAAAAATGTAAATTATATAAATATGACATAATATAATTCCGTTACTGCATATTTTGTGCCTCTGTAAAGTAACTGTTTATCATAATTACCTTTTTTTTATCAGATATTTGTCTAAATTTATTCTGAACTGTGAGATTCATTGTTTGATGTGTATGTCACTTCATGGTATTTAGGCCTTTGAAAGACTATAAAATGAATGTGGATTTTATTGCCCAACTTCCACAGTGTTAGTTCTGAATTACTCATTGGAGCCATTTCAATGTATTGTAGTCAGGTGGTGCACACTGCAACCTGCTCTGAACCTGTGCTGGTGACCCCAGGGAAAGTTTTTCATGATTTATCACATTGTTTTTAACTTTGGAATCATATTTGTTGAAGTGTACTTATTATTTGGATATTTTTATGTATTATTATTTAATATAATATATTGTTTTTTAATGTTATATATTATAATTCAATGTAATATATTGTTATTTAATGTAATATATTGCTATTTAACATATTATTTAATGTAATATATTATTTAATGTCATATTGTTATTTAATGTAATATACTGTTATTTAATGTATCGTTTCATATAATGCATCAATCATTGTCTCTGACGCTGCTCTGATCTGGTTTTAGGAGGAAGGTTTTTCGGAGAACGAGCTCCAGCTCCCGGTCGCAGGGAAGATTAGGAAACATTTCAACACCAGACCCAAGCTCAACAGCACTGCGGCAGGAGTGTCTGTGATCACAGTGAGTGCACACACACACACACACACACGTCTCTGTTTTCTGTCGCGTCTAACATTTCACAAATGTTTTGTGAAATGAATCGATTGGTGTCGTGGTGATTTGAGGTCCTTCCTCTCGTGGCCGTCGTCCCTCTCCCTCCTTTTGGATTTAAAGCCGCCGCCTCCATTTTCATGCGGCTTCATTTGGTGACGTCATCGACATCGTCAGTCTTCATTGACCGTTCAGTGATTGATTGACTCTCTGCAATTTTGCAGCCAAACATGGGACGTTTTATCTTCCTCTCCTAAATGTGGAAACGTCTCAATGTGACGAGCGAAGTGCGGCGTCGCAGCCGAACGTGAAGTTCTCCGACCCCGGGTCCCAGTGGACGTCCACTCCAGAGGGTTTGGGAAGGAGGACGGCTCCATCCTCACTCTGAAAGCCAAAGTGACTCGTCTCCCTGCTGAGCTGGACCAGCGTCAGCAGGACTTTGGATTAAGTTCAATTCTGACTCTAATCGCCTCAGTGCTTCCATGGCGTCGTGCCGGCAACACCCCCCCCCCCGAAATACCTGGAAAATTTGGACGGCGTCGCGTTCCAACCGCGTTCCCTTCATCATGATCCATGATCCGCCCATGTGTGTTTGGTTATTATGGGCGCGTGACTCTCTGCGTCTGCTTCGTACTTCGCGCTAAAACACGTTTTTTTTGTTGTTGTTGTTTTTAATCATGAGCTGAAATAAATGACTGTTCCCTAATTGAACACGGTAACACAGATGTAATCCCCTTTTTTTTTTTTTTAATAAAGAAACATCTTTATTACATCTTTTATAAAAGGGGTTCAATCGGCATCGCAGGTAGTGAGTGTTGCTCAGCAGCGCCACCCACTGGTAGGAATCAGCACAAAGCTGCAGCAGATTAGCGCTTCAGTGGTTCTACGTCACCAGCGGTAAATCTGCTGCATCTTTTGAGAAAGCAGGTGGAGGAGGGGTAAAGAGATTGAGCCCTAGAAGCCGTATGTCGGGTCAAAAATTAACCGAATGAAATTGACGTCATCAATTATTAAATATTAATGCAATTAACTAATATTTGACAATTTATTTATTCAAGTAATTCATAAAATTAACTATAGGTGTAACAATGAGTTCACCGCATCCAAAAAAAACTCTAATCAAGGAATTCCTGGAATTTTGTATGGGGTTGAAACCAGAAAACAATCATGCGGGTAATCATATTTATTTATAGTATTATATGTGATTATACATAATTATATATATTATATTCCCTTTTTTTACTTGCACTGTTGTGTAGACTCTGCTGCAGTAACTCGTGACTTGAATGAAGTGCTATCTTATTCCACATGCGTTCTCGGGTTGAGGAATGTTTCGGTCTCTCACCCCTCCACAGACCACTCCTCTGGACAAGGAGAAGCAGGTTTTCAGGCGACGACGCCCCCAGGAGGTGAGGAGCGTGCACCGCGGCGCCCAGGGCTTCGCCGCGGCCTCCGCCCTCCCGGGGCCCCCCGCACCCCGCCCACCCGCCGACGTCACCTCCGGCTCCGAGGATTTCTCCCCCGGCTCCGGCGACACCGTGCGCTCCCCCACCTCCCCCTTCTAGAAGCACGACCCCCCCCGGCACAGAGGGGTGGGGGCGGGGTGGAGGCGGGGTGGGGAACGCTGGGTTTTAGTGGAATGAGCTGGAGCGAAGCGCTTCGGTTCGATCAGAGGAAACGTTTATTTGGCTTGGGGACGGTTTAAATTCTAGAATAATCGAGCTCCACCCGGAGGTCACGCTGAGTTGTGCCGCGAAACTCGTTTCGAGTGTCGGCAAATACAGTTTTACTCCATTTACTAGTCAGCGCACACATTTTAGGTTTCACCTCTGACCATTGTCCTGATCATAGCTCACTCGGGTTTTGCCTAATTCGGACGATTACTTTGGCCGTGTTTTGTATTTGCTGGTGCCAGCGCCATTGCTTTAACGAATACAAACTATGGCAAAATTAAGTAGTCTACGCTAAATTATTATGAATCATAATTAATGGTCAGTGGGACCAGGGGATTCATTTCATGGGAGTCTTCTCAGCACGTCGTTTGAACTCCAAAAACCCCAAAAAGGAGACGACATAAATATATCTGTATACTGTAAATCAAACATCTAAAAATGTGAGATGTCTGCAGGAAAACGGAACGTGCGCTGACTACGAAGTAAAACTCAGCGTGACGTCAAAGGTGTAGTCCACGATAAAACCACATCAGGTTCTTTTGTAAAGTAGCAGCAACAAGAACAAAAAAAACAAAAAAACCCATCGCGTATAAGTGACGTTTACAGGGTACATCCGGTGCGATCCTTCACGTTTCTCGGCCCCCGGTGCGGGTGTCTGGGCCCGACGCGGAGGAACGGAGGACGCCGCCGCCGGAACCGTCCTTTTCACCCCGCGGACACCGGGATCCCGGCGGCGTCGGACGAATGTCGTGGCTTCCGTGGCGCTGCATGTGGACCAAGCGCGACGAGGCCTGAAGCCGACTCGAGCACGGAGCCGCGCTCCCGCTCCTTGGGGAACGATTGTGGGCGAAACTCCGGCCGACGTGGTTGGCGTCTAAGAGACAGTTAATTTACCGAGTTATTAGCTATTATTATTAATAATAACCCTTCAGCGTATTCACACTGTCACAGAAACAAGAAGAAACCGCTCCAGGCGACGGGTTATCCAACAAAGTGCTTCCAGTAACAGCCCCTGAGTCATTACTCAGCGGTACAGAAGAACCTTTATTTATTGACGGTTCCGTCCAGTGAATGTGTGTCCGCGGTTTGCGGTGTTTTTTCCCCCCAAACTCGCAACCCAAACGTCCCCGAAACGAACCCAAACGTCCGGGCCGCGAACGCGTCGCGCCCGTCGAGCTGCATGCGAAGGAGCCGCGACGCTGGAGCTGAGCTTCCGCCTCGCGGCGCCTGTTCCGCGAACGGCCCCGCTTCCCCGCGCATAGACCCACGGGTCACGGGTCAGACATCGGCGTTGGGGACAAGCAGCGCGGGCTCCACGTCGTAATCCGGTCCGGGCTTGACCGCCCTGGGGACGGTGGGTGGACCGCTCCAAGCGCGGGCCTAGACGTGGTTCCGGGCGGTGTGCGCGTCGGAGCGCCCAGTCTAAAAATTCCGAGGAATTCGAACGCACCGCGAAAAGCGGGGCGCCGCGAACCGGAAGTTGACTTCAGCGTCGTAAAGGAGCTGCTCTGCTGTTTGATATAAACATTGATATGCGATATACTTATTATTATTATTATTATTATACTTATTATTATTATTATACTTATTATTATTATACTTATTATTATTTTAAAGTTTATTTTGGTCGTTATACCTCGTGTCGTCATCATGCTGAATGCGGTCCCGTTAGCGCAGGTTTAGAGGTGTGTGTGTGTGTGTGTGTGTGTGTGTGTGATTGGACCTTAACGACCCCTCCGCCTGGGTCCTACCGGCAGCAGGGACTCGGAACCGGGCGGTGGAGCGTCCGGGACGGAGCCGTCGGGGGGGGGCTGTGGGGAACACGTCGGGCTCGGAGACTCCTCCTCTGACCCGTTCGGTTTGTGTGACGGGTTGGGACCGAAGACCAACGCGCTCATGTAAAAGGTGTTGGGGAACGAGCTGATGAGAGTCGGTGGCGGCGACGGTGGCTTTCACGTCCCGGGACGGGATTTAAAGCCTCGTTGCCCCCCGGCCGAAGCGGACTTTCCATCCCGACGCACGGAGGGGGGAAAAAAAAGAAAAGACCTGCAAATAAATCCTTTCCAGAAGCCGCGGCTCCTCGAATCACTGCCTCATGGCGTCTCTCTTCCCTGCTTGTCCGCTTGCAGAAGCGTGCTGCTCCGGCCCCCGGGGCCACCAGATGGCGGTAGAAGCTAACGCTCGAGGTACATCCTGGCGCCGTGTGGTCGAAAAACACTCCTGACGAGGGTTCGTTTTATTTAGAATTTATTATTAAAAAAAATGAAGGTTTCAATTTACAGTTGTGAACCTTTAGACGTTTCCATAGGTTGATACCGTTTTCAAACACATCCTGCCTCTTAAGAGATGCATACAATGAAAAAATATACAAACAGTTGTTTTCTTTTTTTCCCTTAAATAAAACATCAGATTAACCTGAAACGAACGACGGAAAGACAACGTAAATAGATCCCCAAAAATAATTTGGGGAAACTACAAAGTAAAAGCTTACGCATCTTCCTGGGACGCGGGAAAAACATCCCGCGCTGCTACAGTGTTGTGTGGAAATTCAAACCTGCGGCCTTTTGCATATTTGGGTTTGTCGAAGTTGTGTCAGTATTTTGTCGCTTCTGCAGTTTATTGCAGGTTCACACCCGGGAAAACGCCACCGTCCTTACTGAAACAGGACAAAAAAAAACAACCAAAACAAAACGCTGCAAACCGGCCGTCCGGTCGTAGTATTGCTTTGCAGGATCCTAGAAAGTTTTAACTGTAAACAAGTGGTAAAAGTAAATAAACGGCTATGGGGTGTGTGATCGTTTCTTCAATAAAAAAATTCTAATGGATAAAGTCTTTATTCTACAACAGACACAAAATCCCGTTCTGCAAATTCAATTATAACTCATTTCTCTGGATGCTTTTCAAATAAGGCAAAAAAAAAAAAGGTGAAAACTTTGTTTTTATATAATTCCGAAATCATAATGACGAAACAAATTTTAAAATATTGCGTTCCCTCATACCCAAAATAGTTATCTTTTTAAAATTAAATATGCTATGGAAATATCACGATTTGTGTTGCTCTTTCACAGACAGCGTGTTTTTAAAAACAAATATTCCACGGACGTATATTTCACGTTTTCTTTGAAATCTTCCTTGGAGACACTCAAAACACTTTTATCAAATCAACATTGAACAATTTGTTTTTGTCACACACATCGACCACTGTTAAGCACAACCAAAAACCGACGGCCATGGACACCTCGTACTAAACTAAATATGGAATGAAAGACACTTCAGAGTCCTCGCGGCGATGGGAACACGGCGTCTACTCTAATCCACAGCTCTCCTCGTCTTCACCGCCGTCTCAAACCTTTTCGGGGACGAACGCTTCACATCGTCCGTATATACAGGATTCAACTTTTTATTTTTACGACATATAAAAGTGTCCCTAGGATATGTCTCTGGCATACAAATGTTGTATAAATGTCTCGAGCGGAGGAATCGGTTGGGTCTTTCTCACAGTTTGAAACAGGGACAGAGTTTGGGTAAAAGCTTGGGCGGAGGACGCTCGAATGAGTCGCTGGGCAACTGAAGCGGCGTCGCGTGCGCGCTACGATGGAGCTCCTCCTCAGGGCGGCGCCCCCTCCTCAGTACCTGCTCTGGTGCTCGTAGTGCCAGCGGTTAAAGTCTATGTTGAACGCCACGATGCTGCCGGAGGCCATGCCGGTGATCAGGGTCCTGCAGTGAGACACGGGGTAAGGGGTTGAGAGAGGTGAGCACCTTTTTTTTTGTTTTGTTTCTAGGACACTTTCACACAGGTTGTTTTTACTCAACCCCTTTCAGCAGACGTCCGTCGGCTCAGGTGCATCTTGGGACTCTTCCCGGGCGGTAAGAGGATCCAGAGCGGCGTCTCTTGATGTTTGGAGATACCGATCTTGTTAATTCGAAGAACAGAGCAGAACCGCCCAAACAGAGTGGATTTGTGATCCCGCTCTGATCTGCCGGACATCGCTTCAGAACGGGCTTTCTGTCTGAACGACCGCAGAGTCGGGGAAGCAATAACACCATCTATATTACTTTAAGACACGAGTATCTCCCATTGTTTCCATTTACATTTCCATGAAACCGAGCTCTCAAGAGTGAGAGATGAGAGCTTCTCGCAGGATCACAATCCTGCTCTGTTTGGCGGTTCTGCTCTGTTTTTCCAAATTACTGAGATGCGTATCTCATTAATCCAGTGCAAAACGGGGCAAAAATATGTTTTTTCCCGAAGTGGATGCATTACGCTTCCCTACATATGCGACCCGCTACATGTTTATGAATTAAACTAAAGTTTAAATCTGGCCTGCAAATTAATTTAAAAATCCAGAACAGATCAGATTTCTCTGTGGTCACGTGTTATTTCGAACAGATTTTTAGGCAAGGATATTTTTAGGCAATTTTCTAATTGTGTTAAAAAAAATAAAAAAAAACCACGTGGGTGAGTTTGTTTCTCACTTGCTGTTAAACAGTCCCTGAAAGACAAAAAATTACAACGTTCAAGACGAACATGATCCCTGAAGCACGACCGGTGGATTTTCTTCACGACACGGACAACAAGTTGCGGCGTTTGGTCGGTTGTACGAATCTTCAGCGGCGGCGACGACACAGTCCCGGTGTCGTCGTCGGCAGGTGAAGAAGCGTCGCCCCGCTCACAAAACCAGTCCAGCGCGAGGCCGCCGGCCGGGACCAGCGTCGTGGGTATTTCCGCGCCC
Organism: Zeus faber; assembly: GCF_960531495.2. NCBI lineage: Eukaryota > Metazoa > Chordata > Actinopteri > Zeiformes > Zeidae > Zeus > Zeus faber. Next base: position 6,034,953 of record NC_137197.1, read on the forward strand.
CACGAGCGGCCTGTTTAAAGGTCAAGTGGTGAATGGGGGGGGAGAGGGCGAGGTCATCGGAGGCTGGCGGTTAATTACGGAGACCCCCACCCCCCCTGCGGATGGCTGAAGCGCACCATTCACGCTCGCACCGTCCATCTGCAGGTCCGCGGCGGGGCCGGCACGGAGCGAAAGCAGCTGATTTCACAGGGTCGTGTTGTACTGCTACACCCTGGGGGCCGACTGTTCAGGCACAATGAACAGAGCGGCAGCAGAATGGCGCTCTGTGCACGGGTTCAGGAACAACAGCCGCCTGTGTTACCTCACTTGGGATTTAACAAGGACAATTCTGGAGACCTTAACTAAATCAAGGGTCTTCAAATGTTTCCTCGCGGGGGCCTCGTTCGGAGAAACGTACTGTAAAAAATAAAAGGTTTTTGTCCCCCAGTTTGGGGTTCTCTCGCGGGGATTCTGAGGCGCTAAACGAATTAACGAGACGCTCTCCGCTCGCCTCGAATGTTGCTGCGGAAACGATATTCACACAGCGCGACGAAAGCGGCCCGATTTTCAAGCCAGGCCTCAGGTTGGTTCACAGCGCAGCCTCGCTGAACGCTTCCCTGGGAAACTTACCGCTCTGTCGCAGGTTCTCACCGTCCTTAAATGCAGTCTGAGCGGGCAAATGTTATATTGGGAAAAAAAAAAAAAGATTCCAAACACTGCATTTTATCAGGTTTTTAGCACGCCGCTTCGGGCACATCCGTGCTAACCTGAGAGACTAGGCTACGGGAAGTTGCGTCGCTTCATACTGGCAACCTGCCGTAGCCAATGCTCTGAATGTACTACGGCAATTGCAGTCATTTTAATGCAGTCTCCTTACTGTGCTGAATTGGGCAGAAGGGCCTGTGGGTGTTTCAGTCTAACCTCTCCAGACGACAGGGTCACATGACACTCTCATGCTTCCAGCCCTGAAGCCAACAGGGCTGCCACGCCGGCGCCATCGTGCTGTACTGCTCATTGTCTAGCAAGACGCCAAGCTCCTGAAGCCAAAATACTGATTTTTCTCGGTGTATTTGTAATTGCTTTGAGTATTTTTCTCAGTAGAATGTAATTCCAGTCCACTACTTTTCACAATTGCTGAGGTCGATCCAGAGCGTAGCTCCGAAGACCTCTCTAAATTATGAATGTAAATGTAAGGAAAATGTGCGCTTTTAGTGAACACACATGTATGTACTAGTAACTGTATCCTCACACGCTATGGAAGAGCACAGTGGTTCCGCAAAATGATCTTTATGCTTTATTCCCTGTTAGTATCGATTCTCCCTGTATTTTTGTGGGTAATGTTGTCCGACATAGTTGCCATAAATGCAGTGTGCATACTGCAACCGCACACCTGCCACTAGGGCTGGCACTGGTACTCCCGAAATTTGAATAGAATTTGAAAAACAATAAAGTTTGATATAAGTACCAGGGAGAGTGCGCCTTTGACTAGAATGTCCAGTAATTCCAAAGATGTGGAAAGAAGAAAGTGGGAAGAAAGGTGAAGAAAGTGGGAAATACAGACGGAATGTCCTCTAGTACAGAGGTTCCCAACCCCCGGCTTGTGGACTGTGCCAGGTGGATGCCACTGTGCCACCGGACCACGAGAACACGGGCGGGATTTTTTCATGAGCGACCTGGGATCTGCTCCACAGCAGAGCAGCAGCAGGAAACAGAGTAAATTAAATACATCTAGAGTTTTTATTTGCTTTGTTTGGGAGAAAAGAGGGCTCTGATTGGAGATGCAGGTAGTCATTTGCCTTTTACTGCCAGCGTTCCCCTCTGGCAAAAATGCAATCTCTTTTTCTGCTCTTAACTTGGTGAGTAATTTTAATGTAGTGTAATAAGTAACTTATTGTTTATTACTGTAAAGTCTAGTTTTGCTAAAGCTCTTAACTTCTTAGGTGTGTTTAAATATTTTAATCTTTTTATTATTTCAAATTTTTCATATTCAAATAAAAGTTACATATTGAGAAACAAGTGTTTTTCTTTAAAAATCAAGACTTGATAGTAAACTACATATGTTGAAATCCAAAATCGATAGTCAAATCAAATTGTGGATTTTGAGAATCATGACACCCCTGCTGTAGTAATAATCCTTAATGTACTAATGTGGTGTTTGCTGCCTTTGTGGTTCATCTTGTCAGCATGCTTGATCTGTAGAAATAGTTTGAGATTAAACGTGTAAAAGGATTAAGATTGTTTAGTGTTGCTGCATCTTGCTGTTTATACGGTGAGTAAATAACCTTGAATTGCAATATACACGTCTATTACCTTGAAAGTGAACGGGGTTCAGGATTAAAATGGAACAGTATTGAGGCGTTTATTCAGCATGATTTTAAACAAATGGTTATAGTTTCAAAAACTGGTGTTGAAATATTGAATCCTAATCGGCGTGCGTCTCACCTCTGGTCGTGTGAGAGGTCCATGGCTCGGATCCCCGCGTCGCAGCCTGGGTAGATGTAGAGCTGCTTGAAATCGCAGGCCTGCCACACCTCCACCACGCCGTTGTCGCCGCCCGTCACCAGATTCTGGCCGTCGCTGCTCAGCAGAACAGCCTGGTGCGGGAGTAGTGGGGGGAGGGTGAGGGGAGGTGTAGAGCAGGAGACAGTAGGGTTTGGATAGAGAAGTGAGGGCGCGTCCACACCTGTGGTTCGTTTGCCTTGTTCCGAACAAGGGGCTGAACCGACACAACGTTGAAAAAGCCCCCCCCCCCGGCTCGTTTTCGCGTTGACACGGCAACATTTTACGGCGAACCAAAACGAACTCTGCACGCTTTTAAACTGTCCTCTCATTGGTCCGATTTTTTCCTTAAAAAGTTTGACAGTCGAACGACCGTCCCGGATGTAAACCACAGTATCGAAAATGGAGCATCCACAGCGTATATTGAATTGCATTGTGGGTAATGTAGGAGCCCCGTTCACGCATGGCTGGAGGAGGTGGGGAGGAGGAGGCGCGCAACGGAGAGTTCGGAGCAATTCTATACAGCGACACCACCTCTCACAGGCGTCTTGGACCGCCTTCACACCGGCCCGACCGAAGCAAGGGGCAAACGCACTGGGGATCGGGTCAAACGGACTAAACCCGGCATATGTGAAAGCGCCCTCGGAGCTGTAAGGGTGGAGTCAGAGCAGAGAGGGGGGAGGAGGAGGAGGAGGAGTCAAACCGGACTCACCCTGGTGCAGTCGTTGAGCTCCATCCTGGCCAGCAGTTTCCCGTTGATGCTGAAGCTGCAGAAGCGTCCTCTGTCGAAGCCGATCACGCAGTGGCCCTCGCTGGACACGGAGATCAGTCGGGGGCTCTGGAAGCCGTCTGGACCCTCCAGGGCCCGGAGCAGGTCTCCCGTGATGGTGTGGACCAGGCAGGGACCCTCTGTGGGGCCACATACATTCCTTTTAGTGTTTTAAAACATGTTGTATAAATCAAGCTTCACCTACTTACTTTACTTATTCTGTTTGTTTTCAACATGACATACTACTTTAGCAAGCTGAACATATTTGTAAAACTAAATATACTAAAAACGTATGCAAGGTATATTTAGTATTTATACAGCCGTACAACCTCTTTTTTCATGCTGTTTTAAGTGTAATTCTTGCCAGTTTGGTGATCAGATAGAACAGGGGTCTCAAACAGGGTTTATAATATATTGTTAAATCTGAAATTAATTTTAAAATCCTGCTCGATCAATCCATGCAATTTTACATCATGTTTTCATAATATGAAACACCGAATATAATATAATTGTTTTTTCAATGATTATGTGTAATAGATGTATTATGGGGAAATTCAGGGCTTTGAGACCCCTGAGGCAGAAGGAAGGACAGACTCGGTGTGTGCGGACCTTTAGCTCCGCTGATGACGAGCCCCAGCTCAGCGCAGACCGACACACACACCACCTCGTGGTCGTGGCCCGTCAGGACGGCCCGTGGGGCGGGGTAGTCGCCTGGAGGAGAAGCCACAGGAACCATATTACATGACGCTCGTAAGTTACAACTACAAACTGTTGGTGTATTTGAACCTGTATGTCCACGTGCTATGATTTCCAACCGCCTCCAACAGAGTACAAGTACTTAGTTACTGTACTGGAGCATGTTTGTGGACCTTCGACTTTCACTCCACTACATTCCAATACAAAGATACTACTACTACTAAGATACTTTACTCTACTATGTATATTCCTATATTTTTTTACCTGTGCTGTGAGCATGCTGGACATACCAGTATAGTATTTGTATGGTCTTGCATCTAGGACAGAGTTAGTCTGCAAGTGGAGTTCAACTTCTCAACCTGCAATGATACTCTTTATTCATTATTCAAGAACTGCAATAACTCTGTCCTGTGGACGACTTTTACGACTTCTCTACTACATTTCCAACAGTCATTCTGCTTTACATGTAGTTAAAATGTATTCATATTTGTTTACATTTTGAAATATCTTTCACTGCACCTGTACAATTTTTCTAGTTGTAATCAGGATATACATGAGCACATACAGTAGTACTTTGTATGATTCTATACTTTTACTTAAATATAAATATTAATGTGGTACTTTAACTACAGTCATTTAGAGTCGGGGTATTTGCACTTTTACTGAAATAAATGTAAACTACGACACAAGCAGACAAACAAAATGGTGCCATCCCACTCGAACGGCGTAACGAAGCAGAGCTTTTACAAAATCTAGATCATCGTGCATCGTTCTGTACGACCACACAGCTTTCTCAGCATTTCTGTGAAAAACAACGACGACAAAAAAATGGATTGTGAAAATGTGTGTTGAGGGTGACACATCTGCTGGCGCGCGCGCTCCCTTTTTAATTGTCATGTAAATATGGGATGCCTGGCGACGGCAGCCGCCACTTGATTCCATCCCGTGTGTCACATGATTGATGACGCCGGGGGAGAGGTTAGTGAGGGAGGATCACGGAACCAGGATCCCTCCCTCACAAAGTGCTCCCGACGCCGGCACCAAAGCGTTATTATTCCATAAAAAAAGCACTATTCCACAAATGAGTTATCATGTATATTATTAACGCTCTCAGTGGGATTCAACACCGGTAACAGAAATTCAGGGACGGGCAAATTGCATCGAAATTAATTATGATACAAAAAAATCCCAAAAGGATTAAAATCAAGGAGAAAATACGACGACCACAAAAAAGCTGATACGACAAACGATTAAAAAAAACAGATAAAACGATGCTCCCAGCACCAGGGCCATTATAAAGCGATGGGAAGCGGTGATGATTTTCGGGGGGGGGGGAGGCCACATGGGCACAGACAATTGAGGTGTTTTCATAAACCAGTCGGATGTGTCAGTTGAATAAAAAAACAACAACAAAAAAAAAAACAACAACCCTATAATTAATAGAAAAAAAAATACATATTTTACACTCAATTAACAGTTCACTCCTGCCGCTGCGACCCAGAGGGGATCTGACAGCTGGTTGGACAGTGCTCTAACTTCTGTCACCTCTCCTCCGAAAAAAGTAAATCTGGAGCCCGAAAGGGGTCGGCGGAAAGAAAAGAGAACGAAGATTAATTAACAATTACCCTTTTTAAACCCCCCCCCCCCCCCGCGCCTCCGCCCAACAGCCCCGACTCCCAAACCTTGAGCCCCTTGCAGCGTAGCTCCCTGGATGGTGGCGCCCGCCGCCTGACGGTGGAGGTGGACGGTGGACAGGGGGGACGGGGGGGGTGATCGATGCGGCCTCAGAGACCCAGACCTCAGCCTCCCTGTCAGTCCCAGCACCCAGTGCACCCAGAGGGGAGGGTGGTGGAGGGTGGAGGAGGGGGCGGCTGAATGGGACATGTGTCAAAAAGGCCTCCGGGGGGGCGGTGAAGGGACCTAGTGCTGCTCACCTTGCACACAAAGGATTCAATCACCCTGCAACCCCCCCCCCCCCCCGCCCCCCAGGGAGTCAGCCGCCACAATTACCCGGCACAAACCCCCCCCCCCCCGCAGCAGTGCGGCGGCCGGAGTCTGAGAGGCGGGGCCGTGATTGAGCTGGAAGTTATTTTAATTATTACACATTTAAGACACGCGCGGACCTCTCCGGGTCGCGGGGGGTGAAATCGATTTCCAGTTCCGTGTCTGCGCGTGGAAGGAGCCGACCCCCCCCCCCCCCACAGCCCCCAGCCTCCCCGAAAAAAATAAATAAATACACGTAGCGGAGGAATAGGTGCTGAGATTCATCGCACGCCGGAAAGGTCCTTTAATGCGGTGGCTCTCAGTGTGGGGGGTCCGGGCACCCCCGGGGGTCCTTCAGCAGGTTCCGGTGCAGGTTCAGTAAACTTTGTCATCATTTCATTTGCAAGACGTGGTCACTATGAGAGAGCTACGCTGAGGCGCATTTCCATCCTAGTTTCACTCGCACCTCATGTCTAACTGGAGGAAATATAATCTCATCTAACAATTCAAATCCTCGCGGGCCGGGGTCCCAGAGACAAAATCCGATCAAATGTTGGATCAAATGGGATGTGTGGCCTAATGTGTATAGAACTGAGGCTCCTGGTCTGAAAAAGGTGTGGAACCACTGCTTTAATGTCAAGGGTGGAGAGGTGTTTGATGACGACTTGCTCGATGGAATCTGTCAAAATGCGTGAAATGACAGATACAAAATGACCGTTGTGAAAGTACCACCGTAACATTTCTACTGAAGTAAAAGTGTACGAGTACCAGTTCTGAGGTATTATGAGGAAAATGACTTTGATCACATCCAGTGTCCTCACATAACGGAGCTTATAATGAAGAAGAAGAAGAAGAGTCTTTATTTATCTTTATTTATCTTATTCTATGAAGTCTGACAGTGTAGACTACAACTGGAGCGTTCGTTCCTGTAGATGATGCTCATGCAGGTCCTGATGACAATTTACAAAAGAATAGTATAGGTGGAGTCATATGAAGGGACGAGACAACCTGATTGGTTCCTCTTGCTTTTTTGATAGAATATAAATCCACTGGATATATATATATATATATATATATATATATATATATATATATATATATATATATATATATAAAATAATGTGACTATGTAGAAATGTAGTAGAATGAAAACTATATTTGCTCTGAACTGTAGTAGTGTAAAATTCTCCAAAATGGAATATACTTAAATAAGTACAAATACTTCAAAAAAATACTTAATCACAGTACACAAAGTACTACTTTTTTTTAATTTCTAGAAATGGAAATTAAGAAATTGAGATTAAGAAAACCTTTCATCCTACATGTCCTTCCAAGCGGCTGCCGTCTGTGAGTACAAGTAGATTTAAGTATTCAGTTGTTTACAGTAACTGGTCATTATATCATCCGGGATAATATTGTCTCTCTGACGACCTTTGGGTGCCTGAAAGCCCTGCGCAGACCTCCATCACACTCTATTTTCATGCAGCGTCACCTCATAACCCGTGAAACACCGCGGCGCGGGCGTCAAGGATTCGGGGGGAGGTGAAAGCACCGCGTGCGTCTGCAGAGGACGGATCTGCTTCCTCCCTCCCTTTGTCTCCTCTCGCAAGGGAAGTGTGAGTGGTGTGAACACCAGGGGAATTGTGTTTCCTGCACCGAGAACACCGGCTCCATCGCCACCCGCTAATTGGACGCAACCAAGCCGAAATCCTTAATTAACTGTCTGAGCCGCGCTCAAGTTAATTAGAGAAGACTCGCACCTCAACCGGACTTTCCAGAATATGTCACGCTTGGAAACACAAGCTGCACTGGCAACCGAGAACACACACCGACCTCGGAACTGCAAAAACACATGCGCGCACAATAAGCAAGACACAAAGATGAACTTTTGCACAGAAGTACACACGCACGCACGCACGCACGCACGCACGCACGCACGCACGCACGCACGCACGCACGCACGCACGCACGCACGCACACACACACACACACACACACACACACACACACACACACACTAACTCTCTGATAACATTGTCATCCACAAACAAACTCCCCTGGTTTGGTCCCTGAGCTTTGCTCCGCGCTGATGGATTGTTTTGAACACAGCCAATCAGAGGCAACGAGGAAGTAAATGAGCCGAGCGTCAGGAACCACACGCCAGGGTCGCTCATCTTTAATGCCCCGACATCTGGAGACCCCCACTTGAAAGCGGAGCCATGCATCACATTACTGTATCGCAGTCCGTCAGCACATTCATTTATCCTCGGCCTGTCGCTCCCCATTAGTTAATTTCCAGGCTAGAAAACCTTTATAGTGCCACGGATCAAAGGAAGAATAAAACTAGTGCTATACAATTCAAAGTGGATAGGAAAAAAAAAATTATAATAATAAAAAAACCCCAATATATAAATATATATATATATATATATATACTACTAATACTCTCTTGTCCAACATACTTACAATCCACAACAAAGGGTATTAATAATAATAAATTGAGAAGTACAAGCAGGTATCTGGAGGCAGGATGTTAATGTGTCGGCATTAAGTGTGTGAGAGAACGAGAGAGAGCATGATATTAGGAGTGGACCCTGTCATAGAAATGTACGCCGAAAATTACAAAAAAAAAAAAAAAAGTGTTAAAAAATACTGGTTATATATGTTTAAAAAAAGACATACGATGCACATACAGTAGATCATTTATGTTAATTTTATTTTTTTCCCCAATGCCAGTGAAGGCGTACTCAGCTGGAAAATATCTTAGAGGGAGTCCACTACTAAAGAAAAAGTTTAAGAACCACTGCCCTGAGCTCAATACATGACTAAAAGGTGTTTCCGTTTATTTTGCCTTTTACACTTGAGTGATCGTAGTGATTCATCCTCAAAATTGAAATTGATTATTTTCAACGATTATTTAATTTTTTTAATTTGACAACTTTTGACGTTAAGGATTCACAATGGTTTATTATCTCCTATTTAGTCGTGGGTTCATTTTTAATATTTCCCTTACTTTAAAGTGAGGTCAGCTATGTTCTTTCTACTTTTATTCTTTATTTATTTTTATTTTTTTCCGACTCGCACTGTTCTGTCTACAAAGTGTTGTCATCTCATCGTGACTTCCTGTGTGTGTTCCCACTCACTGTTGTTGGGGTTGTCTCCGATGATGTGGTGGCGTCCGCTCCAGTACCACAGCAGCAGTGTGGCGTCCCTGGACCCCGACACGATGTAGCAGTCGCCCCCGATGTAGGACTCGGAGCGGGCGAGGCACGTCACCACGTCCCAGTGGCCAAACACGATCTGGGTCAGTTTGCCTGAGAGGCCAGAAACAGGAGGTGCCATGGAGAACAGCCCAAAAAGAAACACTGCGAGTCTGACTGCTATCCCGCCCAGCAACCCGGACAGTATTTAAATAAATGACACTAATGCTACAAGTTTAGTTCACTTAGTAGAGATAGGGTCAACCCCACCCTAACCCAAATAATTACAAGTTATTATATTATAAGAATATCTCTTCCAATTATCAAGACAGATTTGGTTGAATAATGACTTGAATTTTGTTTTTGTTTTTGTTTTTGATTTTGTATAAAAAATAGTTGCTTATACAACATTTAGTTGTGACCAGGCAATGTGATTGGATGAGAGACATTCCAGGAGTGTTTCTAATCACAGTGTAAAACTAAAAACTAACAGCATCACTCCACCACGCTTCCATTCATTTGATCAATTTAATTCCATTGCCAGATCAAGTACATTTTTCAGAACAACCTAACACTTCTATATTCTTTATAAGTGTAGCTTACGTATTTGTCTATAATAATAATAATCATAATAAAAATAAAAATAATTATAATAAATAAATAAAATACATATAATAATAAATAATTTTAAAAATGCTGTATAAAAGTAATATCATACTTGTGGTCGCACTATACCCTGGATATCTACAGCTCTCTACACGGCTCTGTGGAATAATGGATTCTGATTGGCAGTGAACGGTGAACAGTTTGGTTTGGGTTCACTACGTTGATACGATGTTCGCTTAGTTGCTGACTATTTTTCTTAGTGGAAGTCAGGAAAATGAAATTGCATATATTAAGTGTACATAATTTGACATATATTTTATTTTATTTTTTTGTGAATTATGCACTAACTTATGCACTAACTTGCTGTAATACCTGAATTTTGGATTTCGCCCAGGGATTAATATAGTATTATGTTATTTCATGGCGACGGCGGTTTAAGCTGCCATGCGCAAGGTGGCAGGGACGCAGGGTGCGTTTTTTTTTCTTTCATTCGGAAACTGAGAAACATAATTATGTGATCCCCCCCCCTCCCCACCCCCAGGCACCGTGACAGCGACAGCGACATGAAATGATGCGGCGACAGTGACGGTCCCGGCTTCTCCACGTGCGGCTGAGCAGCGCCCGCCGTACGACCGGCGCTACCTGTCTCTGAGGAGTACACTCGGAAGCTCTTGTCCCAGAAGCCGCACGCCAGGATGTAGCGGTTGTCAGCCGTCACCACGAAGCAGTGCGTGGTGATCTGGACGCTCTGGTCCACCAGGTCCGTGATCTGACGCTTGTTGCTCCCGGAGTTGTTGGCTGTAAACATAAAGAATGCATCGTCACAGAGGATAACTATGACCGCTGAGAGAAAATCACCCAAAGTATTTTGTTATCACCGACAATAGCTGGGGAGGAAGGCGTGTCAGGGTGTTGGGATCAGGGCCGGAGACCAAAAATTCAACTGATCCAAACGCTGATGATATTTTATGTTACATGAAATAAGTCCATGAAATTGAAATAATTACTTTTAATGAAAAGGATCTAGGTGAGTGAAAAGGAGAAGCTGGTTAGAAATGCAAACATCCAACGTGGATCCTTGCAGACACGGACAGAACAGTGCGAGTCAGAAAAGAGGAGGATACAGTGCAGTAGGTTAATTCTCGTCTTTGTCCGGTCAATGTGTGTTTTTTTATTAGATGGTTACTGCTCAGTTTGTTTCACACATTCCACAGCTGTATACGTCACTACGGTATATAACTGTACTGACCGATCAGGGCGTCCATCTCAATGGGAAGGTGGTGAGCTTGTTCCAGGGAGTATCCAGGTGCTCCTCTCAGACCTGGAGACACAACATCACTCAGTACATCCAATTGAGACACACGCACGCACACGCACACGCACACCCGCCCGCACGCACGTGCACGCCAACACGCGCCCGTACACACGCGCGTGTATGCTGCACACATCATTTGCACACACACCTGTGCCTTGGACAGAACTCACTCATTTCTGTGTGAATTCGTCACACTGAACTTCATCATGATTGACTCCATGTGTTTCTATGTGAAACGTTGAACACTAAAAACATTCAGAACAACTTTGGCTTTTTGCAGATTTCCGTCTGCGAAAAATAATAACTTTTGACAAATGGGATCCAAGGGCAATAATCAGAATGAGAGAGTGTTGCTGTGTATCTTCAACTGGAGTGGTTTGTGTCTGGGTCTAAGTACTTCTTCCACCACAGCAGTTCACAGTCCACATCCAAGCACAAGTACAACTTTAATGTATTTTAAACGTGTGTATTTGTAGATCCAAACACCTCCACGAACTGAAACATGTATAATGTATGGTATGATATTTCATCCATATCCAGCAACAATCAAAGTGAATGGAGCCATTTTTATCCCCCGACAGAGCATAGTTTCGGTTTCGAACCAGAGCAGTGTGCCCGGGAAAACATGGAGGCCTTATTACCTCGGCTATTCAGAAACTCCAGACCACATCCCTCCGCCCTCCCTCCCTCCCTCCCTCCGCCCTCCCACCATCCACTCCTCCGCCGCAGGTGTGTTCATTACGGCCCAAGCGGTGGGGCCCGCCGCCGGGTGTGACCGTGTTTCCACCGTGACAGATGGGGAAGTGTTAGGAGAATGCGGTGCAGCCCGGGCCTAATTTCCCAGTAACCGTTGCTCTGGCCCCGCCGACCCCGAGGTGAGGCTGGCGGCGGGGGCGTCGGGGGAGGGGGCTTGTGGGTAATGTTGTTCACACATGCCCGGGAAAAGAACATGTGGAAGCACTCACGGACGACTTACCTGAGAGGTGCGAGCGAGTCGGCTACAGCTCTATTAAGAGCAGCAAGCTGCGCTGCTTGTGGCCGTGATGAAGTGTTGTTGTTTTTTACTGCTGTGGTAGGTAGCACATGTGGCGAGGCACGCCCGCACACTCACACGCGCCCTGAGCGTGCGTGTGCGCCGTGTGCGCGCTGCACCACATGCGTGTGCACTGTCTGATGTGGTGTTTTTGTGAATGAGATGGTGTTGGGGCCGGATGGTAAATCATTATTATTAATATGTAAAGTTGTTGTCGCTGTCATGGTTTACAATTTCGTAGGCTACATAAATGATGATGAGAATATTTTATTGTTTTTTATTCAACCATATAGTTGAGCCTCATTTGTATCGTCTAAAGTAGGTTCAAGAATATTGATTGAAGACAGCAGCTGAAAAGTGGGGGAGTCCGTTTAATAGTTATTGTGGAATTCCCTCCCAGAAAACCTGAGAGCTCTTAATACGCTCTAATGTAACCTTCAATTGAGGTTGTGGTCAAATGACTATGGCAAGAGGGAAAAAGTTGATTATTTTTCTCTATTGTTTTTTTTTTTACTGTGGTTTTATTTCTGTTTTACTTTAATCTGTTGCAACTCCTGTTTTTTCTGTAAATACTTATGCTGAAGTATATGAATTATTATATTACAATATTCTGGGTTATTACATTATATTTGAGCAGATATAGTATTGATCTACTTTATATAAACTAAAAGTATGTGTATATAGTTCAGCTCAAGAAAACATAATTGTATAAAATTCCTAATTGTGATCAATTCTTCCATTATTATATCCCTTTAACGTGCATGTGTACGTGTGCACAGAGCACCGTCCCTCACCCACGGTGTTGTGCCAGCGGTTGACGGCGAACAGGCGGCTGCAGGTGACGGTGACCACGGCGGGCGTGGCCAGGTGCGGCAGCGTGTTGGCCGCCACGTGCGTCACCGGAGAGTTGGACGGGAACTTGAGCACCATAATAACGTCCTGCTGCATCTGGTCCTTGAACATCAGAGGGCTCTGCCGAGGGAAAGACTGGTGAGAAGAGGTGAGGAGAGGGAGAACGTCCGGGAGGACACGGGAGGGGAGGGAGGGAGGAGGATGATGAGGGGTACACAGAAACGGGCGGGGGAGGAGGAGGAAGAGGAAGGGGCGAGAGGAGACGGAAGGTAATGATGTAGAGGAGGGGGTGAGACATGGCGAGGAAAAGGGGGAGACAGAATGGAGACAGTGTCGGGGTCGGGAGGTAAAACGAGGTGCAGACACAGAGGAGAGCTGCATGCATGGGGGTGAAGAGGGAGGGAGAGAGAGAGAGAGAGAGAGAGGGAGGGAGGGGAGGGAGAGCAGGGGGAGAAGAGGTCCTCCCCCATAAACCCCCTGCCCAGTCAGGGTAGTCTAACCAGGGAGCTAAAGAAAGGGGTGAGTGGGCGCTGGGATGGGGGAGGACAGGTGGAGGTGGATGAGACGCAGGCGTGATGCACATGGATGTGAGGAAGGTTCATGTTGGAGTACAGAGAAGAACAGTAGAAGAAGGACGCACCCATATTTATTTATTTTGGTCATTTTGTATTTTTCGTTTTTTTTTTAATATCAAACACTAAGAAAAGTGTGTGTACATGTAATGACGTGATGCATCAAGTGTATTTTTTGATGTTTCCAATTATTTTCTACTTATGAACCAAAACCTGATGTGGGTGTTTGTTTGTAATGCTTTTTTTACTGGACCACTCCTTCCAGTGGATAAGCAGAGGTGGAGAAGTGGACAAAATGCTTTGCTCGGTTTCGACCCTCAGCGCACTCTGACACAGGCAGACAGATAGGTTCACATGTGCTGCAAGAAGGAGAAGAGAATTGAACTAAAAGGCCTCTGAGGGACGTGGCTGGAAAAGTTTCTTGCTGAGAGAGAGAGAGAGAGAGAGAGAGAGAGAGAGAGAGAGCAGTGTAGATAGAGGTCTTGCTGCTGTATTACCATCAGACAGGCCGGCAGGGGGCGCTCTTCCCTCTACCCTTCACCATCACACCAGAAACAGACTAACACAAACCACTGCCGCTCATAACTTGTTACAATAAGCTACTGTGAATAACCCCCTGGGATATTTGGAATTTCTGGAGTGCGTCCACATTTATTGTTCATTCATAATAAAATTGATAAAGACATTAAATCCAGCAATGCGCACACTACGTCTCTGTTGAGAATGCATCCAAACACACACACACATTCACACCAACACTGGAGCAATAGTGCAGAAAATTTTCCCAGCATGCCCTCTGCTCTCACCAGGTGCATGGCGGAGCTGCGTGGAGGATGAGGCTCAATAAGCAACTGAGATGGCGTCTGTCCAAAGCTCTGGATCTGTGCCTCTGTGGCCTGCAGGGGGGGGGGGCGAGAGGGAGGGGGGGGTGGAAAGAGAAGGACAGAGGGAGAGAGTAAGAGTGTGAGAGAAGGAGGCAGAGAGACATAAAGGGGACAGGGAGAGAGGGAGAGAGTGGGGGAGGGAGAGAAAGAGAGAGAGAGAGAGAGAGAGAGAGAGAGAGAGAGAGAGAGAGAGAGAGAGAGAGAGAGAGAGAGAGAGAGAGAGAGGGGGAGAGAAGGAGAGCAGAGCTGTCACAATCAATATGCATCAAAGTGATGGGTCAATGCGTTACTTGACAATGCAAGCAAATCCTAACTCCGTTGTGGCTCTGAGGGAGGGGGTGGATGGGCGCAGGGGTGCAGGGGGAGGTAAAGGGGGCGCACACTGAATCCGCCCGGGCGCTTCCCCCTTCCTTCCCTCTCCCCCGCCTGCAGAGTCATCCAAGTGTTAGTATGGAAGAGACAAGCCTTTTCCTATTAACATGCTTCAGTTAACCATTCCCATTTCCAGGCGCAGGGGCCTCCAGTGCACAGAGCCTAACCTGGAGTGACGTGCAGCCAGGACTGCGGCACGCCGGCCCCGCCGCTCTGATCTCATTGTGCCTGGAACAAAGGGAGAGTGCATGTGCGCGCACGGACGCACGCGCACAGGGGCGCACGTGCGTGCAAACACGTGGAAACCTGGAAGCACGCAAACGCAGACCCCCGCACATGCATCAACACAAACTAAAGGTATATACACAGAATTTGGGGGGGGCCTAAAAGGTGTGAGCGTACCTTGATGGAGGGCGGTTTGCAGGTTTTGGAATATGAGATGAAGGACAGATCGAAACAAAACAGCTTGACGAGAACCATGTAGAACCACCGCTAGGCCAAGCCAGAGACATAAAGCCTTTCGTCTGCCTTTACACTGAACCCGGCAAACGGCAACACCAAAGTCCCATTCATTTCTACGGAGAGTGGGAGACCGCATGCGAAAAGCTCAGATTTTCACTTCGACAGGAAGCCACCTTTGCCCAGTATGTTTAGCTATACTTATTGGAACTCATGTGCAAAATCATTATCTTATTATTTGGTGGTCATTGGCCTTCATCATATTTACTATATTCCAAACTCTCACTCTTTATTGTGCTGTTGTGCCGGAGAAGACGCCGGGGCAGACGGATCGAGCATCATCACAGACGCAGTTGGTGCAAAACATAGTCACATGCACTGCAACAGCCGCCAGAGGGAGGAGTTTGAAGAGCCGGATCCGTTGTCGGATTCGGTTTAAAGGCAACTTAAA
Organism: Zeus faber; assembly: GCF_960531495.2. Lineage (NCBI taxonomy): Eukaryota > Metazoa > Chordata > Actinopteri > Zeiformes > Zeidae > Zeus > Zeus faber. The sequence goes on from NC_137197.1 coordinate 6,050,623, forward strand.
AGGTCTCTCGCTCTCGGTTTACAGGGTGTGGAATATGTGTTGAAAAACAGATTGCTGTTCAGAAACACAGCAGCTTGACTAGAAGCACGCAGAACAATGACCACGCAAAACAAGACATGAGGCCTACACTCCCGGGGGGGGAGATCGACATTTCCTCCGGTGAGGGAGGGAGCGGGGGAACGAGGTGCTGGGCCAACTGTAACCACAGCGCTCCACGGTGGGAGTGATTGATGTGACTGAAGCCACTTCCACCATCAGAGGGGAGCTTGTAGACGTCCGTCAATGCCACTGCGCACAATGGAACATACATCCTTCAGCCTCTTTTGCCCGCCTGCCTGCCCCGCTGGCTGACTGGCCGGCCGACCGGGCCGGCTGCCTCGCTCTCTTCCCCCCACTGCCTGTTCACATGACTTAGCATCAAAAGCCGCCATTGGCTAGCACATGCCACGGTGTGAGATGTGTGGCCGGAAGTGTGGAGGTGGTTCTGCATGGGGACAGGCCACCTGCAAACACCAAAATACACCCCGCAGCCCCACCCGACACTCCCCGCTCACAGCACACCAAAAAAGGGAGTCCCCCGGTCATGCACCAGTGAAAGTTTCCCCCGACTTCGGCGAAGCAAATCTGGCAACCATTATGTGTCAGTCAGTGTTTCTCTCCGGAGCCGTCTGTCAAGCAATAAGCGACTGACATTATAGCCATTTAAGGTTAGTGTGCGGGGTGAGGGTCACGACGTTCTGTGAGAGTAACGAAACTCGATACCGAGATCAGAAAGTGCTGCGAGGGGCCATGTGGAATACATCACCATATTTCTCCTGACCACTCAAATCCAGAAAGGTGTGCGGCAGAACCGTGGACGACGCATAACGGTTTTGAAAGCCTTGACCCAAAACAATCTCCACGAGCAGACTGGGAGAAGGGAGGGTTTGTGCGTGTCTGTGTGTCGGGACCGGGAGGTAGCGACAAACTCAAAGTATCCACTGTTTTGTTTTGATAATGATACCGTACGTTGCATTGACGCCGGTAAAGATAATTAGACAATATTTTGGGGACGGCTAGTGCATTCATGAGATATTTACACACAAGGAATATTTGAGAATCAATCAGCCTGGTGTGTGTGTGTGTGTGTGTGTGTGTGTGTGTGTGTGTGTGTCTGCAGTGAGTGGAGGTTGTCGTGTGTAGGGTAGACCTGCTGAAGGTTAACTGAAGAACGCGCTGTTCTGCCGCGGAGCGATCAAAACGAGCCAATACCTCTGAGGTGCTCCAACACTAATCCTGTCGGAGGGGTGTCAGAAGCATCTCTCTATCTGGAACCGCCATCTCCAGCGTTTAACAGGCAGTTCATTAGTTTCAGTCACTTCAAGCTCTGCTTTTCGGCTGATAAGGGACACTTACTGCCACAGCCATCTGTTTGATCCCCCTCCCGCCACCTCTTTCCTCCGAGCAACAAGCGCCTCGCTTGGGCGAGCGGCAAACATCCATCATCATCGTAACACGCCGCGCGGTGTGTATCTGTCTTTGTTCCCCTTTCCCTCCTGGCTAGAGTGGAAGGCTTCAGAGGTGAGTGGGCACCGTGCAGCTCTGTCTGTCTGCCGAGGTGACACTCCGATAGAGAGAGAGAGAGAGAGAGAGAAAGAGAGAGAGAGAGAGAGAGAGAGAGAGAGAGCGAGAGAGCGAAACCCCCACCCGCGCCCGCACACCCGCATACAAGCAAACGAGCGGCGTCCTCCGGCGCGCCCATGCGATGTGAAGCAACCAAAACAACTTTGTCAGACAGAACGCGGACGAGGCCTCGCTCGGCCTGCTGAGGCATCCTGACTCACGGTGACCCAAACCCCGCGATGGGAACCGAGGAGGAAATGCAGCGCAGCGCCTGTCAACGGGGAACAAAATCCCGCCTGCGGCAAATTACACAAGACTAATTACTTAAGTCGAGTGCTGCTCGTATGAATGTGATGTTGAAGAATGCACAGGCACTTAAGCGCAGGTGCTCACGGTATGTACGTTCACCGCACGCACACTTAACATACACGTTATTTACATACAGTACTCCCACATTCTTTCTTCAGGCTTTTTTTTCTTTTTTCTTTCCATCCCACGCTTAGTTTCTATCTTTCTCATTTCCAAAGCGTGTAAAAGCCGAAGGCGTAAAGCCTGATGACCCAAGAAAGCCTCTTCGTATCACGCGATGGAAATTTGTTAAGAGATTAACATTTCTATTCAGCAATAATTGTAATCCTTCAGTGAACATCCTGAGGGTGTTTGCTGAGTAATCTCCCTGGAGTTGACATCCTCACTACTGTTCGTCTGAGTGGACCAGTATGTCTCAATAGGTCATCACTGACAATGAATTTAAAAACATTTCCCACACTGTGCCTTACATATGAAAGGACTTTTCCATGGCTGAACTCCATTTTAACACTCATGATGGTACGTTGCTGCTATACAGACGTGTAATGCTGTTTTCTGTAACCTCTTTATCATTCGGGATTAATTGTCATCTACTGTTTATAACTTTTGAAATACAAATTCTTTCACAACCTCCGTGCTTCATTCATATGTCATGTCTGACGTATTTGTGTGTGGAACACCTGCCACACCCCACCCGAGTGGTGTTTTCAAGGCGACACCAGGACACAGGCTTTTATTGTAGAGAGTGGGCAAGGTGAAACAAGCCCGGAGCAGATGGACAACAAGTCTTGATGTGTGTGCGTGGGGATGGGGGTTTTACCTGTTGCTCATTGATTACTCTAACGAGCAACAGGCGTACGGCCACCCTGTTTCTGGGCCCAATTACCTTGACCCTGGACAGGTGTGGCTGCTGAAACCGCACAACCCCCAAACCCCAAACGTTACTTGCACTGTATGAAGACTGTAGCCTCAGCTGTACTTTTACGGTGCAGCCCTTTCTTTTCACTGCAGATGCTGATGGTGGAATAGCAACAGGATTTAACCACACACCTCAAACAGGTGGACGATGATTGCCGATGTCACTTATTTTCTCTATTGACCAAAAGTAGGCCAGTTGCGCTATACTTCCTTTGTTCTTAAATGGTTATTGTGCCCTATAAAGTATTTCTAATTCGTCAGCAATTTAGGCATTGTGAACTACACTCAAAAACACCAAATGAAATAAGCTCCAGTCCCATTACACCCTGCTGCTTTGACATCAAGGGAACGATTCAGGTCAGGGTTCCAAAGTCTTCCGATGGCTCGGCAGGACCCTTCTTCCTGTTTGTTACCCTCCGTTAGGCGGTAATGTTGCTTGGTAATGGTGCTTTTAACAAGGAGGCAGCGTTTCCGCTGCACCGGTGCATAATTTGTCTGTCCAGGGCTGAGTGACACAGCGGGGTCCGAATCAGGGGTTCGCTGTCATGTTTCCCCGTACAAGGGAGGCTGTCAGGATAAGCGTGGAGGTGAAGGTCTGCTGTCCCGGCAGCGTGCCCACCGGAGCTGTCACCGCGCGCCCCCCGCCGCCACCAGAAGGAGAGCGGCACGTCGGGGGCCGTCGTCATTTTTAATCTGACACGAGGAGGGAAAAATGATCCGCTATTATGACCCATAATTTATTGTTATTTCAAACGTCAGTGATTGCGGATCACAAATGGCAGATCTGCGTTTCCACCTGTCACACTCAGGCTCCGACACCCTGGAGCCGTCTCCAAATCTGAGCCGACTTCGCCGGGACATACAGCGGGTGTGTTCCCCCGCTCAGCCTCATCGGATCAGACAGGCGGCGCAAACTCTGGCCGGGTTTTGGGATGGGAAACAGCCTCCACTGTTACTTAATATTTATTTCCCCATTGCACACCGTGTACATGGTTATTCCCTTCTGGATACTGCACGTACATACATATGTTCAATTTCATATAAATGACGCCATACCGCGGGCGGGGCAGGATTATTTATTTTTTATTATATTCTTAATCACTGAAAAAATAAAACGATTAAAAGAAGAATTGAAATAAGGAATATACTAAAAAACCTAGAGAAGAAAAGTAAAATAGGCACGTTGTGTGTTTCTGGTTGCTGCTCCGTTCACTCCTGTCTCTCCTTCTCGACTCCCCCTCCCCGACACACACACTCCGTGTCTCTCATTGGCTGCAGCTCGCTGCCTCACTCCGGACTCGACCCCGACACGACCAGATATTAAACCTATTTGATATTTCGCCGGCATCTGCGAGCGCGCTACGATTTGCCTCCGATCTGGGGCTTTGCTCGGCGATCTCCAAAAACCTGTCGGCGAGTGTACATTAGTCTGAACTGGGCCTAAGGTGATGAGGTAGTGATGTATCCATGGGGATTTGGATGGGGGAGATTGAGGGTCATAAACTGTGCAATGAGTGCCAAGCAGCACTTGCCTTGAACATATCAATTAAATGACTCTCACCCAGGTTGTAGTTGAAGTTTGCATATTTGTATTTTTCAACCCTCATGAAGGCTTGGAGTTGCTTGGGCTTGGACATGGAGGACAATGTCTGAGCAGCACTGGCCAAATTTGTACAATTACTTTTAAATGCAAAACAACCAATATTCAAATAGAACGATACTTAAACAGAAAATCAATTTCCTAGAGAACATATATATATATATATATATATATATACATATATATATTAACACTACTGCATGCCTGTATGGGTCCTTCCTGCTCACATAAAGGTCGCATTGTGGTTTAAATATTTGAGGTTCTTTGGTTCAGTGCATGAAAGAAAAGCTCTTGGAGTGAAAAAAATTGATTTCAGGTATGAAGGCTCGTCTTCGTTACTGCTCATCACAGCAAAATCACACAAGTTAAATCAGCTGAGCTAATTCTTCCTCTAGCAAAAAAAACCCCCCAAAAAAACCCCCAAACCCATCACATATCATGGTAGTCAGTTCAATGACTGGCCACAATTAGGGAGTCGGTGTCTGGTTGGCTAATATGCAGCTTACCAACATTACTGTCAGCTCTCATGGTGAGCAGGGCGGCAGGCGGCGAGAATTCCCTGACGAGATGCAAAAAAAAAAAAAAAACCCCAAACAAAACAAAACAAACCAAAAAAAAAAAAAAAAAAAGCCATCTTCTGAGGGATGATGAAAACCCAAGCTTTGGCAATATTGTTTGATAATTAGATCTGCTGCAGGGGATTTGCATAGTGGTCACTTGATAAATAAAGGCACCCCTGGAAGTGACAGTATATAAATGACTTGTTTTGCAGACAGCAGATGGTGAGTATCACAAGGAGAGAGGAGCCGCTCCCGAAAAGCCCCACAATGCACGCCAGCTGCTGCAGCCGCTGCGGCACAATTAAGCCGTTCGCATGTACTGTGGAGCCGGCCAAAGACACCACTTAATAGACATTCAATTAATTAGTTAAGAACGAGAGGATTCACTCCCCCCGATATTGACCAAGTGACCCCTGATGATTGATCAGAGAGCTGTAAGCCACTCGCCTGTATTGATCTGAAAAAGAAAGGGCGACGTCACTAATACCAAGCAGCAGAACGGGAAAAGCAACACAGTAAAATAAAAAGAAACATATCTATCCAAAAGTGTTGTGGGAAGGACAAATATTGTAAGATTTATATGTATCTGATTTACTGGACCTGAAACTTTGTCCACACATGATGCCACCTGAAAACCGGCGCAGGAAAGTCATTTAGTATTTGTGAAAAAGGTTTGGACACGCATGCCGTACTCATTCAAGAGTCTTTCTTTATTTTCACTGTTTCGTACATTGCAGAATACCAGCGATGACATCACACCACACATACACGTGGTATGATGTCACCAAGATTTTGGACTCTTCAAAGTGGCCACACTCTTTCCTTGACGACAGCTTTGCCGTCTTGGCGCTCTCTCCACCGGCTGCGTGAAAACCTTTCGGTTTCCAGGGGCGCCAAAAGTTCATTCATGGAATTTATTACCTTAAAAAATACAGTAAAAAGCCAGATTAAAAAAAGGACAGTTATTATGAGGAAAAGGAGTATTATTTTGAATGCACTGAAGTAGCCCATGCTACTGCAAGAACTGCTTGAGGACATGGAGAGACGAGCGGAGGCTCGCTCGGGGCCAAGAACCACGAGCGACGGACGTGACACCGGCGGGGATCCGTCCCTTTGGTCCAACCGGATCCGAGATTCTCGGTTCTGACCGCCGTGTCTTGGATACGGCAGAGGACTGCGGCGCCGTCTGCGATTTATTTAGGATTCGAGGGCGAAGCTGAAGCAGCACAGCTCACACCTCATTCTGCAGGGATCCGGCGTCCCATCTGGTCCGCGCTGAGTGGGACCATCATTTGTATTGGTTTTGTTTTGTTTTTTTCCCCCGACGGGACAGTTTGGAGGCTGCGTGGAAGGGGCTGTTGGACCGGGAAGGAGAGGGGAGCCCCGCGTCAGGCGGCCCGGGCCTCCGCAGTCAGCCGCCCCTCAACCCGTTTCAGACGGGTTTGGGAGGTGCCGGAGCGCAGAGCAGAGGAAAAGCTGCCGCCGGCGTGCGCGGGAACCCCTTCGGTGCTGTTAGAAACGCATTCCAGGTGAGAGAATGCCGAGTAGCGTGGCCACTTTGAGGAATCGAAAATCAAAAATATATTTCGATTTTTTTCAAACCCCCTTTTTGGGGTTACTACATCATTCCCGATGTGTATCGTTATTATTCTACAATGTAGAATCAGAATGAGAATTATTTTATTTTGCCAAGTATATTTGCACACACAAGAAAAGCAACTTGGTGAGGTTGGTGCATAAAAGACAAAAAGCAATAAAGGCAAAATATGAACATTATATTGAACAATAACAATTAAACAAAATATTAATTGACAAATATTTAAACACTAAGTTTTAATAAGAACAATAAATTATGTAGGCTGTGAAAGGCTGAGAGACAACGAGAGGGCTGGAGGCTGTGAAATGGATATGAAGCATGAACACCATTATCAGAATAAATATAAATATAGATTTACATGTGTGCATGTACATGCATATTTGTATTGCACACAGAGACACAAACAAAGAAAAACACTGAATGAGTAGATGTGTCCAAGCCTTCGGCTGTATACTATATTTCAAAGTATTTCAAATATCGATATTTTTTAATCTTTTGCATTTCTAACACAGTCACGACACTTTATTTGTTTATCTTCATCCACCTTATAGACCTTTACTTTTATTATGTAAATTTAAGAGTAAGTAATTCCCCATACTTTAGCACGCTGTGTGAGCCGTCTCGAGGCTGTTTCTCCCGCAGGTCATGTCTGCACGACACGGCAAAATGATTGACAGTTTTCGCGATACGAACTCTCCTGGATCGCATGCCGGGACAGAGACAGACAGGAAGTGGAGGACGTGTGTGTGTGTGTGTGTGCGCTGAATCAGAAGAGGGGGGAGGGGTGGAGGGGTGGTTGTGTGTGTTGGCGAGCTGGCACACGTGCACGGCGCTCCCACCTCTCGCAGCGAGGGGTCGCTGATGCCGTCCAGGCCGACAGAGCCCTCGTAGGTCAGCGGGTGGAAGACGTTGAGGGCGCGCACCGCCTCGGGGCCGCGCTGCTTGTAGCCGAAAATGAGGTCGATCCACTGGTGCAGCTGACACGACACAAAGTCACTTTCCAGGGCCTGTCGGAGGAGCACAGGGCGGTGAGCGGCGCGGCGCAACGCCAGCAGACGCAACGCCAGCAGACGCAACACAAAAGTGCACGGCCACAAAACGGTGAGCTTGTCTCGAAACGTGCTAATCTGCATTATTATATTACCAACTGATTGTTGTAAAGTTAAAAATAAAATAAAATAAAAATAAAATATATAAAAAATACAAAGATATGCATTAGAGATAGTATAGATAGATGTAGCTACAGATCAACAACACTAGGCAATTATAATAGCAGCAATAAACAGGACACCTAAAAAAACAAACCTCTAAAAATAAACAAATAATAACATTTGAATTCTGACAAAAAAGGGGGAAATAGTGCAAGTTTGCATAAATATGTATAACATGCACAAATACTGTGGGGAGAAATGGTGTTATAATAAGAAATAAATAATAAATACATGTAAAAATCACTGAATGCATGTATATTTTTGTCCAAAGGGAGAGATGATGCTTTCGCGCTACAGTAATGCACTGGAGGTCTGGACGTTATTGACGTAGAGTAAAAGCCCAGTCAAGGCTCATGGATGGGACTCCTGCCAACTATTCTCATTCGTCCTTCTATGAAGATTACGACCTGCGCTCAATCTACGCGTACAATGGGAGCAGCTCCGCACGGCGGCGCCCTCAACGCGGCACTGGGAATTAGGACGATAAAGCAATGAAGGTAGGAAAGGTTTTTACAAGCATCAGGAGGAGCGCGCCGCCATTTTTTTTTCCCCTTTTACCCGTCGACCGCACAACGAGGAGCTTTTGTGCGGATAAACTCGAGGCGCCGCACCGGACGGCGCGGCGACCCAACGCACCTCCCCTGCCGTGTTATGGTTGCGAGGCTCTGCTGGAAGAATTTACACCCCTCCCCTGGCGTCAGGGAATAGCAGCCATTACCCACGGAGCCGGCTCCAGCACACAGGGGCTGAGCTCCCCACAGGGCATATCACGGCAATTGAAAGTGGCACATGCAAAGATGGGAAGTGGGATGGAGAACACAAGGGGGAGGGGGGGGGAGGGAAGCGAGAGGGCGATTCACTGACAGAAATGAAATCATACAGGGAGCGAGAGCGTGCGCGAGCAAGAGAGGACGACAAGACCAAAAAACGGAGGCAGAGGACGATGATCATCGTACATCCTTTCACCCCACCCCCCGTTATTTTTCATCTCTCTCTCTGCGTCTTGTTTTTCGCCTCGTCTCACAAACCGCCCCCCGCCCCCGGCCCCGTGCACTGCAAAAAAAAAAAAAAAAAGCAGGATACTACTTGGATCAGGCAGAATTCAACGGTTAAAAAAAAAAAAAAATGAACGTGATTAGATTTGGAGATAATGCCGCTCTCATCTTATTAGAATTTAAATTGTTCTTCCAGGATGTGAAGCCTCAAAACGCCTGCTCTCATCCCAAAACAAATTATTCAACTTAAATGATTACATATAATTAGTCCCGTGGATAAGAAAGACGGCCTGAGACGCATTTCTACCGAAGCAAGCCGAGTAATCTCCGACGCAATTAAACGCCGGATTTCTGGCTCGTGATGACTCAACTCTGGCGTGATTCGGGTGGTGCGCCGGGGTAGAGGGCGGAGCGCCGGGAAAGGTCACCTCCGTAAGACTTCCCCTCCGATCCCTGCACTGTCACTCTGCCGAAAAGGTCAAGTGTGTTCCCACAGCCGGGCTGCCTGCCTCCACCTTCCCCTCCGCCCCACCCCCACCCTCACTCCAACCCCCTCCATCCCCAACCCCCTCCATCCCCAATCCACCCGCCTCCAACCTCGGGCTTCACACCCCGAGCACAACTTTTAGTCAGGTCAAGAGAGTTTGATTTGGACTCAATTTCCGTGGTGTGTTCTCAGTAAGGTCATATTACATCATAGGTCATATTACATCATAGGTCATATTACATTTGCCATCAAATTTTTTTTTTTAAATAAAAGTCATTAGCAAAAGCAGAATTCAATCCACATGAACAACATCTACACTGTCGCTCACGCACGTGGTGAACATCACATGTACAATCTGCACGATGACTGGAATATGTGCAGGGTTTAAACGGCTGCTGTGTCCATCTCTGATGTCACACTGAGAGACCAAAGTATGATGCGAAACGTCCAATGCGTCCGCACTGAACATGTCACCATATTAAGGAAAAACCACGGAGGTTTAAAAACCGTGATTTACTCCGGGAGCAAGTGGATTGATCACTTGTTTTGTTTTGGGGGAAAAAAAAAAAAAAGAAAAAGAAAATGAAATGATTTGTGGAGATTTTTGGCAGCAAACTGTTCCGGGAGCTCGAGCAGTAGTCTCCAGGACTGCTGGGAATTATGGGCCACATGTTAATAGCCAGAAGGGAAACACACGCGCGCGCGCGCGCACACGCACACGCACGCACACACACACACACACACACACACACACACACAGTAGGAGAGTCCCCTGCCCACTGCCAAATCATGATGGATGAGTCCCAGCATTAGGTAACATTATAGGGCAGACTCACTGGTCCCGTCCTTTAGTGACATTACTGGGGTCGCGAGTACAGTGTTAGTATTGAGCGGCGCGCTTTATTAGATGCTTCATGAATAAGTCAGACAGACATGGTGTGTGTGGGTGCGTGTGTGTGTGTGTGCATAAGTGTGTGTGCGTGTGTGTGTGCGTGTGTGTGTGTGCGTGTGTGTGTGTGTCCATTGCATCTGAAAGCCTCACTGGATAGATATACAAGGTCATCCCAGTTTGCTGGACTTGTAGACTTGGCTCCCTCCAGGTATTGATGAGTACTGTGTGTGGAGAGATGCTGGACGGCAGAACCATGTAGTGTTCTGTGTTCTACTGTAGAATGTACGTTAAAAAGAACGAAGATGGCCTCAAAAAAAAAAAATATATATATATATATATATATATATATATACATACATACAGAAATACATATATACAGTATACTGTACATCTGCCTTCATTTACCATCCTGTTGATCCGCACAAAGTCCTCTGGTTTGCTGGCCCAGGCCGGCAGGTCCACGTCGCTCACCGCTGTCCTGTCGTCCCGGATCCCCAGCTGGTAGACGCTGCTGTTGACGAACATCTCGGGGAGGTAGTAAAACTCAGGAATCAGCTCCTAGACGGCACAAGGGGAGGAGGCCGAGGGTGAGGGAGGGAAGGAGGAGAGAACAAAGGAGGGAGGGCAGCGATGCCCGCGCTCATCCACGTGACGGACGGCGGCACCGTCCACCGGGGAGAAGCGCATCCACGGGAGAGAAGCACCATCCACCGGGGAGAAGCGACGTCCACCGGGGAGAACGAGAACAACGCTGAGAAGGGGGGGGGGACCCGGGGGCGGTGACACAAACGAGCTCCACAGCGGGGCCCCAGCCGTCCGTGAGAGGTGCTGGCTCGGTTATTCACCCGCGAGGTGTTTGCCGTGTTAAAGCAAACTGGCCTAACCCTCTGGTCGCGGGGCTGCGGCAATGAGGTCAGGACCCGGGCGCGGAAGGAGAAGGAGCCTGTCCAAATGACCCCCCCTCCCTCCCCCGGCGGGGCGGCGTGATGAAAGACAGGGGCAAACGTTTTACCTGGGGCTGAAAAGAACCATCATTCCTGAAGGAAGCTCTACTTTCTCAAGAGCACCCCCCCCCCCCCCCGAATGTAAACCACTGCTTTGATCTTGGCCCGAATTAGCGAGTCTGCGATGCCTCAGTGAGGCATGTGCACACCAGGAATGCTGCCCCTCCGTGTGCTCCCCCGTCTCTGTCCTCGTTAGGAACCATTTAAAAAACATTCAGACACGAGTACGGACCTGGGGCCGCGCGGGGCCCCCGCGGACACCTCAAGCCCGTGTACCGAGCTTGTTTTATGAATGCGGCGTTTGTCACGTCGGGTCGTACTCTGGTTTTTTTTTTTTTTTTTTAACGGCGCTTAGGGGGCACATAGCCTGTCGGGCGTCCGTAAATCACCTGGATTGGGGGGCCGCGAGTCGATGTGACACGGTACAGCACCGTAAAAACCTCCCGTCTGCTGTTGGTTACGTTTCACCCTCTGAACAGCACAAACAGGCCTGAAAGGAAGTCGAAAAGGCCCCCCCCCTCGCTCTCCCCATCTCACTAAACCTCGCGCTGTAACTCACCCGCCCGCCGCCGGAGCTGCCAGCTCCCTTTTCAAGCCCGCCTCCCATGGCAGCCATTAATTCTGCAACAGCATCGTAATGGGCGAACAAGTCAATCAGACGAGCCTCCGCCGCTTTACACCGCGTCACCTTAACGACACGTTAGTCACAACCTGCCACCGGTGGAGCGCCGGAGCATCCTCTCAGACGGAATGGTGGCACTATTCTATGTGTGTGTGTGCGTGTGTCAATGCCTACTGCCTTCCTCCAATAAGTGGGAGGTATGTCTGCACGTTAATGATGGGATGGTGGAGCTGAGGGTCCTGGAGGGTTCTTTCCATTTGACTGGCTCTCTGAGGTGGGTCATCCAGCGCCAGGGCCGCTGCCCCGCACACGCACGCGCATGCACACGCACACGCACACGCACACCACACACCACACACACCTCACACGCACACACACACACACACACACACACACACACACACACACACACACACACACACACACACACACACACACACACACACACGCACACACACACGCACACACAGACAGACCCCCTCACACCGCTTTCATTGTTGTCATTACCGCTGGAGGAGCCCCGGGTTAATGAGGGAGGGGGATCACAGTAAAAGGCCTTTTAGGGGTCCACTTCAACGCACTGAGCTGATCCTGGGGCCCCGCTGTCTCCGCTCAGACACAAACCCACCGATCCCGGCTCCTCACTCTGAGTCCCAATGTGTTTTGAGGGGCCAAGTGGAGACGGGTTAAAATTTGACCTCGCACCCACAAGTCTGTATTGAGCCCCGGTTTGATTGCAGACAGAATAAAGATAAGGTGCTTTTCACGTTCAAATTCAGACGGGACATCCGTGTCTTCTTTTACCTTTTTGTTTCAGACAACGGCAGGAAGAAGAATAATAATAATAATATTAATAATATCACTCCAAAACGATGAAAAACAGTTTGGGACCAGCCTTGAATTCGGGACTCGCGGCGGATTCCAGAATCAAGCACCCCAACCCCCCCCCCACCCCCACCCCCGATCTGATCCGTTTACCTCGACTCGACGGCGTGGACTTCAATTGTTGCGACGACCGGTTTACAAAGCACTGTGCTCAGAAATCCTGCATGCTTCTATGTGTTCCAAAAAAAACCAAGACCATTTTCTTTAATATCTGACATCTTCCATACGCCACCTGTTATCAGGCTTTTGTTATTTGGGATGTTCCCTTATAACAACACCCTGTTTAAGCCAACGCTTGTACCAGTAGCAGTAGCAGTACCAGTACCAGTACTCCCATTGTGAAGTGGGTTTGTTTGTATTGAACACAGCAACACGGCACAAAACATCACGTCTATTCTTCCACAGTGGCGGCACCATCATAACACGTCCTGCTTCTATCCGCACGAGAGTAGAGGCGAGACAGGGAGAGACGGCGATTAAGACAAACAGATTTTAAGAGCTGCTTCCTCGCACCACGGCCATTGTCTTCGCCGCTTTGCCGCCGTTGCACAAAAAGGGGTCGAACCAAAACCAGCTGCTTCTGATACGTAGTGAGATCCCGTAGAGCTGCGAGCGGCGGGATCCCGGCCTGTAATAAGGTAGGAATCCATCCGAGGGGTGTAAAAAGCAATGCGCGCAGACATGCGAGCGGTTCAGAGTCGGCTGTGTTTGTTAACATGGTGGCGTGTGACTGCTCGGCTGCTCGCCGGCGTGCGTCTTCCAGGACGGATCGCCGGCCGCGCTCCCCCCCAGGTCCTCGGCGAGTAAAAAGCCCTGTCCGTACATAAAAGACCACATTTTAAATAGCTCCTGTCATTAATGCTTTATTAATTGCCGCGGGCGACGCTGCCCGACGCAGGGTGTGCTGGAAAAATATGACACTTTGAGGTCAGCGCGTTCGCCTGCTGCGCGCCGCGCTGTGGACAAAATGGAGGCAAATCAGCAGGGTTCGCTCCTTCCACTGACTGCGCCGTGGCTCTGCAGAGGGAGGGCTTTGTCTTTCTCCCGGACGAAGCCTTTGTTCGCATCCAGCCGTACATGCCTGCGCGGGGAGCACACTCTCTCTATTTTTAAAGATGTTGCTTTTTCCATGCAAGTTATATCAAAGATGCATTTTCCGGCGCTGAGAGCCGGCTGGTGTATCATCTCTCTTTGTGCCTCTCTGTTTGGATGGTGCATTCATAATTCATTGCATATATTTTGACATTTGCTATTGTTTTTTTAGAAGCACACGGGATGAGGGGGTGGGCTTCCAAACCTTGAATTTACAACCATTCACTGTAAGCCCAGAGGTTTCAATGGCTTTTCATTACTGCATTCTCACACGCTCCGTACGTTTCACCGTTGTTGTTGTTCTCCTAGACTATAGAGCAGTTTCCCCTCAAGGTTCAATAAAGTTAAAACGATTTATCTATCTTGATATATATATCTTTTCTGTTTTTAGCATTTTCATGTTCATCCTTACCTCTCCATCATTATCACTGTATTTATTTTTTTTATCCCAAGTCCTCTTTTCTGGTTTTACCCATTTATCTCTGCATCTTTACCCCTCTATTTCCACCCATCTATTACAATAAAACACGAACACAAACGTATTTATACTTGCTGCCTGGGCCCAGACATGGCTTATGAGAAACATTAAGTCTGAATATTTCCATCACAAACAAGTACTCTGCTGCTTCTAAACAGTAAGAGGCACGTCCATCAAACATAGAATGGCATTTCATTTTACAGTATGACAACACTGTATTCCCCTGTTCTTGTTTTTTTTTTTTCTGATTATTCTCACCTTCACGTCGGAAGTGTCCCTCTGACAGTTCCTCCAGGAGCGGATTATGGCTGAAAAGGTGCGGTCGGGGTGGTCAAATCTGTTGTCGTTGGCACTGAGGAAGAACGTGGTGAAGGGCTCCTGAGGACAAGCACAAAGAGCAGCGCCAACACCTTAGATCCCCCACCCAGGAACGCAGCTATTATCACCCTTTACACGGCTATTTACGAGCGCAAGCATCCAGGCTTCACTTCTGCTGTCGTAATATCATTCAGATAACCGCCAGGCCGTTCATTTAAAATGCAAAAAGCCAACGGAACGAAAGTGAAAAATCGAACATTTGCGGCTCTATTTCAACGGTCTTATTTTGCGGGGCACACAAAAGGATCTCCACGGAGAACGTTCAGTCATTTACCGGACGAAGCCTGAGGGAGAATTAATTAGTGTTCCTCCTGAATTCAGCCGGCTATGATGGTAATTGGCTCATATTTAGTGTACTCAGCTTGTGATTGTGGCTACACCGGGCTGGAGTGGATCAATTACTCACCACAAGTAGAAAGGGATGGCGGGGGGAAAGAGGAAAGGGGAGAAAAGCAGCAAAGGGCAGTGTAACTGCCATCAGGGGAACTCTTTCATTCATCAGCCCGTTCTGCTAATGGGACGAGGAGGGGGCAACCGCAAGGTAAAAAAAAAGACTCTAAATTCTGAAATTAGACGATCCTGAGGAGTTACGCTGGGTAGGGGGGCCGGTCATGTGGGGGATGACTAGAGGTCGTAAGAAAATATGAGAAAAAGATGTATTGTAATGTAATGTAATATATTGTAATGTATTGTAATGTAATGTAAAGTATTGTAATGTATTGTAATGTAATGTAGTGGATATTACCAATAGTTAGAAAAGCTGTAGTGTGTTGTCTGGAGTCAACATATTTTACCAGAGTCATACTCAAAAACAGTCGTGCAGCTCTGTCTTAATGTATGCTGAGCAGATTTTTGAATTTTTGTATTGAATTGAATAGAAATGTGTTAATATCTCACGTTTACTTTTCACAACTGCACGACTTTCTTTTTTGTAAATATCTCTTAAATTTGTAGGCTATGTTTTCCTGTTATCTCATTAACTTTTTTATTCACATGTATCTGTAGTGGCGAGTACAGGAGACTTTCCTGGCCGTTCGGGAAAAAAGAAAAATTAGCATTTTGAGAATAAAATCCAAATTCCACGATTGAGGCTGAGCGTTCATTCTCAACATACCCCAAAGTGTTTTAACGTGGTCATTCAGTATTATTTTATTGTCAAGATGCAATAATTCTCACGTTGGCCACAGTCCTCCCGCATAGTCGAGAATTTGCAAGAAGAGTGGGCTTTTCAGTGGTAACATGACACTGCTGTCATGTTATACACTGACAAATCAAACCGCTCACCAGATTCCTGCCAAAAGCAGTCCAGGGACTGACCTGCGGAGCACAGGACCCCCCCCCCCCCCCCCCTTGCTGCTCAGTAATTGAAGACAGCGCTCAGCGGCTCTGATGGACACGTCTCCCAGCGCTCTCTGGGCCGACTGCGGTGCATAAACCTGTCCCAGCCGCCCCTGTAAATCATTACTCAGCCACTCTTTATTTAGTTCACATATGCCAGTTTACTGGGCTGTGAAAACGCTCTTTTCTGGGCGTCACCCGGCGGAGAGGCAGCCGCAGTCGGGATTGAGATGTCGAGCCGCTTCCTGCTCGTCGGCCGACGGACCTCAAAGGAGAACCGTCATCGAGTTTGACAAAGCGGCAATCACCCCGACGGAAAACGAGCGGCGCCCGAGGTGTTGCTTTTTTCGGCCTCGCCTCATCAAGTAACGGCGTCCAACGCCTACATTTTCAGCGGCAAACAACAGTCACGCCGCTTTTTTAAATATAATTTCACATAGATTTCACACTAGCGTACATATGTTTTTGAGGCTCAGCAACAAAAGAAAATCTCTGTCCACAACACATTCCCAACAGTAAGAAGAAGACATAATCAAGTGTTCTACAAAAGGTCCATATTGCCGTAAAGCGGATACTCTACTTACTATCCTAACCAGCCACTGCAGGACGGCGGCAGCGGTGGAGTAGTGGGCGTTGTAGTGATACGGCGGCGTCTGGTCATCTTCCCATGAGTCATAGCGTTCCGCGTAGAACACTGCTCGCTTGGGATTCAGGGCACCGATAGGCTGTAAAAAAATACATCAAAAACAAGGTCCTAGTGAGAACATAATAACAATGGATCTTCCCACCCATGCTAAAAAGCAGGGGTTACCCGTGGAACATTAACGCTGACGGAGGAGCGCCCCAATTTTTTAACGCACTTTTATCTGCCCATAATAAACTGTCACATAGTTACAAACAGTAATCTGTACGATTATTTCTGTTAAGAAATCCCAGAATTTATACTTTATTTAGCTGCCATTCAATGAAATAGCCATTCAATGTATTTGTGTTATGTCCAGTATCTGCTGCCCTATATGTTGTTTCCAATTCCAAGCCGGTGGCGGGGTCCGCCTTTTCCGGCAAGAATTCCACGATAGGGAGAACGCACCAAGTCCAACGCAGTCACAGGGAATTCGACGGAGCAGTGAGGCAGGTTGTGCTCGGTACACTGTCGATGTGGATATTTGTGGATATTCAGAAGAGCGCCCTCGAATACCACCTCAAGTGACCGACTTAGAGCAATGTCAATGGTAAACTTGGGTGTAGAAAAAAACCCCAAATGCAGTTTTAAATGGAATGCTGAGACTTGCAACGTAATCCATCCAACACCAGACAATCTTATGAATTTCCACTTTAAACCTTTTGCCGATAAAAAGTGAAAATCTCACAAAAAAAAAAAAAAAAGTTGATGGAGAAAGCAGCATGGGAAATTGGCTGGAGTGGCCTCCGTTCAATATGAGTTGTACAGGAAACCAACGGTCTTAGTGGACCCACATGGGGTGACTAGTGGATGGGGCGGGGGCGGGAGGGGTTAGACGGGAGCTTTACCCTGCGATCCGTCTGTCAGACCCCATTATTCTTCTGCACCTTAAAAAGTTCCTGTCGCCCTGTCTCCTTGTTGGAATTTATGGGGGAGCAAGGGGTGGGTTGGGTGGAGGAGGTGATTGAGATGGAGCGCTGGGAAAGGTGGTAGGAGATACGAACGTCTCCCGCTAAATGTTGTGAGTAATCCATGTGGATTAACCCCGGCTGACCCGATTTACACCCAACATGCTCCCAAAGCCAAACAAGCAAAATAAGCCAACACACACGCACACACACACACACACACACACACACACACACACACACACACACACACACACACACACACACACACACACACACACACACACACACACACACACACACACACACATAATGCATTTGCACGTGGAAACAAGCACCAG
>NC_137197.1:6073521-6098521 GCF_960531495.2 Zeus faber
TTCATGGCAACGGTATTCCCTGATAGCAGTGGCCTCTTTTAGCAGAATAATGCGCCATGCCACACTGTAAAGATTGTTCAGGAATGGTTTGAGGAACATGACAGAGTTCAAGGTGTTGACTTGGCCTCCAAACTCCCCAGATCGCAATCCGATGGAGCATCTGTGGGATGTGCTGGAAAAAACAAGCCTGATCCATGGGGGCCCCACCTCGTAACTTCCAGGACTTTAAGGATCTGCTGCTAACGTCTTGGTGCCAGATACCACAGGACACCTTCAGAGTCTGGTGGAGTCCACGCCTCCACGGGTCACAGCTGTTTTGGTGGCACGAGGTGGAGCTACACAATATTAGTGGTGGTTTTAACGTTGTGGCTGATCTGTATATGCAGTATCTTCAGGCATATACTGCATATACTTGTATGCCTCATTCATATATATATATAGAGAGAGAGAGAGAGAGAGAGAGAGAAGTAATGAGAAATTAATAATAACTTAGAAAGAGAGTATAAAGTATATATAAATAAATAAATAAATAAATAATATATATATATATATATATATATATATATATGTTGGGTGTATATGGATATATGTTGGGTGTATATGTTTGCCTCCAACTAGTACCCAACAAAAGATTACACCTGAGATCTTCCCGGACAGCAAAACAAACTATGATCAAACTTAGTTTCGCCATCGCTTCTAATAAGCCCCGACTCCACGGATGCAGGACGCCGCGGTGAATATTATGAGCTGGCACGGAGACAGTGCCTGGGTTTGCTTGGCTGTACCTGGACGTCCTCCCGGGGAGAGGCGCACACTGCATTTCACATTTCAAAGTAAATTACATTAAGAGTATGTTGCTGCGGCACTCTGTCAGCAGAAGTCACACTCGTTCTCTTCCAGGCAGAGCTGCATGCATCTGCAGTCTAATGCAATCAGGTTCCATCGAGTCAAAACAACGCAGATGTGCTCCCAAACTGGCTGACTGAGCAGGGAAGGTGTGTGTGTGTATGTGTGTGTGTGTGTGTGTGTGTGGAGTGAGGGGGCGGGTGGTGGTGAAAAAGCCTCCATTATGGAGCAAAATCCTGGGAGCGTCCTTGCAGCAGTCAGGCAGCGTCTGCGTTACCCAGGATGCACCTCTTCAAGGTGCTTAGCCTCCACGGAGGAGGCGGTGACAGGAAAGGAAGTCACATTGAAACAGGGAAAGTTGCCGCACGGCTCATCTCATCCGGGTTACATTCAAGAGAGTCAAAACAAAATCACAATCAAAAATGAGATACTTCAATCGCAGTTCATGCGAGGATTTTTAATTAGGGGTGATCTGTGATGATAAGGCGCTGCGGTTTTCGATCCAAATGAATATCAACATTTTTAGGTCCAGTTGAAAAAACCATCGGTATTTTACTCGGCCAGAACGTCTGGAAGTATGGTGTTCTAAATTACCAGCCAAAAGCCGGTAACTGCTGGCTAAAACCAGCACTGGCTTCAACAATGATTTCCATTTTAGGGGTATAAAAAGGAGTTCAGTTTGCAGGGCTTGCTTGGTAGGTTGTCTGGCAGTTCTTTGTTTGGCTTCCGTCCATTGAAGACATTTTGCAAAAAGCATTTCCAAGGGAGTGGCCAAAGCAGCATGACAGGTGCTTCATTTCGCCGCTGATAACACCATTCACCAGCTATGAGGAAGATTAGCTTCCCCTTCCTATCAGCTCGCCGTCAGTCAATCAGGAAATAATCATTACAAACTAATAAAGCACTCGACTGCATGAGTGTATCTGACAGGCAAATATGCGCGGCCCCGGCCCCGAGGCGGGGCACGTTGCGTTCGGTTGCATTTCTCACAGTTGAGCGAAGGTGATTGCAGGTGTGAAGGCGTGTAGGAAGTTATTTGGCACATCGACACAACACTCCAGCTGTTTCAGACGATGGTGCCCGCCACCTGAGGTGCACAAATCCAGTTTTTTTTTTGTGTTCAGCTTAACACACAAAGCACAGAGCAAGGAGATGAAAATATATTTTTTACACCGTTGAAGAGGTATTGCTGTTTAAAAATGACTACCGTGCACACCGTTTTGAAAGCAAAATTTTCTGGTATAGTACAATCTATCTATCTTTCTGTCTGATAATTATCTAGCTATCTTAATATCTTTCCATCTTTATGTATATATCTTATGTATATATATATCTATAGAATTTATCTATCTTCTGCTCTTCATGCCACTCTGTCTATTTATCTACCATCAAAATATGTTGACTTTTCCATTTATCTATCTTTATAGATATTATGATGGGTTTCATGATGTTTTGTTTCATTACAATATGCTACATGAAATTAGATCAAATCCAAAATGGCCTACATTAATACATATATCATATTTATATTTTTATTATTTTATTTATTATTTATTTATTATTTTATTATCTTTTATTATATATTTATTTTATATAATTTTTTATTTATTTATATTATATTTAGCATAGCACACAATACAACACAGTACACACATGCGTGCACAAATACACATTAAAAGCGAGGCCCCTCGTACACGCCAAAAACAGCTCTCCTGAGACGCTGCAACCATAGCTCTGATTGTAACACAGCGACGGCCGGTACGAGCCGGGCCAGGCCGGTCCGGGCCCGGTCGGACGCGGCACCCGAGCCCGCGCCCGCCGGCGTGCTCCGCTGGCGTGAACTTTGGGAGGTGAGCGCCCCGGGTTCCAAGGACAACTGTCAGAAGACACGCTCCTGTGAACTCATGCTAATGAAGGCAGCTCAGCGCTGTAAACAGCACGGGAGGATGTCAGCGGAATACATTACAATACATAACTGTCTCCCCGGGGCCACGGGGTGCACATGGCACCCAGACCGTCCCGGCGCCGCTCGGTCACCCCGAACCCCTCCTGAACGCCCCCCCAGTCCACCTGGATCTCCACAGGACCCGAACCACTGAAGACAGACAGGGGCAGAGCTGAGAGCATTTAATTGTACTTACCATCCGACTACTACTATACTTACAATTACTATCTGAATAGTTCTGATTTAACTGTTTTATACTCCCCCTCATGCAGTACGTGGATACTTCAACCTTTTCTCCGTGCCTGATGCTCCATCCCTCCTTCAGGAGTTCGATGCAAGTCATGGGGGAAAAAAAATCCACACTCTGGAACAGTGCAGAAATTCACTCCGCATGTCAGGAAAAGCCAACGTGAGGCCACAGCAGTCATGGTTATTTAAAAGAAACACGTTGGTGGTTAGTGCCAAATTCTCAGATTTGCCGCCGCCGTTATCAATGCTGTGCTGGTGTGCTGTCACCGCACGCCTGTTACACCCAAACCTGTGGCCCAGATTGTGGATTTGTCCCCCACTGTTCTCCAGGATGGAGGAAAAGGCTGGACCGCAGCGGGAATCGAACCAGAAATGAATCCCTTCACACTTCAGATTGCATATAGTATGATTTATTGGGTTGCTGTGTATGTTTTTGGTTTGCTGAATATTTTTGGTTTTGGGTTATATTTCCTCTTAGATTTTTTCGCGATTCTTCTCTCTTACAACGAACTGCCTTTCACTGCACATTGTGTCTGTTCGAGCAATTGAACTTTGAACTACAGAAAGAGAGAGAGAGCAAGAGGGAGCGAGAGCTTAGACAGGAATGTGATTGTTTTCAGGTCAGCGAGCAAATGAGCGAGAGAGAATGAGAGAGAGAGAGAGAGAGAGAGAGAGAGAGAGAGAGAGAGAGACAGAGAGAGAGCGAGCGAGAGAGAGAGAGGGGGGAGAAGAGAGAGCAAGCAAACAAGCTAGAGAGAGAGAGCGGGAGAGAGAGAGAGAGAGAGAGAGAGAGAGAGAGGAAGAGAGAGCAAGCAGACGAGCGAGAGAGAGAGCGAGAGAGAGAAAGAGAGAGCAAGCAGACGAACGAGAGAGCGAGAGAGCAAGCAGACGAGCGAGAGAGAGAGAGAGAGAGAGAGAGAGCAAGCAGTCGAGCGAGAGAGAGAGAGAGAGAGAGAGAGAGAGAGAGAGAGAGAGAGAGAGAGAGAGAGAGAGAAAGCAGACGAGCGAGCGAGAGAGAGAGCAAGCAGACGAGCGAGAGAGAGAGAGAGAGAGAGAGCAAGCAGTCGAGCGAGAGAGAGAGAGAGAGAGAGAGAGAAAGCAGACGAGCGAACGAGAGAGAGAGAGAGAGAGAGAGAGAGAGAGAGAGAGAAAGCAGACGAGCGAGCGAAAGAGAGAGCAAGCAGACGAGCGAGAGAGAGAGAGAGAGAGAGAGCAAGCAGTCGAGCGAGAGAGAGAGAGAGAGAGAGAGAGAGAGAGCAAGCAGTCGAGCGAGAGAGAGAGAGAGAGAGAGAGAGAAAGCAGACGAGCGAGCGAGAGAGAGAGAGCGAGAGAGAGAGAGAGAGAGCAAGCAGACGAGCGAGAGAGAATGGGGACAGTAAACCAGGCTATGGTCCTGCGGTCGAGTGGCCCTTTACCATTGTTCACCTTCATTACAAGACGGAGCCAGAGCATCGCAGAACTCTGATTGGGCGGAGTCACTGCAGCACAGTTTGCCCTTGAGCAGCGCAGAGTTATACGTTTAGTAACGCTATTAAGAGGGGTGGGGGGATTATTACCGAGGTGTTGGCCGTTCTCTATTTTTCAATAGACATCAGACGGGCTGGTCGGCTCGGCGGAATCGCCGGAGAAGGCGGTGAAACGATGAGCTTGACCTCCCAAGGACCTATGTCCAAACACCCGTACCGCCGATGGAGAATTTCTCTCGATGAAAAGTGCCTCCATGTGTCGTGCTCACATCGTGCCGACAGGCGCAGAGATCATTCGGCTCCACAAATTTCCCGGAGGAGCAGAAACAATATTTATCCATGGAGCGAGAAGATCAAGAAAACGTGCCGAAGAGCGTCGCGGTTTGCCCCCGGATGCTTCACAAACCCGCCTGTTCCCACCTCCGATGCACAACTTCCCATGAAACCCAGTTTTAGTCGGCGCCTGGCAGACCTGGCCGCCCGGCGGGGGGCGGGGGGGCTCCCTTACCTTCGAGAGATCCCTGAAGTTCGCCGGCAGGGTCAGGTCCAGCTCCCCGGAGTCGAAGTTGGTGAGCACCCAGGGGAAGACGGGGTACTGGTTCAGGTCGTTGTAGGTCCTCCCTGGGAATCAAACGCATGAAGAGTGAGACAGCGGTGGAGCCGTGACGATAACCTTTACTGTTAATACTTAAAGTACATTTAAGAGTCTTTAAGTACTTATGTACCTTTACTAAGATGCAAATATCAATGTGGTATTTTTCACTTTTACTAAAGTACTTTGCTTCAGAGTATTTGTACATTTACTGAAGCACAAACTTCCGAGTGCTTCCATCATTTATTATAATTATCACTTCCCATTTTTCACGTACACGGGGCTTCGGGTTAAAGGTTCATTTGCACCTTTCAACGGGCCCCGAATCTCAGAGGCTGCGATCACATCCCGAGGGCCGTCTGCCAGCACGCCACGTGCACTCATGGACTAATAGAGACGTGGGGGTTTGGCCGGGCTCCCGGGGGCCGGTGTCCGGGTTTGCGGAGAACCCCGAGAGTCGCCTAAAAACCTGGCGCACGCATGTAATTAGAGATATGCAGATGCCTCTGGAGGCCGCGACACCCGGCGCCGCCCGGCGCGTCGCCGCCCTGACGCGGGGGCCCTGATTGGCCAGATGTGAACTTCCTGCACCGCCGGAGCGCAGGGATTATGGTCTTCAGACGGCCGAGAGCGCCGCTGGAAACCGCGAGGGAAAGCTCTCGGAAATCCCGGCAGCGAGAGGGAGGGAGAAACGTCGTTGACGTCGCAAATTCAGTTCTGCTTTTAAAGACGCGAGATACAATATAACATTATTTAACTCGTTAGAAACATTACATCTAACATTACTTTGCCTGACTATGACATACATATCAGTGTAAAGCGGTCATGTGCGCATCCAATGATACTAAAATGATCATTTAGACTCCAAATCTCATTTAAATGAAAAAAAAAAAAAAAAAAAAAGGAAAATATCTGTGATAAAATGGTTATTTTCCATATAATTTAAGCGGAGCCAACGCAAAAGCAGGAGGAGGAAACAGTCCTCCCCTCAACGTTCTACTCAAGCAGAAGCGTTCGACTGCCCCCACACTCCACGTGGTGAGCTCACATTTGGGTGCGAAGACACATTCCATCGCGGTCACGTTTCACGTCTTGATAAAAGCTGGATTGGCGATTGCAGCCACGTAAAAAAAAAACCCCCAAAAAAACCCTAACATATTTTTTTCCTTGCGCAGCACATGCAGGGGTCGCAGACCAAGCAGCGCAGGAAAAAGACGGTGGAGTAAAATTATTAAGCCCCTTAAAACAGAAAAACGGCTCAAGCTATCTTCCAGCCCCGATCCCCAACAAAAGAACTCTCCTTACTTCCTTCTCTGAGGACGTCCACCGTACTGCGCGGATCGACACTTCCATTTTGTTCTTGTGACAGTTTCAAATGAAAAGCGAGGTCCTTAACACACTTAAGTTATTACGGCCTTAACAAATGCAACTGAATATTTAATACACATTCGTAGGCGGTAGTACGCGGTACTTTTCCACGTCTCACAAAGTGCCGAAAAGTAAAAAACGTTCTTCCGAAAGCCCCACGAAAGAAGGCGCCTTTGAACACAAACGCCCGCGTGACGTCGGCAGCGCTCACCGCATCCCACACCCCGGGGGGCGGGGTCTCCGAGCGGTCCAGCGGGAGGCTCCGGGCGGGGTCGCGGGAGAGGTGGGGCGGGCGCGATTAAAAACCAGAGCCACTCGGCAGAGACCCCAACACAGGGCGGCGGAAAGCAAGGGCGTGTGCGCGTCCGGGTGGGGGTGGCACAATGTTAAAAACGGAGGAAAAGTGTTTAATTAGAAGAGCACCGTTCACACCTCCACCCGCCGCCGCCGCCGCCCGACACCCCTCCCCCCGCGCGCCTCGCGCCTGTCTGCCGCCCGGCGCCGCTCTGACGTCCCTGTCAGCCCGGGTCATCACCGGGGGTTTATAATGAATTTTTTGGGCCCGGCTTACATCTAATTAGCCGACAATAATGTATCGAACCCGGCGCACGAGGCTAAATATAAATATGCATGAAGGTGCGGCAGCGAGGGGGAGATGACACCTCCGCAGCGCGGGGGCCGACGCGCCCGCCGATCGCGCCTCCGCCGCTCGTCGCAGCCGGGATCAGAGCGTCGACGACAGAAACCTCGCTGCTTCCGCACGCGGCGCCGCTAATTATCCGGAAAGTGGGGGGAAAAAAATAAAATTAAATAAAACCTCCGCCACCCTCGCCACCCCCCCGTCTTCAAACGCCCGCGGGGCTGGTTTGAGCGGCGGACGGCGCGGCCGAGGATCGCGGTCTTTAAACAAATACGACAAAAGTCGCAGCCACTTTACGAGCTCTCGGCGTAGCGCTCATTGGCGGCGATGGCTTCTCCGCCGACTCCAGACGGCATGCATTATGCATTCAAAGCCGACTCCCTCTCCCTCTCACATTTCAGTTTTTTTTTTTTTTTTTTTTTTTTTACCTCGGGGGGGAAGCAAAACATTTCAAAACCCATCCCCGTAAAAAAGAGCGGTCGGAACGCGGGCGGATCACGCCTCATTATCCTGCTTCTGACGACGACGGCTACGCAGGGGGCCGGGCGGCGCCGAGTCGTGAAAGTGCGAAAAAAAAAAAAAAAAAAAGTTGGGATTCCAACGTGGATCGTGTGATTTCACTGATAAACAAAACTTCAACCAGAAAGCAGCCGAATGTTTAATGAGCACCGGTGTCAGCTCTCTATTGTCCACCGCTAGTTTAAGGATTTGTAATAAGAATAAATTAAATCTTATATATACAGTGCGTTTTTTATATTCGGATCGTGATGTTTTTGGCGCGGTTCGTCTCTTTGCCTCTTCACCGACCCGGCCACCTCAAGTTACACCCAGGCCCCCCGCGGTGCCGCGGCTCACCTGCGATGGTGTTGAGGAACATCAGGTACTCGAAGTTGGAGATCTCCCTCCGCTGCCACCGCTGCGTCATGTTGGAGGATTTGAAGAGCTGCCGGGGCGTGGCCAGCGAGATGCGCCTGGAAAACACACAGGACAGGCCACACATTCCCGGTTTTTATTTTCATCTCTTACGAAAAAAAGCAAACTCCCAGGAGGAGTCGCCGGGCGGTGTCGGTCGAGGCACCACATGTGTGGGCACGAAGCCAAATTAAAATGTTGCCGTGTTCTTGGATGACTTTTGTCTTAATTCAGTGCCATTAGGACGGAACGTTTTCAACCACTTTCCAGCTCCTTGTTCGACTTTGCCTTTCAGGGAACTTGCCGTATTTTTAGCCCGGTGTCGTGAATAACGTCTGCACGTTGGCAGCGTTTCCAGGCGTTGAGACCTTGTGATTTTCATTGTGGTCGGGCCTACCGCCCGAGGATCAGGTTGCCTCAGCGCGCTCTTTGTCACCTGCGGGACTCCCTCGGTGTCGTTAACTCACCCATGTGGAAATCATACCCATGTTTACTTTTGCTTAAAATGCATCTCATTTGAATTCCCACATCAAAACAACCCCCCCCCCCCGCCCACGCCCCCGCCCGCTTACTTTCAAATTTGAATACGCCTTGGAAAACAGGTTCTTTTAAGTTCTGCGTCAAAAATTTGAATTTTCACTTTGAAGTCGAGTGAATACGGTGAAATGGAAATCAACAAGATATCGAAAACGACGTCGCATATACAGTGCGACCAATGTAGTAAATGGACAATGACACGCGGTGAAATAGGTGAGATACGTGTGTTTACGTGTGTGTTCTGGTCATTTACGTGTTATATGATTGAGTAAATAGTACACTTTTTAGTTTGCATCAATTTAAGGTGCGGTATCATACCTGGTTAGATACAGACGGAACATTCACCTTGTGGGCGAACTGGTTTGCTGACAGTTGTAATGTTGATGAACGGCATCATCACACGCTCTGTGGGATCCTCGATTCTGAGCCGTCAATAACCTTGACGTCAGTTATTCATGAGTAATGTCTGTTAATCTGTTAAAAACGACTGTTGCCACACATCCGCCCGGATTCATGTGCGTGGTGTCGAGCCGCCTTCATAACGCCCGTTTAACGGCGACGTTTGGTAATGCTGAAAAAAACGCGAGAGGGACTGGAGGGGAGGCTCCAGTTGCAAATGAATAACAGTAAATAGGTTAAGTTATATTTTGTTATTTTTCCTTTGCTTAAGGGATAGGCTAGGGTTGGGTTCAGGATTGGGGTCAAGGGTCAGGGTTCGCTAGGTGGCGCTGTCACAAAAAAATAGGGTTCTAGAAATGCGGCCCTAGGACTGCGGTCCTGAAACTGCAGGCCTCTCTATTGCAGGCAGTGTTGGGCAAGTTACTTTTATAATGTCATATATTACATATTACTTGTTACTTTCATTTGAAAGTACTGTAATACGTTACTTTATAATATTACTTTCTGTGTAGGGTAATAAGTTACTTATCACACTACTTTTAAGTTAGTCCGCAAAATAAGTGCAGTCCGACTAGACTTTTTAAACTTTAACTTTTTCTTGTGCATGTACTAAAACGCGATCCGCAATAAAAAGCTTCGGTTCAGTTTCTGTCGTCAACCCTATGCACCTTATGTAGCCGCTGCACGGTAGCAGACGGAGAAATGTAAGAAACCACGATGCATCCAGTGAGTCATTTCCCAAAGCGCCGCGTCCCTCCATCCATGTTTGTGGACCCTCGCTCCCACGTGCAGGTAAGGTGAAACACCGCAGCAAAGCGGCTCTGATGCTGATTTGCGACATCGCTGAGCGGAGGAGCCGTATGTGCAGCGTGATCACATCACGCCGTGTATTTGATACTCAATGAGAACAGGATTTCCCCGTTCATGGAAATGAACTCAAAATGATGGGATGAAAATCGTAAGTCGTAGGTTTTACATACATACACACTTTCTGTGGCGCGTAAACACTTCATCTTGGACGGTGACGCTCGTTACCTGACCTGGTAACTGTGGTGGGATGACCCACTTTGTATTAGTTAGTGGTTATATTACTGCGCTACTTCTCAAAAGTAAGCACTGACTGACAACGCCCACAAGCACCAAACGATCAAAAAGATGCTCTCGCCTGCACCTTTGCAACCTTCCTCTAAAAGAGTTCTATTCTTACAGGACAATATAAAAAAAAGGGTGGATGTATTATAATTCATAGTCATGGAAAGAGCAGAAGATGAATAAATCAAACGGAAGTAGTTGACACAAGACAGAGAGAACCTCCGGAAACTACGTCAGACAACGGAGCTCTTCGCTGTAAAGACGCCGCTATTTCCATTTTTATCGTGAGCGCGTGCATAACGTGTCAAATGCTGAAGTGACGTCAACCCAGCGCAGGTGGTGACACGAGACTCGCGAACGACTCGTTGGATGTGAACAAATCTTTTTTGGATGAGTGGTTTGAGCGGGTGTGCCCACGGCTCACAGACTGGAAATGATTCCTGACGACTCAATTCGAGTCCAAGGCGTTCAGCGTCATTCATAGTGCATGTGACCCAACGACACCGTGCTCTACAATGATTCATAGTTTTCACAGAATGAAATGATTCTTGTATGAATTCCATTCACAAACACATTCCTCTGAGTGGTGTAACATGCTTTACAGCGACTGAATCAAACCAGTCAAACAATTTAACAAATGATTTTACTGAGTGACTGGTCAAGGACCTAATGTCAAAAAAGAGCCTTAATGGGTACTAAAATGTGTATACAACTACATTATTATATACACATACACATTATATACAAACTACATATATTACATTATTATATAATGTCTTAAACTTTACATATTTGTTATGAACCTAGACGTTAGAAACTCATTTCAAATCTATATTCCTTCTCAATGGATCATTCATTTAGTAAGTGTAATAAAAGCAAAAAATATATTAAAATAATAAATAAATAAAAACCTAAAATAACCAATAATGACCGTGTGCCGGCTGCACATTATCTCTAACTTGCCCCTGACAAATAAACAAATAAATTAATAAGTAAAGAAATGACGAGTGTCATTTAGTGTGACCCCTCCGTGACCCACCTGGCCTGTGGGAGGCCGTAGCTGGTTCCCACGCCGACCCGCGGCAGAGTGTAAACCACCTTCTTCACCGTGGCCTGGTCGGGGAAGTTGAACATGACCGAGGCTGTGGACGGACAACAGACAACAGACACTGACACCGGGAACCAGAAAGGACGGACACGTTCATTCACACCGGGCGTCCTCGGGTCGGGGGGCTTCCCTTACTCCTGTTGGCCATGAAGACCTCCAGCGCCGTGCTCTGCAGGAGGTACCGCCGGGAAAACACCGCCCGGATCTCGCTGAACATCCATTTTCCATGAAGACCCTCGGTGTAGGCGAGCACCTGGAAGAGAGGCGAACCCTGTCAGCCTGTCGGCATTGCCCCGATTTAAATAATACACGGTGCGTGGCGCCACAAGCGTGATCCTTTTTACTTCAATTTCTGCAGCAAATGAAGACTCAACATTTGTTAAGATAAAAAATAAATAAATAAAAAAACAAAAATAAAAAACAAACATACAGTCCTCAAATTGAGATTTATCCCGTTTGTTCGTCAGGACACGCATTTGACATTTTCCTGATGACAGCTCACATTTTTAGATTTTTAATATCATCAAACAAAATCAATGAAATAAGATACCTGACAGAGCTGAGGCCATGGGCTGGCAGCGCCTGCACAAGCACCCGAGAAAAAGGGCGGAGGGCGGAGAGTCTCCCCGTTACAGAAGCGCAGGATTTATTATTTAGAAGCAAAGAGCATTCACACAGCAGATCCCACAACATGGAAGCGGGGAAGTTACAGAGAACCGAGAGACGCACGCGACGCAGCACAGAAGCAAACCAAGGAAAACAAACATCGAAATGTAAAATCAAATAACAACGCAGCCCGTCTTTTTCTCGGTGTCTCTCCGCCAGGGAGATATTATGCTTCCCAGTATCTTGGACAATAAAATGTGTGGGACTGAGAATACAAACGACGACAGCATTAACGTGGATTACTACAGTACAACAACATTACAATTTGGGCAGAAAGAATTACTGAGTAATCCTTTACCGCCGCGGTATGTGAATTCTAAATCCGAAATATCTGCATCCTGCGTAGGCGCCTTTACTGAGAAACAAACGTTGCTCATTTCCCTCTTCTCAAAGCTGCTTTGCAAATAAAGATTTTATGTATAATGACGTAAAATGTTCAAAAAAATTGACATACTGTAAAAAAAAACATCTTTAAATATGTATTTCTGGATCTATTATTAATCACAAATTCATGTATTTAAACATTCGCACTGAGGTTTCGTTGTGCGACCGAGCCTGAAACAATATTCAATGTCTGAATTTTTAAAGTCCATTATGTCAAAATAAGAGGTCGGAGGGAGGGAGCAAACGAGGGTCAAGTCTTCCTGGAAAATATTCAGTCCTGCCGAAATATTAGCATATTTTATTCCCTTTTCTCTGGTGAACATCTGAGCTGGAATTCCAAATTTCAACCTGGCGACCAAATAATTTACATCACAAAGCATAACGCTGCCTGAGCCTTTAACCAGGCCTGTTTCATCCTGTTTTCACTTTGTAATCACATGTGTTGTCATCTAGTTTCAGTGGAAATACAAGAGGTGTCATAGAAATGCATGATGGCATCTTACAAACAGGTGTGGTACCTGGTACAGCGCATCGCACAAATTACTTTTACTTACTCTGGTAAAAGAGAAAGTACTACATTGACATTTCCACTTAAGTAAAAGCATTGAAGTTCTTGCTCACTTTAATGTTCTTTAAGTAAAAGTAAAAAGTAAAAGTACTTGTCATATCAAGTGTCCTGGCATAACAGAGACTATAATACTTCACAAAGTACGACTGGACCTTTTCTTTTTCTGCAGATGATGCTCATGTATATCCTGATTACAATTTACAATAAAATACTACAGCTTATGAACCATTGATGAGCACTTTGATATATATACATACATATCCTGCATATATATATATACAGTAAATATGCATCTTTATTTTTTCAAAAACAAAGGTAAGGTGGAATGTTAGAAAAGTAGTAGAGTAAAAAGTACAGATATTGTCTTTGAAATGTAGTGGAGTAAAAGCTGAAAGTCTCCCAAAATAAACACACTTAAGTAAGCATCAATACTTGAAACATGTACTGAAGTACAAAAGGTCACTTAACAAAGTATATTCCTTTCTATGGCCAAACAATAAAGGAGAAAAGACGTTGTGCTGTGCACTGCTTTCCAGAGGTGGAAATGGGAAAGTAAAGAAAATAAAATAGGGAAAAATAAGACAACAGCGAGGGTCTGAGACGCCCGAATAATCAATAAAAGTGATCAGGCCACAGAGCCGCGAGGGATCATTCGTGCACGAATGACATGACGTGCATGTGACAGGTGAGAATGATCCTCACACACCTTCTCACTCCACCGCGCCTCCCCTCCCCTAGAGATCCTCTCTCCAGCCGTTGGTCCAATAACACACCCACACACTTTCTCATTCTATCAGTGTTGCTTGGCACGGATAGAAGGACCACTGTGTCTGTGTGTGTGTGTGTGTGTGTATGTGTGTGTGTGTGTGTGTGTGTGTGTGTGTGTGTGTGTGTGTGTGTGTGTGTGTGTGTGAATAAAGATGTACCACATAGGTGAGAGGCCCTATCGTACATTAGCGTGGTCTCAGGTGTGTACATGCTTGCAATTGTGCATGTACAGTTTGTGTGAATGAAGATGTAGTACAGTAGTTTGTGTGTCTGCCCACTGTTTCTGTTTGTGTTTGTGCATGCGTGTGTGCGTGCGTATCGCAGGACGATCGAGGTGCGGCGGGGAGGAGAGAGAGGCAGAGTGAGACGTTCGGAGGGGTTACGTCTGACGCTAATGCTCATTTAAAACAGTGACAGGCAGGAGAGCGCACGGCCTTAATTTCTCCCTGGAATAGCTGGCGCCGACCTCCGTGCCACATCAAAATCTCCTGAGCTCAATTAAAATTGGATTAGGTGGAGATGCTGGATGCGATGCCCCTGCTTGACACCTCGGCAAACCCCCTCCACTCCAACAGTCAGCACGTTGTCATGGAGACGGGAGAGGATGTGAGGTACAGCACAAGCCGGACTCACACTCAGAGATGCTTTCTGGCCGTGCAGGAGGATTCATACGGTGCAGGGAATTTGTTCAAAGTTGTAGTGACATGCAAAAAATGCCACGGAAATAGAAAAGACAGAAATACTGACGGACACGGTACAGGAAAGGTACAGTGCACGAGTCAAGAAGTAGCACGCAGCATTGACAAGGTGCAAAGCATGCGTCAAAGCTTGCATTAAAGCTTGCATTAAAGCTTGCATTAAAGCTTGCGTCAAAGCATGCATTAAAGCTTGCAATAAAGCATGCGTTAAAGCTTGCGTTAAAGCTTGCGTCAAAGCATGCAATAAAGCTTGCATTAAAGCTTGCATTAAAGCTTGCATTAAAGCTTGCATTAAAGCTTGCAATAAAGCTTGTATTAAAGCTTGCATTAAAGCTTGCGTCAAAGCATGCATTAAAGCTTGCAATAAAGCTTGCATTAAAGCTTGCATTAAAGCTTGTATTAAAGCTTGCATTAAAGCTTGCAATAAAGCTTGCATTAAAGCTTGCATTAAAGCTTGTATTAAAACTTGCATTAAAGCATGCATTAAAGCTTGCAATAAAGTTATAGTGTCAATTTGGAATAAACTTTTTATCGTGTTATATGATTTATCTATCTGTACATATAAAAATAAAGATATATGCTTACTTTATATTAACTTAAGTTGTTGATATCACACATAACATTTTATATATTTTTTTTAAATTATTACTCCCTTGTATATTTCAGACCTCATAACATATCATATTCAGTTTAATGATAACATAACACTTAATTGATCCCTGGGGTGACATTCAGGTGTAAGAGCAGCAGGAGTTGACAGAACAGTCCAGAGATAAAAATGTAAACAGATTTGATTTAAAAAGTACGCACTGATACATAAAAGTTAAAAGGTAGTAGCACCACATAAGTAGTGAGCCATGTACTTTAAGTACTGTACAGTAAGTGGCTGTACAGGTAGTACATACGTAGCAGCAGTGTGTAGCAATAATGTGCAATCATTACTACCTTAAATGATTTTCAGACCATTGCAGCTCAGACTATTGTTTTTCATTTACTGGATATTAAGTATAAAATAGGTTTGGACACAGTAGGTTGTGAAAGGTTCATGTCCCAATTGTTTTACTCGACTGTATTCCAAAATGGCTGCTCTGATAGGACCGTCAACACAGGGATATTTTACCCTTGGTTGTTCCCTGTTTTCCCGGCTCCAAAGTTCACATTTATACCTCGGTGACAAAGTACAGGCCAAAGGGCGAGCTGTCAACAAAAGAGAGAGGCTAAAGAGGAGGGGGGAGGGGGGCGGGAGCTGATTTCAAACAGCCCAGATCAAAAAAAACGGTGTCATAACAACAAAGCTTTGGTTTAAACCAACAAGCCGCGGCCCCTGTAGACTGGGAGCTTTTGACAAAGCCCGGCCCTCATTTTTCTTTCCTTTTTTTTTTTTTTTTTGTTGGAGGCCCAGCTGTAAAAAATGCCATTTAATGAACCTGTCTGCTGAAGCTGTCCCCTGCCTGTCAGAGATGTCAGCCGGTGACAAGCACGGGGGGGGGGGGGGGGGGGCGCCTCCAGTCCCAGACAGGCCTGCCAGCTGGAGACTTCGGCCCCAATCTAATCACGCCACCAGGAAAGGACCGGCGCTCTGCTCTGGGTCTGTCACGCTCCCAGCTTGGATGGAAGGAGGAAGGAGGGACGGGGGGCGGAGGGGGGCGGAGGGGCGGGCCGGTGCGGCCTGACGAGCGCAGCCTTTTGTTTCCGTGCGGGTCCTCTGCGCTGGGGCTCATTAGGAGCGCCGTGCGCATGCGCCGGCCGGAAGTGCGGCAGCGCCGCCCCCCACCCCGCACACATAATAGCCGTAATGCAATTTAACGTTTGCATCCTTTACTCCCCCTTCCTTCCCTTTCCCCGTCTCGACAGAGGCCGAGGTGGCGCCGCAGACGGAAAAATGTTGTGACAGACGAGATGACGAGAGGCGCAGGTGACGCCGGCGTTTAGGGGGGAATCTCATAAACGATAACGCCGCCCGACGCCGGAGCGCGTCGGGCGGCGGTTGAAAGTGAGCGGGAGGCGTCACGTGCGTAATCACATCCGACGCCCGGCTCGCTTCAGCCCCGTATCGGTCTGGACAACGTGACAGACGTTATTAATAAATCTAACGAAGGACTTCCTCAAAAAAAATAAAATAAAAAAAATAAATTAAAAAAAAAAGCCCGCGCAGCTTCCGCTCGCATGGGAAACCCTCATTGCTTTCGTGCGGAAGCGGAGCAGTAATGTGATCCGGGCGGAACCCAAGCCGGCATGACTGATATATTTATGCGGGAGAGGAAGCGCCCGCTGACGACCTGCTACCGCGCCCTCCCCTCACATTTGCCTAATAGGCTTCCGATATAAAGCCTCGGCGGCGTCCCGGGCGGCCGGAGAGCCCGGTGAAAGGCGAGGGGGTAAAAAAGGAGAGGATGTGCGAAGGCGGTTTCATTTTCCAGCGATATGACGACCCCCCCGAGAGAGAGCGAGAGACTGGGCTGGATTTCAGGCGCGGCAATTTCGGCGGATAAGCCCGCGCCGCAAATGCCGACTCCGTGGGGCCCCGCCTGGGGCGGTGCGGCCCTGATCCGTGGAGAGGTGGAGCGGGCCGATGGAGGGAGCTACAACTAGGGGAGAGAAACACAACGGTCAAAGAAGGAAAGAAAATAAATAATCTCATTGGCTTCTCCTGGTCTGTGTTAGGGTGGATGCCATTTTTTATACTCCTGATACTGAATACTGATCCATTGCGTCACCCAACAGTGTAGAGCAGGGATTCGGACCCCCACCTTGAAGCGCATCGAGCCACAGACACCATTTGATCATATTTTGTCTCTGGGATCTGAGTCAAAAGTGAAGCTACGATCAAAACAGTCATCGCCGTACGTCCTCCAACGCTGCTAGCGTCTTGTAAATGAAGTATCAATCATTTTGCCGGGGACCCCCCTCGATGGACCCCATCACCACCGCTAGTTAGTTTGGGGTTGTTGCAACGTAGCGACCGACACTTAATCTGTTTTCCTTCGTAGAGATGTCCATCGTGCTTCTATTGGACTCAGTCCAAAATCAAGTCATTTTTCAAACTTTCCAAGACCAAGCCACAAGTTCACTCCAGTTTGGTCTCCGGACCCAGTTTGGTCTCCGGACCCAGTTTGGTCTCCAGACCCAGTCCGGTCTCCAGACCCAGTCCAGGCTAGAGACCCAGTACAGGCTCCAGACCCAGTCCAGGCTCCAGACCCAGTACAGGCTCCAGACCCAGTCCAGGCTCCAGCACTACACACTCAGGCCCTGAATCATGGTGTCAGAGTTTTGGACTGGTGATATTTTCCGATACAGACACCTGGATTTAAGTTTGTCATTTGTCCAATATCCCAAATGGGTATCTGTACTGGCTCATTCTCAGACTGTATTGGATTCAAAATGCAAGGAGCGAGCAGTGAAACAACTATTAAAGAAAATAAGAATGTAAAGCAAAATATTATCTTCATATAAGTTGAATACTTATTTTCCACATTATGCATGTCAAAATCAAGTGTTATATATTGTGCGCAAGTGCACCAACAAAAAAAAAAAAAAAGGAAAGAAGATACACACACACACACACACACACACACACACACACACACACACACACACACACACACACACACACACACACACACACACACACACACACACACACACACACCAGCACGTTAAACTTTCTTCAAGCTACTGAAAGAAAAGTGACATTCATACATTCAGCTCTAATCTTTTCAAATCCCTTTGGGATTTATTATAAAGTACGCTTGAGCATCCCTCCATGTTCCCCATCTCATCTCCTCTTATAGGACACGCTGCTGAGATGCGGAAGCAGGAAAATGTGAACGACTCCTCCAGAACGTGGAGGAGCAGCGCGGCGGTCCCTATCTCGGCTCCTCGTGCAGGTATCGGGGAAAAACAAGATTCAGATTTGCATAATCAGTGTCACTATACATTTGGGTTGCTCGCTGGAGTGTGGCAAGATGACACAGCTCCGGTGCTCCGGCAAGACCAGTGGGATAAAGCAGATGAATATGCATTAAACAAGCTGGCAGCTCACTGCCCCAAATGTCCAGCCAGGTTTGTCAATAACATTTATGTCAAAGACGGCATTTCACGCACATTAGCCCACTCTTCAGGGCTGTCTCCAACGCTGCCATGGTGGAGCGTGTGGGAGGAGTCCCCGCGCGAGCTTCTAATTTCTGCTTTTTAGGAGAGGGGGCTTGTGCTGCCTCGGTGGTTTTCAAACGGGGGGCAGGGGGCTCCTTGCGGGGCCACAGGAGGAAAGTACCAGGGTCCCAGAAGCAGCCTGGGAGATTCCATTCCATTATTTTATTGGACTTTGCGTCCAGGGTGTTTGATGTCCGTGTTAAAATGACCAAAATGTAATAATTAATAATAGGTAACTTTATTATGTAATAACATGTGCATTTTGTAATTACCTTTAACATGAAGCAATGGTTATTATGTATTGCAGGGTTGACATTTATTTATGATGAAGATGTAATAATTCAGTGCATTATGTAATAACACACCAAAACTGCTGATTTGCGCACACACACACACTATATACTATGTACATTTCACATTCACTGCATTATATAACAGGTTATTACAAAATGCGGCAAAACTTATAATGTATTGGGTTCAGGACGTTTGTTAAAAAATGCAGGTGTTATAACATAATAAAGGTCAAATTTATTCAATTTTGGCAAACTGTTACAAAATGCATTGAACCCTGCCCGGAGAAGAGAGTCAAGAAAATTGATGGATGGACGATTTGGGTGGTTTGACATCTGTGGCCATAAAGGCATCTGAGGGACACAAACTATAGTTTAGGAAAACACTGTGTTTGTGGCTGTCATCCAAATACTGCAAATTTCCTTCAAATAAGATACCCAATAATCAATAAGATAAGAGAGTACAACACTTTAGCAATCCCTTCAGGAAATGTGGTGCCCACAGTGTATTTATTTTACCTGGTAAAGTAGAAATATATTAAAACACATACACTGACTCCTTTGCTTATAGTGGCAAATAACCCAAACTGTACACTAACACAGACACACACACACACACACACTTAGTGGCACATCATCCAGATAAACAGCTAAGAGGCTTGAGAGATGGGTGGCAGTCATTTGGAATGGGGGTCTTTTCACTAATGGGCCTTCTTCAGGGACTTGTCAGCCTTAAGATGACTGAAATCTTCCGGGCCCCGGGTACGAGCTTCCTCCCGCTGCTGGGGTGCCAAGCTGATCGCTTTAAATCCCATTTTTTGTCGGGGTTGTATTATTATTTCTTCTTCCAGTTATGGCGGCGGGACGGCGAGGGCGGGGGCGAGCGAGAGAGACAGAGAAGGGAAAGGAAGAGACAGGGATGGAGAGGTAGAGCGACAGAGGAGGAGAGCGAGGGCCCTGATGAGCAATGAGCGGCTCGCTTGTCCTCAATTAATCTTGTCTCTCTCCGTTCGCCGGGGCGCTTCCCCCGCGCGCCGAGGTAATAACGACACCCTCATCCATTATCCTTTTATCCCCGTTATTCACCGGGAATCGCTTAATAATATGTTACAGATTTGTCTGGCTTGGCATAATTCTTTCTGTCATTCGCGGTATATCATCCTGAGAACACGCGGCCCCCTTTTCTTCCGCCGGACGTTCTTTGAGGATTATCCCGCGTGACACCTTCAGGGATGCAGCCGGAATCTGGGGCATCGTTTTGTTCATTTATTTATTTTATTTATTTTCCCAGGCAGGAAGTGGAATTACGACGACTTATCTGTCATTGCCAAAAGCACAACAAGGCGTTCGGGGCCGAGGCAAAGGTGGAACAGGTTCTTATCGGCCGCTTTGAACAGGGGGCGCTTGTAAATTTATGCTAATGAGCCTTTTCTGGCGGCCTCGGCCCCTCGGGGCCCGCAGAGGAAGCTAATCTGCTGTTGAGAGCACTAGATCATTTGCACTTTATCCTCGTGTAATTATATAGTTTAAATCTTTTTACTAATGCTAATCCCACAACACGGGAAATGTCGTACCTATGTCCATGTCTCTCAGTAGTGCTGGAGCACCTCTCTCTCTCTCTCTCTCTCTCTCTCTCTCTCTCTCATAAGAGCAGAGTACAGCGTTGATCTAATTACTCTGACTTTCTGTATCTCCAGCCCAGAATCCCCAGATCGTTTTGATCCGAAGCCCGAGGCGACGAGAGACGATCCGGAGGAAAAATAAATCAACTAAAAAAAAAAGAAAAGAGGTGGAAATGTGGCAGTGAGGCCGAAAAGGAAGCCCCTCTGTTCTGTCAAGATTCAAGATTTTTTATGTCAGTATGTTATTGTACTGTTATTGTCAGTACAGGGTGATTGGGGGGGATACAGCAGTGATGGATGAAGTACTCAGAGCTTTTATTTGAGTAAAAGTACAACATAAACAACTCGTAAAAGTGGAAGTACTTGCCATTAAAATTCCCTGATACAGCACAGTCTACAAAACTCCATAAAGTACTACTGTGCCTTTTTTTCCTGCCGATGATGCTCATGCAGATCCTGATTACTGTTTTCAAAATAATATTTTAGGTGGAGTTTGTCATTTACAACCACATGGGGCCATGGATCACTGATGAGCGATCCTAAATCAGCTGTTTGATAATGTAGTCCCAGAATCCAAATCAAGTCCAGATTTTTCTCTTCCTCATATATATATATATATATATATATATATATATATATATATATATATATATATATATACACTGATTTTGTAAAAAAAACGAGGGTAACATGACTGTGTTTGTATGTAGTAAAGTAAAAAGTATAGATATTTGTTTTCAAACGTAGTGGAGTAGAAGCCAAGTCTCCAAAACTGAATATACTTAAGTTAGTACAAGTTAAATGACTGTTATTAGTCTTACTCAGATACCTGAGAAAGAGAGTGAAGTGCAGTAAAGTACTTGTCCTTGGTTTCCTTCCACTGCTGGGATGCAGGACACAGGTCCGCTCTGAGACGCCCGGTGGGACCTGAGGCCGTCTTGTCTTCCTGCCAAAGCCGACAGCCCCGACAAGCCGCTCGGCGTGCTGTAATTTAACTAATTGCGCTGGATTACAGCATATTAATGCAAGATGTTTCCTCCCGGGTCGCTGACCCGGCCGACGTGGGTCCTGCTTGCCTCCCCCGAACCCCGTGTTTAAACACACGGGAGAGAAATGACGACGGTTGTTTTTTCAGGAATTGAAAAAAGGGAGATGAACATGGATCTGCATCTGTCGTCGCTTTCCCAGTGTTGTCTGTTCCACATTAGAGTGGAAACAAGATGAATTATGCTTACAATTCCACCCACACGCACTTGATTTTCTACAATTCTCAAATTGGCATGGAGGATGGCTTTCATCTCAGGACGCAAATTGTAATATTTATTCCCCATTTATCTGCAGAGAATAAGGAGGAACAGTGTTAATTCAAATCTAAAGTGAAATGTTTTTTTCGAGATGCTATCACTGCTTAAAAGGATATCCTCAGTATTTTGCTTTTCAAGATCCAAAATAAATTCCTCCAAGAGCCATTCGGCTATTTACGTATTAATACAACGGCCCTGTCAACTGCACCAAATCAATTTGAGTTCCACGCTATAGGGAAGCGGTTCCACCCCAAACTCGCTGTAATAATAGTTTCAAGGCGGGCACTAAAGAGATAGAATACCAAAGAGGCTTACAGCGTGGTTCCATGAAACATTTAGGCAAAAAGTTCCAAGGG
This sequence comes from Zeus faber, assembly GCF_960531495.2. Taxonomy (NCBI): domain Eukaryota; kingdom Metazoa; phylum Chordata; class Actinopteri; order Zeiformes; family Zeidae; genus Zeus; species Zeus faber. The sequence goes on from NC_137197.1 coordinate 6,095,484, forward strand.
CTGGGGACGATGAAGGAAGGTAAGCCTGAAAATGGGCTTCTGGGATCCACGGCCCTCATTGTACAGAAGTCAGATCAAATTAATACTGAGAGCCATTTGCAGCCTTTCTTCTCCTGAGCTTTTCAGAACGGATTAAGCTATGAAAACTCACAAATTACTAAAGCACCTATTAGGCCTTGTGCTCGCCCTTTATTCCCCCCCCCCTCTCTCTCTCGCTCTCTCTTTGAAAGTGCTTTGGCATTCACTCCTTTCACACGGAGAAAAAAAAAACAGATTGTTTGCACGCCTGATGGAACGGTAAACCTATGTGAAGTTGAACATGCATTCCCTTTTGTGCCGCAGCGAAAATTAAAGACGTCCCGCGATTTGTAAGTATAATAAATGTTATCGTACGGCCACACTTGCTCATGTTTTTGGCCTCCTCGCTGGAGCTGAAATAAAAGTATTATATCAGGGGCCTCTCGTGGCCAAAGTGTCCGCCCAGAGTTTGAAAGCTTCTGAGAGTGTTTCCATCCTAATGAAGGGCCACTAAAGCCGGGCTCTTTCAGGTTCTGCGCACCCCCACTTTGCTCCCTCAATGCCCGTTCAAAGCGGCGCGGGGAGTGCATGAATTGTAATTATGGCTCCTAACAGGATTCGAGAGGGCCCGAACGGTGGCACTTGAGAACCAGGTCGGGTGGAGTTAAACGGCTGTCAGGCACTCAAAGCTCCACAGCATGTGAAGCGGTCCACAAAGGGCCCGCTGCCCACTCTCAGGGTGGGATTAAAGACACAGGCCGTGCACGGAACCGCTGCGCTTAGAGAAACTCTCCCAAATCCCCAATCTCAATTCTAATTCAATTTCCAAGATGGGGACGGATATGTAAACAAATATGTAAAATAACTTGAAGACATATTTCCCATGAACGGTTACCGGTTTGCAACAACCACCAACGTGGTGTAAAAGTAGTGATCGAAACGAATCTCAGTGACATTCGGTGGGAGGTATGAGGCAATAGTGGTACTACAATTATTACCACTACTTCACTGCTATTATCCTTATTATTAAGAGAAGATACGACGAGATGTTGTTATTATTAGGATTGCTGTCATAATAATAATAATAATAATAATAATAATAATAAGGCTTTTCACTACTATCTCACCAGACTATAAATGAATATATTTATACAATATGGCTTATCAATTCGATTATTTACTGTATTTATACTTTATTTTCGGGTAAGTGTCACCTATTGATGTGTATATATATATATATATATATATATATATATATATATATATATATATATATATATTTAATTTAATTACATTTTTTTTAATCTCTTTTATGACTTGCACTGTACTGCCAACTTCTGCTGCTGTAACCTCTGAATCCCCCCCCGGGCTTAATAAAGTGCTATTTTATCTTATTATGCCCGATGCAGAAGAGCAGCCCAAGCACCAGACCAGGCTGCAGAGGGGAGCAGGTGAGGGGGGCGGGTCAGGGTTCAGGTAATTGGTGAACAAACCGCAGCGTCAGGTCCTCTCCGTGCGCACCAACGGTTAAAAGAGCATCTGGGCTCCCAAGACGCCTCCAGTGACGCCCGCTATGCACCATGCAGGACCCCACGCCCCCCCCCCCCCCCCCCCCCCAAGCCCCAGCCCCGTCCTCCGCTCCCAAGGCACCAACAAAGAAGAACCTGCAGCGTGGAGCCCTCGTGTCTGACCCTTCTTCTCAAACTCCTAATTGGATTGAGATCCGCAAAGAAGAACATTTTTTACATAGCTCTTTCAGTCGAGGTTTTTCTTTGGCATTCCTTCCAGCGGTTCGCATCTACGACAATGACATCCCCCCCACACCCGCCATCTTTCAAAACACCAATTTTTTTTTTCTTTTCTGATGGGAGCAGCTATCGGCAAAACCTTTTCCACCTTCTCTTTGGAGCCAAAGGGCTGTTTGATTTGCAGTGGGTGCGAGTGGCAGGCTGGAAACAAAGCCCAGCGCCGGCCATTGTGGAGCTTTTCACTGTTGTAATGGTCTTAAAATGGCTACAAGCAGGGTCCCATTCAGCGCTGACCGCTCGGCCCAGCTCGGCTCTCTGGCCACGTCCATGGGGGGGGGGGGGGGGGGGGGTCAAGTGGACAGCCAAATAAAAAGAAACTCTGTTCAATCGCAAAAGAAAAGACCCCCCCCGCAAACCTCTGTCACTCGCCGTCTGCACAACCTCAACACATTTAAACAAATTACAGACAATTAATACCTCCGTAAAAACAACAACATCAATCAAGCGCATTACGGAAAATAGCGTAATGACAATAATTACAAAAATATCTCATTAAGAAGGAGAATGAGACAGGGGGGAATTAATAGCAGACAGGTGTACAACACACTGCAATTATGGAACCTGGAATTAGTTCATCGCCCCGAGGCAAACGCAGGAGAAAGAAGAGGCTCTGTGTGTGTGTGTGTGTGTGTGTGTGTGTTCTTGTGTGTGTGTGTGTGTGCGTGCGTGTGTGTGTATGTGTGTGTGTGCGTGTGTGTGTGTGTCTGTGTGTGTTCATGTGTGTGTGTTCATGTGTGTGTGTGTGTGTGTGTGTGTGCGGGAGAGAGAGAGATGGGGGCTGGATAGAGAGAAGGCGGCTCAGTGATTATAAAAAAAAAAAAAAAAAAAAAAAAAAAAAAAAGGGGAATTGCAAATAAGCAAACAAAAATGTCTTAAATGTGTAAATTAGGGAAAGGGGAAGAAAAAGTAAGAAGGAAAAGCGGCTTTTCCCTGCAGACTGAGCCTCAGATGGGTGGGGGCCGGGGTGGGCGGGGGCGGGGAATCCAGACGTGATCAAGGCGCGGCGGGCGGCGGTCGGGCAGCCGTCACCACTGGCACCCGGGCGGCGAGTGGCAGCTTCGCCTTTTCCAGTCAATCATTCATTACGGAGCAGAGCGCGGCGGAGGAGTGGCTCCTCTCTTTGACCCGTCATATTACCGGCTGTAAACTTCTAATCCAGAACCCCCTCAACACCACCCCCTCCGCCTCCTCCACCCCCTTTCGTTAGATGGT
>NC_137197.1:6103521-6173521 GCF_960531495.2 Zeus faber
ACTGCAGCCGTGTTTTAACATTCGCTGCGCGTTCACAAATCTCTAAATGGCTCGGAGCCAAAACGCGGCTCTGATTTGCTCCACCAATATGAGCTCTTACAGTCATCTGGGAGCGCCTACTAACTGTACTACTACTGCTGTGATACTAATGTACTACTACTACTGCTGTAATACTACTGTGCTACTAACCATACTACTTCTGTAATACAACTGTACTACTACGACTGTACTACTACTGTACTGTACCACTACTGTACCACTACTGTACTACTAACTGTATTACTACTAATACTACTACTGTACTACTAACTGTACTACTACTGTAATATCACTGTACTACTAACTCTACTTCCACGACGACTACTACTGTACTACTCACTCTACTACTACTGTACTACCACTAATGTACTGCTACTGTACTACTAACTCTACTACTACTCCTTTAATACCACAAACTGTACTCATACTACTGTACTACTAACTGTACTAAAAACTGTACCTACAGTAAAGACAGAACAAGTAGAAACAGCATTTATTTACTACGCTACAAATTGTTGGCACAAACTTCCAGAAGATCCCCTCCTTGGCCCAAAATTAGGACTTAAATCCAGCATCAAAGCACGTGAATATACAACTGCTTTTCGGCAAAGCAGCCTTTCTTAAATAACACTTACTGTACATTTGGGTTTCTGATGGAACCACTAACACTCAAATGAAATAAGACAACACAGTCGGTTTGTGGGAGTCGTCTATTTCATAAAACATGTGATCCAACAGGCGTTCTCATTTGTCTCCCCCTAGGGACGTCAAACGGGGGCTTCAGTAGAACTGGAACCGCCACCCATCTGAGTGACTCCACCCACGGCTTGAGCGCCACCGCTACTGTAAACCGTCTGTGACCAAACTGCCGACGATGGAAATCTGAGAAATCCGGTAACGTCGATCCGCGGCACGGATCAGGCAAAGTGGGAACGATCGTTTTGAATGAGGCCTCACGGATCTAATATGAGTGAAGATTCAGCGGCTGGATCGGTTATTTTCGCCTCAAATTTGTTCGGAAGCAGATTTGGGTGGACTGATGAGGTGAAATAAGTGAGAGTAAACGTACTTCATAAAACTCATGCTAAAACCCCATTGGCTCACGGAAGTAGGGGCCTCAGGAGGGTGGCTCCTCCCACACTAACGGACTGTCAGGAACAGGATGCTTTTGAGGCATGTTAGAATGTCTAGAATGTATAACCTGAGTGGTACTTTCAGCAAACAAAGACATGTTTTGGGCACCTCAGAGACCGATATTGACTTGTTGAAAAGGAACATAAAAGGTTTCCGTTAAGTAATTTTATATCTTTTTAACTCTTCATTTTGATGCTTTTATTCATCTTTGGTTTTATATAATATATGATATTTCGAACGCAGCACTTTGAATTGTCCTCGTGTATGAAATGTTCCGTACAAATAAACTTGCCTTGATTTATCAATCAGCTAACAATGCATGCATAATGAGAACCCAAAAAAAAAAAAAAAAAAAGCTTTGAAATCTTTAAGGTGGAAAAACGAAAAACAAAATCGAAATTCAGGAACGCGATGGAGGGGTGAGCCGCAGATCAGGACACGCTGTTCACTCACTTGCAAACATATAAAACTAAGAAAAAACGTCCCCCCCCCCCGGTTCTTCATTCTCTTGCGGGCGGAGCGCGTGGCGGGATCGGTTAACCCTGCGTCTCCGAGGACGACGGGGCCCAAATCGCATGAATCACGGCGCGAAATGAGGCAGGGCCCCGGCGTGATTCATTAATGGAAATGATCCGTCAATATGCTGCAGTCAATTCACACGTGTCAGCTGTGCTCGCCGCACAATGGGCCGCTCGACTTATGAACTCCCGGCACCACTCCGCGGAGTCCATAAAACAACTGGCAGCGTCGCTGGGGAGCGCCCCGAGACACCGCCCCCCCCGCGCGGACCACCAGATGACACAGATGGGGCGAAGCCAAACAAAGAGGAGGCTCCCTTTGTACAAAGTGGGACCCCTTTCAAAAGGCATTCATGCAACAAATTGGGGAAATCTGGCCCCCGCGACACCGCGCGCTTGCTCTTTTATGACCGCCTGACGTCACAGGAAGCGCGGTCGGGATTTGATCGCCCCCCTCTGCCACAAAGGTGGCTCGAGAAGGACGACAAAAAAAGTAAAAAATAAAAATAAAAGAAAACGTGTCGTTAAAAATCTAATGTGTGAGTGAGGTAACAGGACTGTGTCTGGCTACTTCGCGCTGCTGCATAATAATGAGCGAGACGTAAAGAAGCTTAATGAGGTGAACTATACACAAGGAAAACTGTGGAACAGGCTCTCATGTTCCCCCCTTCACTGGTGATGGATTGCTGGCTAAATATAGCGCTGCGACTTCAAACATGGCTTACATTCATTGTGAAAACATCCTGACAGCCTTATTGACACACATCTCTGGCTTGACAAGTAAAATTGAAGTTAATTATAGATTATTCTCCCGCCCCCACCACGAATCAACAACATTGAGTAATTATTCCTGTTATTAAAATAAACACTAGAAAACATTTCTCGGAGGCAACGCTGTGGGAAAACAGCGATTCACAATGCCGGTTGTTGTTTTTTTTAAATGACAAATTATCCGAGAGGTTTGTTTTCATGTGAGACGGTAACGTGCACACGGGCCCTCGCTCGTCTTTTCTTTGCTCTTTCTTCCTCGGCTGCACTTCTGCTGCTGCCGCAATCTGCATAGAGAGACATTTGTCATCATTAGCCCGGCTCTGACAGTTGGCACCCGGCACCTAAGATCTCTAGGACCGGGCAATTATGAACCCTTCAGCCCTTATTTGGGCAACATTGCCTAATTTCATCACGGGCCTCCCTGCCAGCATTTGATTACCGCACGTCCCAGACGGAGAGTGTTGCGGCGCGTCATCCAAACCCCCTTTGTTTCGAGAATCCCACGGCGCCGGGGATGGATCGGGTGCACAATCAATCTGAGATTCAAAATGGCTTATTGGGCACGGGGGCCGCTGCGAAGACTCTGTGGAGTGAGCGTCGCGGGGTCAGCAGGCAGATGATTACGGCGCCCACCTTTAGACACCGGACGTCTCCCGGTCATTAAGATTAATCACACCGCCGCCCGTGCATTGTTGCCTTTCTCGCCAGTTAAGGAGATAGCCCCCACCCGAAAAAAAATAATAAAAAAGCAAACAAATAAAAGGCATGTGATGATACCGCACGCGGACAAACCCACAGCGTAAGCCACACCGAGAGGCTGAGAAAGCAGGAATAAACATAGAAATGAGGGGATAATAAGACAGGCTCTGCCTTCCGACATAAGCACTCCTTAGCATTGTCATGTTCGACAAAACGCGGCGCTTAACTGCATGCTAATACAAAAGGTGGAAAACACAGCACCAGCACTTTCGGCGAGGGGGAAAGCTTCCGCCGAGCCGACGGCCGACGCGACGGAGAAAAAAAAACGTGAACACTTGTCCCTTTTGAAACAGACACCGCACATTTTCTGGATCGTTATTTGGGCAAATAAAACAGAAGGGTTAATGTGCTAAATTGATGCAAATACATGCATGCAATTTATCACAAAGGCTGACAAGCGTGCCGTATTGGAGAGGGGGGAGGTGCTGGTGCTGGTGGGAGGGGTGTGGGGTGGAGGGTGTTGAAGGGCCAAATGAAGCTGAGAAAAATCAATGAATTTTCCCAAAGTTACACTTTTCTTTCCGCTTCTTTCCTTGCATTGTGGGAAACGTATCCATCACAGAGTGTAAAAGCTGAGTGCAGTGGCGTGTTTCTCTCAGGGCTCCTGGTTTAAAACACAGGGGACCCGTGGAGCTGATCACTGGAGGGTCTCCAGGAGCCCCTGGCTACGTTGTCCAGCTTCCCGACAGGGAAGCTGGTAATACCGACATAAAAATAAAACAAATGAGCGGATGTGATCCAAAGGGGGTCTCGGTGTGGGACACGGGCCCCTCAAAAAAAAAAATTAACTGGCTTCCCCCGCAGAGACGCCATATTGCTTGGAATAATAGTGTTCCGGTGATCGAAAAATCCCAATGACAATTGCATTTTGAGGGCAAATGAAATTGTAAAAGAATGCCTTGAAATGAGTGGCTGTCCCATGAGATTGAAACGTATTATTTCGCACAGCTTGGGAGCCAGCGCTGATCTCACATGTCTTGAAGTGACAATCCTCCTAATCTGATTTATATAGAAATATGTCACTCTATTAACTCCACTTGGATTAGTTTGCGCTCGCATCTGCCTTCAGTTGGGATTTGCTTCCCGAATCCCGTTTTCAAGCTAAAACGGCCCCAGATAATAATAACTGCATGGAGGGGACATTATATGTTCATGTTTAATAGGATTAATAATATAATACGATGGTATCTGTCTGATTATGAACCTTAATAAAATAATTAATTTTTTGCAAAGACCTTCATTCAGCTTAAAATTGTGACACCAAACGTAATTGCTTTGCTTAGTTTGGCGAAAGCGCAAAAACAATAGAGGAAGAAAATATACAGTACAGGCTCAGTGGGCACGGTTGAGCAAAAATGAATAAACCGACTTAAACACGGCGCCCCAGAGGGTCACATGGTTCAAAATGATTTCTATTTGCTTAGATTCCCCCTTGGGGGATCAATTTCTTTGGATATCATTTTAAAGATTAGGGCTAAAAACCTTAGCGCAGACGTTATCTTCTTTTTTTTTTTTTTAATAACAAAATGTACAGGAAATACAGCAGGTCGCCAAGAACTGATGTGTGTAAAGTAAGTACAAATGGTATGAATAAAGAACGTGCAAGTATAACGCACGTGCATGGTGATGTCTTACACAAATTTGCATAATCTCCCGTTTATTAAATCCATAGGGGTCAAATTTCCTCATGCTCTCGACAGCATTAAAGGAATAAAACTTCCTCGGAGGATGTGTGGGCCGTCCTTTAAAGAGCCAGTTAAGCAAGAGGACCCAAACGGGTGACGCCCATGTCCTGCCAGGCTAACAGGAGGATCAGTCTTGCTCGGGGAAAACAGAAAAGAAAAAAAAAATGGTGGCCGAAAAAAAAAAAAAAAAAAAAAAGACGAAGGAGCGCGGAGGCATGCTGCGGAGACAAAGAGGCCTTCAAACACGGGTCACATGCCGCTGCAAAATTAGGGGGAAGTCGAGGCCATTGTATTGATTTACACAATCACGCAAGGCAGCGCGGCGGGTCCCAAAGAAAGGCCTTCGCCGGAGAACGGGGGCCTCGTATATCATAGCCGATGGATCCGTGGCGGGGAGGGGAGGGAGGGCGGGGGACGACAAAGCAGGCTATGTTGGAACAGGGTGGGGGGGGGGGGCGAGAAGAGAGGCTCCCGAGGCGGATCCGACAGCTACCGGGGCTCCAGAGCAGGGAAGCAGGTTGAGTTGCTGTAAGGTCGGTTTGGGAGCACATGCTTCGGATTAAGAGGCGATAATCCCGATGAAGACCAACCCCGCTCCCCCCCCCCGGCCATGGCCGGCGGGCGGGGGACGGAACCGGGGGGGGGGGGGGGGGGGACTACGGTGGGGACCGGATTTAGACGCGTCGGCAATGGAGAGATAGCCTGGAAAGTAAGTCCTGGAGTCTGGTCGCAGCCAAACTCAAGGACGGCACTGCTGGGTATTTCATTTGAACCGAGACTAGTTTGTGTTGAGTGATTGTAACCGAAAGGTATTAATTAGTCATTTATTTGGTTATTCTGCGCTCTTGTTTGAGAATAAACATGGAATATATCGGTTTCTTAATATTTCTTGTTTGTATTATGTGTTTTGGTCTTTTAATACTCAAATGCCTTTAAACACCTAATACTGCTTTTGTACTTTAAACAGGTCTTGTATTTAGGGTATTGGTCTCTGAGTTTGTCCTCCCCGGCTGAATAAAGCTTTCTATCCATGTATACTCATACCTGGTTAAAGCTACAACTCCAGGGATACCACGTAGAAAGCCCACATGCATATTTTCTGCCCGGTAACGGTGCAAAAAGGTTCACTTAAAGATCATTACCCGAGCGGCTCCGGTGCCAGTGCAAGCGCTAACAGGATGTGACGATGATAGGAATCACCTCCACCATCTACCGGGGTCCGCCACCCATTCCCACCCACCTCCATCCACCCCCACCCACCCTCCGCCAGGCGAACTCCACATGCTTACTCTGCTCCGAGTGGGGGCTGACGGGCTGCAGTTTGCCCTCATAATGTCTGGTGTTGTGCAGTTCTGACTGCGGAGGAGACGAGTGTAAAAGGCTTTGTGTTCCTTATCTGATCCACGCAACGCAGTCCGTTTGAAGCCTCTTCAAAGGGCTCACGGTACCTTGTGAGATGCGGTGCCAGTGCGGTAATGAGAGCAGGACGGTTTGGCATCGGTGCGGCATCGCTTTATTGTGAATCTCTGTTTTAGCTGCGAGGCGACTTGCACAGAGAGGCGCACGTGCAGTGTAATGTGTTAAAAAAAATGAAATGAAAAAATTAAGCGTTTTAATCGGTCGTATCTGTTTTATATCATCAATTCTGAATGTTTGTTGGTCATATTATTTTCACGAAAAATCTGAATTTTGTATTTCTTAACATTATTATCAGTGCTAGTACTATCATTTTTGGTCATTTTGAAAAGAATGGGTGAATTTGATTTCAACTCTTGTATAAGCATTGTGATTCCCATTTGCCATTAGTGTTTCCCCTTTGTTTGAATAAAACAGCACTTTTTAGTGGCCAAGATTTGTTAGATAATAATAAATTAATTAATTAATAAAACAAATTACACAGAAAACACTATTTGAAAATGGTTCAGAATTTAAATTGCGTAAAACGTTAGAAACTACATATAAATTGCAAAACAATATGTGAAACTTGAAATATATATGGATATTATCTTCTTCTACTGGGATTTCTATATTATAGTTGTACAAAATATTTAAATTGGTTAAGTTAAAAAAAACAACAAAAAACAGCATCGGGAGGCCTAAATATCTACATTGTGAAAAGCAAAAAGGTCGTTAAAAAATGTGTTTCTACCAGGACCAGGACCGTGCACACACGGATTGCAGATTTAGCCAGTTGCATGAATATCATACTATCATAGAATATTCACAAAATACATAACAACGATTTTTCTCTTTCAGGATCAAATGGGATGATTTACAGAATATAAATTAATAGACCAGGACATTATTATTTATTTTAACACCGTTGATATCAATAGCACGTCGTTTGAAAATAAAGAGTGCCTTTTGATATCACCTCCGTCAAAAAAGACGCATATATTTATTTCTAGGATGATAATTGAATAATTATAATTATGAATTATAAAAATGTAAATTCTAAAGTACAAAAATAGATATATTAAATAATACTGCTGCCATGTCGAATAAGAGAAAAAAAAGGTTAACTAATTAAATTTAGACTGGCATATTTTATTCCAGTCCTCGACCCACCTACTGTCCTGTATCGTCTATGAATCTAAAAAAAATATTTGAAAAAACAAAATCATCCAGTCCACAGAAAGTGAAGCAGGAAAATCCAGTCTCCTTCTCCAATGTGGAGGCGCTCCCTCCTCGGTCCTCTGCCTCTACCTTTACTTCTCCCGCTTTATAACACAACACCGGGGATTCGTTTGTTTTCGGTAAACACGGACGCGGTGACGCACCGGGCCGTGATTGGCCCGCCCCGCCTCCGCCCCTCCCTCGCGGACCGGTCCGTGCGCGTCCCTGCGCTAAAACGCAGGCGCGGCGCGTCAGGAGCGCACACCGCACGCCTGGACGGACCATAAGCGGCCATCGCAGGGGGAAATAAAACACCGTTTTATGTTTTTTACTACTCAAAATACCCGGGGTTGAGAAGGAATTTCGATGACTGTATTAATGTTTCGTGATAATTGGCTATAACCTACTCCAGTCCAATGCAGAGCTCCATGGTGTAGCCGCAGATATTTTTACGCATGGTGCGCTCAGCACAGCTCCAGGGATAGTTGTCCTTTTTTTAAACATCGAGTAGACACCTTTTTTCTTCTCTGAATCGCTCCTTTTCTTCTCTAAAATTGGCTCCCGTACAAACAGCCGCGTTGGATCCCTCGGCGTACTGCGAGACTCCGGTGTACAACCCGGATCTCTGCCCAAACATGATCGCGGCGCAGGCCAAGCTGGTGTACCACCTCAACAAATACTACAACGAGAAGTGCCAGTCCCGCAAGGCGGCCATCTCCAAGACCATCCGGGAGGTGTGCAAGGTGGTGTCGGACGTGCTCAAGGAGGTGGAGGTGCAGGAGCCGCGGTTCATCAGCTCGCTGAGCGAGATGGACAACCGCTTCGAGGGCCTGGAGGTCATCTCGCCCACGGAGTTCGAGGTGGTGCTCTATCTCAACCAGATGGGGGTCTTCAACTTCGTGGACGACGGCTCTCTCCCGGGCTGTGCGGTGCTCAAGCTCAGCGACGGCCGCAAGAGGAGCATGTCCCTGTGGGTGGAGTTCATCACGGCCTCCGGTTACCTCTCGGCGCGCAAGATCCGCTCCCGGTTCCAGACCCTGGTGGCGCAGGCGGTGGATAAGTGCAGCTACCGGGACGTGGTCAAGATGGTCGCGGACACCAGCGAGGTGAAGCTGCGCATACGGGACCGGTACGTGGTGCAGATCACCCCGGCGTTCAAGTGCACCGGGATCTGGCCGCGGAGCGCGGCGCACTGGCCGCTGCCGCACATCCCCTGGCCGGGTCCCAACCGGGTGGCGGAGGTCAAGGCGGAGGGCTTCAACCTCTTATCCAAGGAGTGCTACTCGTTGAACGGCAAGCAGAGCTCCGCGGAGAGCGACGCGTGGGTGCTGCAGTTCGCCGAAGCCGAGAACCGGCTTCTTTTAGGGGGATGCAGGAAGAAATGCCTGTCGGTGCTGAAGACTTTGCGGGACCGGCACCTGGAGCTGCCGGGACAGCCCCTGAACAACTACCACATGAAGACTCTGGTGTCCTACGAGTGCGAGAAGCACCCCCGGGAGGCGGACTGGGACGAGAACTGCCTGGGGGACCGGCTCAACGGCATCCTGCTGCAGCTCATTTCGTGCCTGCAGTGCCGGAGGTGTCCGCACTACTTTCTGCCCAACTTGGACCTGTTCCAGGGGAAGCCGCACTCCGCGCTGGAGAACGCGGCCAAGCAGACCTGGAGACTGGCGAGGGAAATACTGACCAACCCCAAGAGCCTGGAAAAGCTCTGAGGTAAAAGCAACAAAACACGTCTTTAAAATAACGAGGCTTAAATGGAGATAATCAGGAGCTTCACTGACAAGGAAACGCAACAACAATTTGGGGATCTATTTTAAGACTTTGCAAATGTGACTGTCCTCTTTTTCGGCCTGTTCCCAAGTGGGGTTTTTATTTCCAGGTCAGACAAAAAAATGTACAATTCCCCCCTTATTATCTCGGAGCACATTTAAAACTGCGATTCATCGCGATTTCTTTTTTTTTTTTAATCTTTATTTATTTCATTCTTATTTTTTTTTCCACGGTTGCCTCAGTTTGCTTCAGCAATTCTTTAAAGACCAAATTTTTGATGGTTTTATGATCCTTAGGAAACTGACAAGACACGCACACAAACGTGCGCGCGCGCGCGCACACACACACCTCAATCGTGTGATACACACAGTAAATGGATATATAAACACACATACACATAAGGAATACATGCACTTAAACACACAAAATGCTTTACCGTGCAAAGCCTATGGGGGGACAGCAACTGTTCATTTTACATTTTATACTGTATATACATTCATAGATTGTGGTTCCAGTGGTCTGAAATTGTGAATGTTGTTCTGTGACACGTAAATAGGATTCACCTGTTTTTTAAACTCTACTCCTGAACCATTTTTTTTTTGTGGTAGACGTTTTTATTTTTTTATTTATATTTGCATCCGTGGTAGTCTGACTCTGATTTCATCTGTTTTTCAATGGACATGTTCTAATTTTTATTAAAGTTTACATTTTTGATAGTAGGCCGACGTTTGTGACGTTTAAAAAAAAAAAAAACATTCCATAAATTTACTTGAATTATTATTTAAAGTAATTTCTTTGTTGTCTTTTATACCTTATATACGTAGGCCTACGTGATACAAAAAAAATGAAAATAAGAAAATATATATAGTATATATTACAGTCTAATTGAAGAAAAATGCACTTGAAATACACTGGATTATAACATCTGTGATATGATTTTTTTTCTGTCTTTGATTTAATTTAAAGAGTTAATAAATCAAGCTGTTTTATATTTGTGTCCCATTATGGTTCCTTATATTTAATTTGGAAAATAGATGCACGAGTGGGAAAAAAATCCACAATATATTTATATTTGGTCTTTGGGCTTATTCTTATTACGCTTTCCATTTGAAATTAGTAAAGAAAAATAAAACGAGTGTGTAGGCAATATGATAATCTGGGAAAAAAACACAACAGCCAATACACCATTTGTAAAGACCGAACAAAACCCAACGTGTCAAAAAAAACATCCAATAAAGTAAATTAAGAATAAATAATTACATCTAAAAACAACTTTCCACTGCAGAATATCTCGACTTTAATCAGCCTGCATAGGCCCCCCAATAACATTATACGTAAACGTAAGAGAAACGTGCATGAGAGTAAAATAACTATTTCAAACACATTATAGGGAGGAGGACAGTGTTAAAAAATGCAAATAAATTAACAAAATAAAATGCCAATTTAATCTATTCAGGCAGAACATTTAGATTGGGAATAATTTGCAAAAATCGACCTTGGTCTGCACATAAAACTGCACGTAAAACCAATAGTGCCGTCATGAAAACACACCCCTGCTTTGGGGAAAAATGTTGAAAAATAAACATTTATTTAAGAAGGCGATATGACGTGGATGTGCCCGTCATTACGGCGACCGATCGAACGCGGCGGCGCGTCGACGGCGTTCCACTCACCTTGGGGTCGACTCGGGCGAAGGCGGGGTCCTCCTCCTCCACCTCGAAGTAGATCTCGGTGGAGGTGACGGAGAGCGTCCCCCTGGACACCAGCGCCGGGGCGACGAGCTGGGCAGGGCTGCTCAGCACCACCGGGCCTGGGAGCGTTTCACGAAACAAATCAAATTATATTACACCGCTGCGAGGTGGACGCGCCTCCGTTTAGATACACCCAAATCGATATTTAAATCGTTAAAAAAAAACTCTGCATTGTATGTCACTATTTATATTTGATATTTTATATTTCTAACATTCCTAAATTACAGCGACGACCGCACGGTGCAAACCATGCTGTAATGTACAACATTCTTTTAAAAAGGCAGAAAAATGAAACCGGGAAAAGTGTGTTTAAATTGTGAATACATCGATATCAAATATATATTCAAATTTAACATTATTAATTATGTTATTTTATTTAATCACCACATTTCGCATAAATTAAAATGTTTACTTTTCGGGTTCCTATAAAAGCACAGCGAGGTCAATCATTTCTCATACACTGGAAAGTCATTGGAGCAAATACGAAATTGTTTCCATTTGTAAAAGCTGAATTTAGTAGGTGTTCTCAACTTGAAACCAATAAATTAAGATGCAGATATTAAGTTCAGAAAACCTAAAACATTAAAGCTTTTTTTTTTTTTTTTTTAAGTTCAGAGGCCCGTGCAGGAACCCTGGAGAATAACACCGCCCCTGGCTCTCAAATCGAAATAATTGCCCAATATTTACGGCTGCTTTCCAACAGCGATCAGCTGATACTGATCACATTTCACCTCCTCCTGAAATCGGGATTGTTTTTTTTTTTTTTTTTTTTTTTCTATTATCGATTTTCCCCCCAAACTCCAAAGAGCCACTTCGACCTCTCATCAATCTTAATCTGCGCCCCTCAGCCAATTACGCTCGGCAGTGTTACAAGGACACGAGTGGCTTTTTCCTTTTGGTCTCTATTCCCACGGCGACGCCGCGACGCCGCCGGCAACCGCGCCGCACGCGGCACGCCGCCGGTGCGGTGCGGCGCGGTGCCGGTGCGGCGGCGGCGCCGGAGCGGCGACCTCATCCGCGGCTGTTTTCGGAGAACTACGGCGCTTCGCGAAGGCCTGGACACGCGATGACGTCACCGTCTTTGGGAGTCAGTCCAGTGACGTCACTGCTAATTTTATGACGAAAGGTTTATTTGTGACAAAAAAAACCACTTAGGAATAAAAATACAGCTGAAGGCGAAATAAGTGTCTCAATAGCCAGAAAGCCATAAAAATACACCCTGTAGATACATGTATGGATATAATACAAATATATTAAAATAATAGTAAATATAATAATAGGCTAATACTTATACTACTATTCATCATAATAATACTACAGCTGGAGGTGCAATCAACGTTTTAAAAACAACATGACATAATAATAATTATTCTTATTATAATACTATCCCTTCCTGTCATAATTTAACACGATATAATATTTAATTTCCATGTCCACTGGACCTGTATGGAAAAGTAAAACACTTCAGGGTTAAACTGCATCCAGAGACACTGTGCAGCCCTGAGCATTAAGCCGCTGCATCCAGGAATAGGATTAAACCATAATCCCCGAGGGGATTTTTCCATAATTAGGCCGAAGCATTAAAATGTTTACACAAGAATAATGAAATTATTTCTGGGTATAAGTCATATAAAATAAAATACAAATAAATGTCGCCGAAACAAGGAGCCAAGTGAAGAGCGTAGTGACCCAAATGTTTATGAAATTATTCCAAAGAGACCGCGCATGTCATCCAGAAGTAGTCATAGTGAATGTAAAGGCCCAAAATAAGAGACAATTATTACATGAATAAAAAGCTGAGTTGGCCAAGGACTGACCGTGCACGTGGACATTTATTGTCAAACGTCTGTGCGCGTGAATCGAAATGAAAACGCCCAAAACACGCGCGCGCGCGCGCGGGCGCGGACACACACACACACACACACACACGCAGCGACAGACACACAGGGACAGACACACACACAGACAGACAGACACACACACACACACACACGCAGCGACAGACACACACACAGACAGACACACACACACACACACACACACACACGCAGCGACAGACACACAGAGACAGACACACACACACACGCAGCGACAGACACACACACAGACAGACACACACACACACACACGCAGCGACAGACACACAGAGACAGACACACACACACACACACACACACGCAGCGACAGACACACAGAGACAGACACACACACACACACACACACACACACACACACACACACACACACACACACACACACACACACACACACTTCCGAGAGAGGGAGTGAGCTGTGCGCGTTGCAAGTGAATGGGACCGCAGTGCATTGTGGGAGATGTCTAATTAAGATGACAGTGCTTGTTCCCGGACGGAGCTGAGACCAAACCACATTGTCAGTATTGAAATGTGTACTTGGTCTCAGATAATGGAGTTTAATGAAAAATAAAATTGTTAAGGCTGCAGAGTGCTTAAAATACATTTAAAATATTTATTTTGAATCAAAAAAAATATATATATAATTACCAAAAACAGATTTTTTTTTACATTATTCCAAACCTATTTTATTTTTACTTATTAAATATTTAATCCCAATCATATATATATATATATATATATATATATATATATATATATATATTAGAATGTAAAATGTACTGAAAGTGAGAACATGAGTGTCTGTATTCAGTTCCTTTACTTCATCTTTAATGGCTCGTCTCTCTCTGAGCTTCTGTTCCACGGCACAAGTTGACCACTCCACGGCTGGTTTGATGCCGGTGCAGCGCCCACACAGCTCCCGGCTGGAGCACAAACCCTCACGGAGAAGCTCCAAGTACCCCCACACAACCCCCCGGGCCCCGGGTCCGAGCCCCGCCCCCCTGACCCGGCGCTTGGCAGGAGACGCTCCGTGGGTCCCAGAGCGCTCATTAGGGCTCTTCATGCTCAGATTAGATCCACAGCACTGACAGTGCACACTGCGAGGGGAGCTCCACTATGGGGGGAAACACCAAAGCACCAACAGCCAGACTAGAAAGGACTTGGCTGGAGAAAGAAAACAAAATAAACAAAAAAAACAACAAAAATAAACAAACGAAACATTTTTTATTTATTTATTTATCTTTTAAATAAATAAATAAATAAATAAATATATCTCTGATTATTGTCAGGCACTACAAATTAGATAGCAATTTCCAATCTCACCGGCAGGGACATAATGCGTGTGTGTGTGTGTGTGTGTGTGTGTGTGTATGTGTGTGTTTGTAATAATCCCATTCAGAATTTGAGGAAACGTCGATACCCAGTCATCAATGTTTAATTTAAAATAAATTCAAACATGCATATCCTGGCAGGCTGTGCTATAGGGGCTGAACTCAACCTGCTGGGCATTAAGTGCTGAATTTAGCAACACTTTGGTATTTTAAGATTAAGCTTAATGTAAGATTTAGCAGCACTTATATGGGACACACTGCGAGAGTAATTAGTAAATACTAGTAAGTAATACCAAGATTAGATGCCACTATAAGATGACCATATCAAACAAAATGTGTCTGAAATAATAATAATAATAATAATAACAATAATAATAATAATAATGAATATAGCTGCGATCACAATTTTTTTAAACAATTATTCATCCATTTTGGGGTTAAATTCTTTGATTGCACTTTGTAAATCAACAGAAAACAGCCTTCACAATAACAATGTATTTTATGAGCCTATAAATGAAGTCAAATGTGCAAAGGACTTTGTTCACATGCTATCACGTAATCTGTGTACTCCGCCAACTTGCACGCAAGGATTTTCTCCGTTGCGGCGTACATCACTGCGTGGCGCCATCTTGGTGAGGTTGCAATTGTTGATCGCAAACCTCTTACACAAAGCTGGAGTGCCGATCTGGATGTTTTTCGAACTGCGCCATGTTGGAACTTTACACATTATTCATTTTGTCTCCGGGTTTGTTGGATCCATCACATTCATAAAGTTCTGACATTAGTTACATCTGCACATGCTGCCATCTTGGTGATGTCCAGACTGTTTTCCAATCTCTAGACTGCAGTGCTATCATCTGTACGTGCCGTCATTTGCGCATGAGCGCACGTTGCGGCGATGATAAAAAAATACAGTTTTTTACTAAATTACTCCACAGTAATCCATCTGGATCAAATTTGACGACGGCATGTCGGAGCTTCCCCCGAATACACATTTTATTCATCTTGTCTGTGAGTGCGGAGGATCCATGACATCCACACACCACTGACGTCAGTTTTTCATTTAGAAAAACAATAGGTCTCCCGCCCCTTTGGGCCTGAACCCCTGACAACAATTGCCAGTTAATTTGAAAGTCAATTTCAAATCTACGAAGGGGTCAAGGTCATTTCACCATCATCAACCGACTCTGTGTCTTTGAAATCAATAGTAAGTACTTTTAAGTCATTTATACCGAGAAATGTAATACATCTTGGTTTAGGAAAAAATAATCTTGAAAGAATTGGATTTGAATTGGAACACAGCGTAGTTATCTGTCCTGCATGTCAGAATACTTGCCTTTGAGCTGAGGAAAATGAGTTATGAGGAGTTTTAAAGCAGAAGTACCAGACAACCAGTTGTTCTGCTCCTTTAGTAAAGAGTCACCACGAACCTGCAGGAGCCAGAAACAAGCTTCACAACCCCTGATCGCCACTGACCCCACGAGTAGAAATGTGCTTTTCCCGGGGATATTCAAAGCCAAAGGAATGTGAACTCGCTTAACTAAAAACAGAAACTTGAATTTTTTTTTTATATATCGTCTAATGGCAGTAAAACCAACCCAAATGCTGGCTTAGCTTCAGGACGACAAATAAAAAAAGGACTTTTACTGCAGGAAGTAGTATTTAATTTCTATATTATTTCCTGCTAGCCAATACACAATAACAGAAGAAAGAACGACATTTAGAAAGACACTCATACCATATCGTACGTTAATATATTAACTTGAACTAACTGAAACTAATACTTTAAAGTATTAGTTATGTTGTTTTATGGCTTTTAACCACAGAAAAAACTATTGTACTATTTGGAATAAATGCAGACGGAAAGCAGCACGTAGTAGTACATCCATAGCAGGTAGTCACCCCTGCGTAGCGTGTAGTACCAAGTACAGAGCTTCGGCCGTGTTGTAATTCCGACTGGACACCAATAGTTGGCGGTGTATCACAATGAGTGGCAAATATCACTGATACACGCTTTAAAAAACAACAACCCAAAAAACACAGTTGTCCTCCGTATTTTTGTTCCTCTCAGACCATTTGCTGCTCGGTAAACCACGGAAAATGTTTCTGGGCTGTCTGACGGCTGCCACTGTTGACTAATGGATTCCAGTAAAATATATGTTATCACAGGGGCGGTAAAAAAAACAAACAACAGACTTTGCTTATTTCAAGCTCCGTTTGTTTGCATGCAGCCAAACGTCTGGAAAATGCTCAGGCTGCAGGTGAACTGCGGTTAACCTGCAGCCTGAGACCCGAGCAGCTCGGCGTGGAGTCCACACTGTGACTCGTGCACGGATCCGGCGCCGTTTGCAGGGGGAGGCGCGCCGGGAGGGAAGGAACTGAGTGGACCGCGTGGAGGAAGAAAGACGACCCTAAAAAGCGAGACACGGAGAGAAAGGCGGAAAAACGACGAACGCAGAAAATCCATGATATGGTGGTGAGAGGGGATGAGTCCTCTCACCATCTGACCCAGAACCAGAGGGTGTTTGTGAGTTTGACGGAGTGCGAGACCGGCCAGAACATGGAAAACACTCGTTTCAGAGCCGCCCCTCCCCAAAAAAGAAAGAAAGATTTCTCTGCCAAGTTCACTGAAACTGAAACAGCGTTCAGACTTTGAAAGCTGACGTTGCATGTAGTAATTTCATTCCAGTGTATGGTTATAAAATGCTTAAAGAGGAAAGTTTGATGGGAGTTTTTCAACAATATTTAAGCTGATCGGAGGGTGAATTACAAATAATCTTTGAATGCGTTTTGCCTACTGTTTTAATCACAGTTTTATTAAGTTATTGGGAATTTAGCGTAGTTTAGTGTAGTTTTCTCTGTTCAACTCAGTTCAGGTACCTTTTGTTTCACTTCACTTTAATTGTGTAACGATCATTTGTAAGATTCTTATATTATCTTCTTTAAGTACACAGTAATATTACAATACAAATGGATTTCCCGGAATTCTTTTATTTTTATTTTTTATATATACTAGAGCTGGGAAAATTAATTTTTAATTATTGTGATTAATTTGAATTGTTTAAGTTTTGTTAAAACATATTATCATATTATATTTTGTTATATTATTGTATTATATTTTATTGTATGGTCATACTGAATAATGCATGTGGTGTACAGGTGAGGTACAGGTTAGAATTGATGGGCATACACAATGGAACATACAGTTAAAACCTATTATGAGAATACACCATTAAGAAAATGAAAATATTTGCCATTGATGTAAATATAGGAATTACAAAGGACCTGCTTTATTTACGTTGTGTCCTCCACAAATACTTATAAATAATGAATAATGTAAAAATATAATGAATAATGTAATAATAATATATATAAAATATTAAATAATGTGGCTCTTCTACTTATAATAAATTTGATAATATAGTTCAAGTTCAAGTTCAAGAGATTATTTGTCACATACATACACATACGGTCGTACATATATGCAGTGAAATGTCATGACACCCGGTGATTACGTACAAGCTCTATTAGCTCGAAAAATACTCAGATGTGCGTAAAGGGGCGGCGCCACAATCGCGATTCTGGGTTCTATAATTATATAATAGGATTAATTATCTGTGTTGTATTAAATATACATCTAAATACTCCTAAATGAAACTTTACCATAACTTATCTCCAGTACTATTAGGCTATACTGTATTATATATATATATATATATATATATATATATATATATATATATATATATATATATATATATATATATATATATATATATATATATGGCTAACCTATAAGAAAATAACATAAAAAATAATAAAGAAAGTAGACGTGTAATATATATTTTAAGCACCAATTTGACATGGCATTTCGTGAAATGTCTAATAGGATAATAGTTTATTTAAATTGAAAAGTATTGGGAAGATTTCCATTTAAAATGGTATTTTCAAAACATGTCATTGAAAACATTTTATTTGCATGTTGTTAGCCAGAGGTATGCACTGCCCCGCTCACAGAGAATGAAAAAAGGAATCACATACTAAATAATAGTATAAAAAAAAGTTTGTTGACGTGGCGGTTGTGCAACAGTCTTTCCAACTTCAACCACCGACTTCAACTTCACAGCGGGGCCAGGGAAGTGGAAAGTAAAAACGCAATAACGAAGACCAACACAGAGCGTAAGGGTTTCTATTTTTTGCTTGAATGCGATGGGTGTGCGTAGCGGTATGGCAGCGGTATGGTGTGGTCCTGGACTAAGTGGACGTGGTGGAGCGCCGGGCAGAGTGCCGGGGAATGCGGTGTCGGGACTCACCCCCCAGGTTGTCCATTTCCTTCTCCTGTAGCAGGCTGCCGGCGTCGTCCTCCCCCTCCAGGACCAGCTCCAGCTCCGGGTTCTGGCTGGACAGCGACTGGCTGCGCACGGCCTTCTGCGACCGGACCACCGCGTCCTCCTCCGTGCCTGGAAACACACAAACAAGCACGCACGCGGATCAAAGGTGCAAGCCGCTGCCGCGACCGCCGCCGAGCACAGCGAGGTATCAGCGTTAACATAGGACAATTCATTTGAACCCATATTATGTCTGTTTTGGGACGAGGGAGTGCTGACCTTGCAAAGTTTAAAGGTCCTGTGCCACTGCGATGTGGGCTGGAGATAGACTGGATATTGCAACATGAAATGCAAATTTCACCCGAGACATTGCCGTAGCTTTAGCTCTGCTCAGACATGTCGATGGAACACGCAAGAGGATTTCCAAAGCTTTTCCAAATGTGCCGAGGTTCTATCCAGACACACTTCATTATGCTCTGAAGACAATTTTGTCTAGCATGAGAAATGACACCGATACAGGGAACACCAAGTGTCAGGTCTCTAGGTGAACCGGGGCGGCGGAAGGTGGATTTCAGATATGACTGCTTATTATACCGGAACCGGGCTCTCTGGACCGTAGCTTGTCGGGATTTACTACCACTGTGGCCAATTTGAAAAAGATTTGCCATTCCAGGCCTGAGGTATAGCCGTTTAGCTGGCGTCGTAATAATAATAACAATAATAATAATAATAATAATAATCACAATAATAATAATAATAATAATATTAATAATAATACTCAGAAGAATAAAAAAAAAAATAATAATGCAAAAAATTAATTTATATAATAATAATAATAATCCTACCATAATAACATAAATCATCAATTCCCAGCGTAGCACAAAAAGAAGAGAACCGATAAACAGCTTCACAGAGTCAGATGTTTCAAATTGCACACTTTGAACCCCCAAAAGTCCGACCCAAATCAGTGTTGTGAGCTAAGTGATGAGCAAGGCTTTCAAGTGTCACACCAGTGTCTCCAACTGAAGAAGGAATCTGTTTTCCATAGCCTCACAAAGTGCATGCGATAGCATCTGCCAGGTGATTGAAGGCAGAATCACACTGAAGAGGAACTCTACATCTGCATTACTAAGCCATCGACGGGGGAAGGAAAAAAAAGCACATAACAGAACGCAGCCTTTAAATGCACATAATACGTAGCATTATAGTACGCGGCTCATTCATGCATTCAACATTATTTCCGTTGGCCTTTCAGTTATCTGAAATATCAGGGTAAACACATGCGCGGAACAAAGACACATCATCTTTTATTTTTAAACAAGGTCAACAATGAAAGACTATTTTTGTCTCGAAATAACCAGAAATGGTGTCAAGGGATACGTCTCCAGCTCAAAGTCAATTAGGGAGACTATTTGTGACTCGGAGGCACAGAGAGCAGCGCCGAACCGACAGCAGGATTAAAAGGCGGCTCCAGCAGGGTTTTATTGTGGCGTTGTTAAAGCCGCGTGTCCATACGTCCCAAAAACAAAGATGAGCCTGGCGAAGCATTCATCAACTTAAATCAGCTCGCATCGCACGCGCGACCGGCGCTCGGCGTTAATGCGGATGTGCCTTTCTGAAGTCCCCCCCCTCATAGGAAACCGCCGCAGAAACTCCCGCGCGAAGCACCAATCAAGGACCCGGGAGGCGGCTGACACCCCGTCCGACATGTTTCCTTTCAGCCTGCGCTCTTAATTTGGCGCTCCTTCCCTCTCCTGTGAAACATGCACCTCGTCTTCCAAGGGGTCACATTTGACTGTTGTCAACACTGCTACCGCTGGAGCGGAGACCAAAAAAAAAAAAAAAAAAAAAAAAAAAGTCTGCTTCCTGCTCTGTCTCATATCTGGAGTTCTTTCATCAGCGGGAGGGAGGACGTCAGAGCGTTTCGGAAATGGAATTCTGTGTAATGTTAAAGGCAGAAGCCGGCCAGCGGTCACAGATCAAAGCCGAGCGGGATGAAACTTAAAACTGTAATTCTGTAAACCGTCATTACGCCGGGAGTAAATAAAAGGGGAAATTGAGTCAAAAAACGGACGTTTTGATTGGCAAGCCTGAGCGGTGGGGAGCTGTCTAAATAAACCAGACTGATTTCTGCAGGATCATGACCGGCGTAAATGAGCGGAGGTGCAGCAGCGCGAGGGGAGGGAGGGGACCAGCCCGGCAAGCCACGTTGCCCACAATGCAATTTAGTTATCACGGAACCAGTAATACGGCTATAAATAATCAGAAATGAAGAGCTAAGACGTGAGGGGGAGAATGTGCTGACACGAAAAAGCCATCTCCTGCTGACTGATGGACCATTGGTTCAGAGATGTTCGTGCATCAAATTGCGTCCGCCGCCATTTGTCAGAGTTAAGGACTTCCAGCGCGGAGCTGTCGAGGCAGACTCATTACAAAACTGTTCCAATTGCTCACCTTGTCCACCGCGCGGTTAAAGGAAGGAGAGAGGGCGACCCGTTTCATGGCTGCCATAACTCACCTGCGACCAAAGGGGGAAAACAAAATCTAGGCCGCAGTCCATCATCGCCCTGATGGTAAGTGGACGTCTGGCCTTCACCAACGGAAGCATAAACACCTCAATTTAGGGCATAACGCGCTCATTTCGAGTGTAAATTCTTTTGTATGTACTGCTTAGCGCAATGTGTCGTACTCAAAGAAAAGACACATTCGTGGTTAACTCAGTGTGATCATCAAAATGTAGAATTCACTATAACAGGAGCCACGGTGCTAAAAAATCCTACGGTACATAAACACATCATGCTACACTCAGGGGCTAGTTGCGTCGTCTTAACAATGAATGCAATGACACTGCTAGAAAAGCAGAATAGCAGTTAAATACTCAAACTTACATTTCGTAGACATTGACATTGATTAATTATTATCTGAATTATTAGAATTAAATAATTATTTAGCGGAAGTAAAATTCCCTATTCCTTTATAAAACTGAGTTGATCTGATATTATATAATAATATTGTAATGGTCCCTTTGAGGGAAACATGCAGTACAGACATATGAAAGCCAAGATGAAAACTTATATGATCTTATGAGCCGATTCATAAGGTCATGTTCTCCACTTCTCGTCTACAGTCACTTAACAGTGCGTGTTGATGGAACTCTTATTTTGCAGAAAGTACAAAAAGGAAAATATTTTCTTTTGCCAAGATGCACAAGGCGTCTTACCATCTGTGAGAAAGCTTTTTGTATTTTTTGTCTAACTGACGTCTCAAAACCACATCTTTAATTCGGCACGTTGGTGGTCCAGCAGGTTGGACGACACAACTGTATTTGTTTCACTAGGATTCCCATCATATCGTAACTGATATTCCAAATGATCCGCAGTGTGTTGGTGTTTGGAGAGCGATCAGTCGTCTCCCTGCGTCCTTCAAACGCAGAGCTAAGAGCTCGCTGGGCTTTTCAGGGCGGGCCCTCCCGACCTCCAGTCTCCGTGCGCAAGCGTCCGCCGCGGAGCCACAGGCCCCGGTGCCTCGTTCGGGTTTTCCGAGGACAAGTCCAATACCGAAAAAAACTAATAAAAAAGTAACATTTCCCAACAGATGAAATCATCACCTGCAGTCTGGAGAAACACGATCCGCGCGCTGAAAGAACCCTGTTGGCCAACTTGTTTAGTAATCTAATAAGTGGAAGATGGGAACAGACGTTATATAACCCAGAGGAAAAGAGATTCTACTCCACCTCTCTATGTGTGAGTGGCACGAGAATGACTTCAGCACCTTAAAAGTAATGATGATGATGATAATAATAATAATAAAATATTCCATGTAATGATTAAAGTAAGAGGAAAATTAATATATTTTATGATGCGTCTTAGACTGATGAATATGGAAGAACACTTGAAAAACATGACACATAACCTAAACTATATATAACAATATACAGTATAATAAAGCTGGGTTGAGAGCATGTTGTATTCAAAACAATATAACACGCAACACGACTGTGAGATTTTCCGTGTAGATTTAAGGGTGATGAAATGAATGGGGCGCGATGCGTTCCCGCCAACACGCCCACGTCGTACAGTTATGAACTGACGGAGCGATGGACGCGTCCCGGCGTCGGCTAGTTTTACTGGTTGGCGTGGGACGGAGGCGAGCGCTTTGAAACTCCCGACTCCACGGTGGCGGTGCTGGCGGGGGCCCGTGGTTCCTACGCCGCAGCGCGCCACCGAGGGTTGCCGAGGATTCTGGGAGAAGGCGTCTCTCCACCTCTGCGCCGCCTCTCCTCAGGAGAAATCCACCACATCATGTTTCACTTAAAGCCCCGAGCCCGCTCGTGCCGTTTGCGCACTCTTCGGGAAGAAAAGAGCCGATCTCACAAAGTTCCCGGCAGTAATTTAATATCACAACTGTAAATACCGGACGATGAAAATATATCAGGTAATATCACATAATCAAGTTATGCTGCGAATTGTTTTTGTGTGTTTCAAAACAAGCAAAGGCATCTCGAGGGCTGCCAACGGCAACGGCTTAATGTGTCATCCCGTGGTGGCTTCATACTGTGAGTACTATCAAGTTCAAGTTCAAGTTCAAGTTAAAGAGATTATTTGTCACATACACACACATACGGTCGTACATATATGCAGTGAAATGTCATGACACCCGGTGATTACGCACAATAAGCTCTATAAGCTCGTATCAGTGGTGGAAAGAAATACAATATGTAATTACAAGTACTTAATGACTGTATTTAAGTACATCTTTCAAGTTACTGAAGTAAATTCAGTCTCAGAGTTTTGACCTTTATTCCATTACATTTCAAAACAAATATCAATCTACAAATAACTATCGACTCATTTAAAAAATAGAAAACTATTCATTTGCATTTAATTTAAATAATTATGCTTTAGACTACATTACTTTATTACTTATTTTTATTTTTTAGTGTTGGACTCTTTATCAGTATATATTGTTAATTTGGTGTACATTCTGCTGCTGCTGCTGCTGCTACTCTGTACTTTACACTTCCCTATTGAGCTGCAATGGGGGATCAATAAAATAATATCTTATCTTACATTTTTTACTCTACTACTATTAGTTCTAACCGGTCCCATTTAATTATAGTTAAAAATAAATAAATAAATAAATAGATAAATAAATAAATAAATAAAAAACAGGGTGTGGAATTAAACTTCTGATTTAGGATTATGCATAAATGCATTAAATCAATGAGGTCATCAGTGATTCATTTAGATCCTTATAAACAACTATGGTTCCACCACCACTACTATTTTATTATAAATTGTAACCAGGGTCTCCATGAGTACCGTCAACATTTTTAAAAACCAGAAAGAGGGTTTGGTTGATACGCCGAGGAAACCTGCCTCCTCCTCCTCCTCCTCCGCAGAAATACCCGGCTCACACCCGGTTCACAAATCACACCGGCGTTCATCGGTGCTCCGTGAGATCCTTCCCAATACGACGCGTCGTGTTTCTCCCCTGAAACGGCTCCGTTTTCCCACCTCCCAGCCGGGATCTGTTCCTGATGGAGGCTCTGGCCTCCTCCGTGTCCTCTCCACGGGTTGCGCATTCCGCGGGATTACGTTACGCTGCCCTCTGCCATATTACTTTTATTTACTGACGATTGAAACGCGAGACAACGTTCCACTTCCTGTGATGCAAGCCGCTCATTTCGGATTATTCTTTTTTTCTTTTTGTTCCCCCGCCGTAAACGACACCTTTGATGTGTGGGGGTCGATCCCCTCTGTCAGTGATTACCAGTCCTGTACCTGTGCACCGCACCGCGTCCTCTTCCACCGCTCCAAACACCACCATCGGTGTTTAATAACCTTCACATCTGGATTCCGACTCACGCGCCCAACAAAATAGTTCTTCTGCAAAGCGTGGATTAAACAAAAACTTCTCAAAGTTAATTTGCGTTTAAAGGTTTTTACATTTGGAGTTCTGAACATGAAAACCGGGCAGTTTTGGCGGCCCCTCCCAGATGCGACGGCTCTGGGAATTTAACCAAGATCCCACCCCCCCCAAAAGAAAAGGGTCCTGACAGGTACGTGACAGGCACGTGTGATGAGCTGTCAACTTTCAACTAATCTACCGTTGGTCGATCTACTCGACAGCATCTTCTTTGCTGATGACCTGGAATGATAACGATCTATAGTGATTTAATGTGACGTCGACTGACCCCTGCAGAACCCCCTTGTTTTGTCCTGGAACGAGGTCTCAACGGTGATGAACGGCCACGAGAAAACTTGGTGCATTACGGCTTATCCTAGAAAGGCCATTTGAGCATTTTAACCGCAGCGTGTAGCAAATACAAATTCTGATTCTAGTTGGGTTTTTTTTCCCCCTCAAATCCAAACGATAAACTATTCGACAGTTATTAAAATACCTCAGATCCATCTGACCACTGCATCTCTGAGTTCATCAACACGAGCCATCTGCGGCCGGCTTCAGCTCGAGCCCTGCGATGCGGTTTTATATTTGACCACAAACACCGTCCCGACCCGTTCCTGTGATTTTCAAAGGCCCGATTCGGTCGCTCCGAGCCCAGGTCTGAGACGGAGCAATCCCTGCGGCGGGGCATTATGGGATGGACTTCCTCCTGAAGTGAGGATCTATACGCGTGGCGGCCCTGGCGCATCACACCGTGGCACACTCACCTGACAGCAAGGACACCCGGAGGTAAAACACCCCGTTAAACACTTGGATCAATATTAACGTGGCTTCCATTTCATGCTTGCCCAATTCCAATCACCGCGCGGTGCAGTCTGATGGCGGCCGTAACAGGGAAGGTTATTAAAGGAGTGGAGAGACACAAAGTGCTGGCCAAGCTGTCAGCGCTGCTAATAGACACAGAGCCCAGGTTAACCGCACGCACGCACGCACGCACGCACGCACGCACGCACGCACGCACGCACGCACGCACGCACGCACGCACGCACGCACGCACGCACGCACGCACGCACGCACGCACGCACACACACACACACACACACACACACACACACACACACACACACACACACTCCTGTGTGCACACATGAGCATGCACTGGAACAAACACTTGCGTGCACTCACAAAATAAATTCACACAGTTATAAATACAGACACAGTATGTATATAAATATACACACACGTATGACTACACACCTGTATAAATACATGTATAAAAACAGAAAAACACACATACATGAGAATGAAAACACACACACAAATACACACAAACACACATATATAAATACCCACACACACACACAGAAATACACACAAGCATGCACCAGAACAAACTCATGCATGCACTTACACAAAATATATTCATTTATAATATATACAGTGTGTATATACACACTGTACATAAATATACACACACCCCATGTATAAATACAGAAAAACACGTATATAAATACAAACACGCATGCACACACACACATATATATAAATAGACACACACATATACAGCTTATAAATAGATACACGCATGCCCAGGCAAAACACATACACAGCAATACATACGCAAAAAACACTAACAACTTAAACACACACACACACACACACACACACACACACACACACACACACACACACACACACACACACACACACACACACACACACACACACACACACACACACACACACACACACACACACGAGTTGTGCTTTCCATGAAGCAGCACTCCAACCAACATTCCTTATAACAACTACTGGGAAATGTAAAGTTCACAAAAAAGGGGAGCGCACGCATGCACGCGCGCACAACGCACACACACACAGAGGCTCATACAGTTTTAAGGGAAGAGAAAAACTTTCTTCCGCGGCAAGAAATTGTCTTCTTCCTTAAATAATATTTAGAGAGCGAAGGAGAGCAACGTCTGAGGAGTTCAAAGCTGTCGCTCACTCCCGGAGACATTCTTTGTGAGCAGAGTCGGGCGTGCCCCCCCCCCCCACCCGCTCTCTGTCATTACCCGTCCCCAAGCGGGCTCGTGACAACGACATCCACCGCGAGCGGAAGAGCGCGAGCGTGCCCTCATCAAAATCAAGATGGAGGCTGAGCAGACGCCGTCGCTCGGCGCTGTCAGAGTGGTGGCGAGGCGCTCTGCGTGGACGAGCCGCTCTTCCCTCAGTACTTCCCACTTCTATCGCCGCGGTAATGACTCTCCAGGGCCCCCGCTCGCTCTGCCGCGCCGCGCAGGCCCACTCGCGACGGGCGCCCGGCGGAGTCCCTGTCAAAACAAAGCTGGGCCGCCGTCGATAATAGATATCTGACCCGCGGATCCCCGCGGCGGGGGGGTTATCTGCCGGTGACGGCGCCTTGTCTTTGGTACTGCACCTCAACCTAATTACGAGCGAACTCCGGCGAGAAGGAAAAACAACCGAGAAGAAAAGTGGACGGTCGAGGGACAGTTTAAAACAAACTGCCAACTCCCGCTGTTCGTGGAATCTAGCGGGTGGTGAAAAGGGAAAAAACACACTCCTCCTTCTCAACTTCTATAAATACGCAACCTGCGCGGTGCGGCCGGGAAAAAGAGTCAAGGAAAATAATCCTTAAAGTTCCAGAACCACAGGCGATCCCGCTGGGTTTGACAGGCTTACGCGTTATTCGTCTCGTTGCAATCGCAGATTAGCAAACGCAGTGCGGTTTTATGGACTCTTGGGTTCCAAATTCGAGGCGCTTTGTGTGGATTTTCTTTTTTTTTTTGGATTATTATAATTATTTTTCACCACAGAGAGGACCTTCATGCCGGGACGGCGTTAACGTGCAAGTGGAGCTCCGATTCCCAAACTCTTAAATGCCCTGATCTGATCTGAACCTGCAAAAGCCAGTCCTGAATGTTTATTATAAACCACTTCCCAGAACTCCATCCTTCAGTGGCCCCAGCAACACCCATCAGACCTCTCTGGAGGAACACGGAACGCTTGCGTGTTTTACGTCACTTCTAACCAGATGAGACAAAAACAACAGAGCTCGACCAAAACAATGAATGCACAGCAACCAACAAACACCAAAACTATAAAGTCAACAACACGGGGAGCAGTAGTTATGACACTCGGTCTCGTTCTCCTGCCCTTGTCCATTATTCACCGAGAGGAAAAAAAAGACAACCGTTAAAACTTTAAGATGAAAGGATACACGGTAAGTGGAACCAAGCTCTGAACCGAGCACCGAACCGGCCACGAAACATCGGAAAAAGCACAGAACACATCAACAAAAAAAAATCATAGACTGTATTGCCTCGAGCCGACATCTCATGGACTCCTCTAATGTTACTGCTTAATTATCATCATCATTGAGATAAGCATCTCTTATGCCAAACAGACGTATAAAGATAAGCTACGTAATTAAAACAACACAATTAATCCACAGGTGAAGGCATTATTACATTTCACTGCATATATGTATGAAAGTATGTATATGTATGTGACAAATAAAAAAAAAAATCTTGAATCCCAGTGCAGAGCTCATACAACAAGTGTCAAAAGGTTTCAGCTTCAAATTTGCAGGAAGGGGCCTAATGTCCAATGCAAATCTGCGACAATCCAATGTATTGTCACGTGGAATTGTGTTTATTCGCCCACTAAACAAAGAGAATGTCCACGGCTCGATTTCAACCCGTAAGATGTCCTGATGGCACAAAACGAGGGATGCCACGCGCACGCACGCACGCACGCACGCACGCACGCACGCACACACGCACACACACACGCACACACACACACACACACACGCACACACACACACACACACACACACACTGGGAGCAGATGGTGCGACGGCCTCTGATATGAACGTCCCGCGTGCAGGACGGCAGCTGCCATGCGTCTATCCGCAGGAGCCGCGGCACAGCCGGACACCGAGGGCGGCAGATGACATCCCAGCCACTGCCAATGGGCTGCGGCCGCGGCCAAGACGCAGCAGCGCCCGCGAGGACGGTGCGGGCGGAGAAAACACCATTCTCTGCAGCTCTCTGAAGTCGCGCGAAATGGCCAAATCAAGTGATATTTCCAGGTAGGGATGTGATACTTACCAGGTGAGGCTGTTTACCGCGTCTTTTTCAGTAGCCGTTGATTTGAAATGTGATTTTAAAGGAGGGGTTTACCAACCTGAGGAGCAAGATCCCGACGGGGGGGTCGCCAGAAATCGCAGGAGGGGGGGTCGGGCCTTGGTCAATTTGAGGGTAACAGTATGTTTCAAATATTGGTACAATATACGTTTAAATATAAACGGTGACAAAGTCCATGGGCATATTGCATGGATTTCAGGCGGTGATTCTCAAACTTTTCCGTATGAAGCCGTCTGTGAGACCCCAAACTGAAAAGATTTTAATTGTTGGATATGGTTTTGGGTCTATACTCCATAACTTCGATCGAAACAGTCACTACATTCCCTAATGGTGTCGATGTCATGTAATTAAATAATGGTGAAGTGGGTGAACCATTAATCATGTTGCTGGGGGCGGGGGGCGACACCCCTTGGAACCTCTTGAAAGACCTCTGGGGGGGGGGCATACCCCATGTGAGAACCACTGTTGTAATGTATTATACGCCCTAAAATCCTTGCTCTCTCTACCATGAAAAGAGAACCATTACAGTTCAAAACCACCGCTAATAAATACATGAAAAACGGAAAATGGATCTTTTAAATAAGGGCCTCAGATTGAATCAGGCTTTATTAAGTGGGTTTCTGGGGGGGGGGGGGCTGTTGGGACCCCCCTAATTTGGAGGAAAGGGACTTTTCAGGTAAAGGAAATTGGAGAAAACGGGAGTCCGGGATTTGTCTCTTAGCACGTTGCATGACACACAGGAACGAAGCGGCGGTAGCTCTTAACAGCATCAAGCTGCCGGGCTTTAAAAGTCGCTGTAGCATGACACAGGCCCAAATTAACACGAGGTGGTGACCGACAACCACACTACAAGATCACCTGGGTCATTTGGAAAAGTCGCAAAAAGGAGCGAAACAGTAAAAAACAAGAAAAAGCTCCAAAACTGCCTTCAACTACACGTGGTGGTAGTAAGTACTGGGGACCGAGCTGCCACCTTGAATGGACTGGAACTGCAAATAAAAGCCGTTTAACAGCCAAACTGAACCCAAAAGGTCAATAACCGCAAAACGTCCAAAACATTTACAGCGTACGGATTTCCATACTGATCCCCTGCAAGACTCCTCAGGAACGGATGTTATTACATTAGTGACCCGGAGCAAACACTCCACTCACCGTAGTCCTGCAGTGACTTGCAGGCGGCGTCCGAGTGGGCGGAGCCAAACGGGTTTCGGACGAATCTCCGCCTCCGCCGCAGGTCGTCTTCCCAGTAGTCTAGACGCCAGAAGTCGTGCAGCTGACTGTGGGGCACACACACATGCACACACATATGCACACAAATACGCACGCACGCACACACACACACACACACACACACACACACACACACACACACACACACACACACACACACACACACACACACACACACACACACACACACACACACTTAGTGACGGCCTGATTACTGCAGCCACTGCTCTATCACAGGACACATCTCACATCTGGACGGGGATCAGGCAGCAGATAGCAGATTTACGAGGTGGACCAGCGGCATGTTCTATGGAGGTTGGTGATGCTAACTCCACTCAGGCCTTTAGCAGCAAGAGGCGGGTGTGTGTGTGTGTGTGTGTGTGTGTGTGTGTGTGTGTGTGTGTGTGTGTGTGTGTGTGTGTGTGTGTGTGTCTGTGTGTGTGCGGAGGGCATCCACCACTGCACTCATAAATCACGGGCACTCCCATTAACAAATACAGCATCAAATTACAAGTATAAATGGCGCAGCTTGCCTCCTTTTTTTACAATGTTTTTTAACAAGTCTTGTAAATCAAAGGTAGGACCCTCAACGCAGACAGCGTGGGCTTTAATGATCTGGGGTCTCCGGGCGGTTGAGGCATGGGACTATAAAACAGCCCCCCTGCCCCTGCATATGCACAGCCGTGATTAAAATAATGTGCTGAAATATTCATTGAAATGATTCTCGGGGCCCTGGAGCAACCCAACATAAAATTGCATTTTTATTCATTATTAATAACAGCGAATTAGGGCTGTAAAAAAAAAAAAAGGGGTAAAAAAAAAGAGAAGAAAATGGCTCCAGCATGTGGTAACCATCTTTGTAAATGATTATTCCAACATTAGCGAGGACCTGGGATAATTTTATTGCTTGCAGCTAATGCAAACCATTAAGCAGGCCGGACCAGCATCGGGTTACTAAGTGCCGCTGGTTTCCAGGCGGGTGCGAGCTGGAGATATTTCAAAGCCTTTCGTGTTTTCCCGTGAATAATAATAACAATAAAAAAATAAAATAAAATAAAAAAAGCAGCAGATTGGGTCTGAGGCCTGGGCTGAGGGACATGTGAAGAAGGAGAGCGTGATTAGTGTTGATTTGGAGGCAGGGAGTCCCACCTGTTTTTAAACCCCCCCCCCCAAAAAAAAACACACCTGCAGGACGGAGGCAGGCGGCGCCGCCCAAAAACGTCCGTGGATTTGTGATGAACGCTTTTCCCCGGCCGGGGGAATCGGTACTTACTGAACAAACAAAGAATATCCACGGACGTGTGTCGTCCTCCCCGATCCCCACGACAGAAACGCCGTTAAAATGTCTTTGCCTCCACGTTTTATCGCAGGAGGAGCTTCCATCAACCAAAAAAACCAAAACCAAAACCAAAAAACCAAACAAGCCTCCCAAAACCTGAGCAATAACAGGGATTTAGTGAGGGCGGATCCACATCCTGGAGGGCGTCTTTCTCTTCCACCGCTGTGCGTGTAGGACACGGTGCTTGGCAGGCGCTTGCACATCTAATTGTATGGTTGGTGCAGCCCCCCCCCCCTCTCTGCCATAATATTGAGGGCAGTCTAAACAGATTAACGTGTTGCAGGGAGTGTGTGTGCGCTGTGTGTGTGTGTGTGTACGCACACGCGTCAGATCACAAAACGCAGGCCGCCCTTGTTCGCGAACATAATATCTACAAATGTGGGAAATCAAGAGGCTCAGGAGGTTTAGCCGCGCTCCGGTGGGCGACGAGAGCTCAGTTCGGGTTACGTATCAATCAAAGGGGGCGCGAGCGCGTAGGTGCGAGCCGTGCGCGGGATGAGGGGGGAGGGCGCACAAAAAAAAAAAAAAAAGAAAAAATCATTCATGAGCCGCCGTATGCAAAAGGAAAAGCCAAAGCCGAGAGCTTGTCCCCTGTCAATCTCCCTCAGAGCTTAGCCGCGGAAAAGAGAGCGAGAGAGAGCGAGAGAGATGTCAGTGGGTGGAAAGGAGAAACCCACGTAAATGATATTGTAAACGCAAGATTACACAGTGTGAAAAATACTAATCCACCCTCGGCAACTGAGCGATTACTGCAGGAGATTAGTGGTGTAATACGTGGTCCAAGTAGACAGCGCGTGCCAGTGGGGGGGTAGGGGGGGGGTTGGGCGGCGTCCGCCACTTTGAAGATTTCCTTTTAACGGTATTAAATACATGTGATTCATGGGATCTGTTCGGCCCGCGGTGAATCAGCCCCGCTCAACAATGTAGGTCGGGCCAAAGTATTTTCATTTGTCTTCGATATGAACTCGGTGATCAGCGAACCAGAGCCGGGGTAATGATTGATTAACCCAGATGTCTTGGATGTTAACATTTTTATTTCTCCCCCCCTGTCCCCGCACCCCACCCACCCCCACCCTCTCCACGTCGGTCCGTCCCCGTCGGTGCATATGTTCTCAGTTTGGATGTACGTGTGTGCGTGGATTTCTTTTTTTTCCTTGTAATGCACCAAGAACAGTATCTGTGATGTTTTAGATCATGTGGTCAGCACGAGAGCGGATACCAACTGATATATATATATATATATATATATGTATATATATTAGAGCTCGACGGATGCCAGATTTTTGTATCTGATGCTGGTCCCAATTTATTTGAGTCGTAGCCCACAGATTAACCAATGTTTTGACCGACCAATTTTGTCAAAAAGTGCAACATTTTCAGATCAATTTTAAAAACGTATATATATTTTTTATTTGAGTTTCTACATTTGAGAGCATTTAATCGATAAGCAAACAAATAAATACAAGTGAGCACACAAATACATTTTTGATAGATAAAAAAAAATGTAAAAGACGAGTCCCCCCCCCCGAGTTCCAGCGAATGCGTCATCAGTTACGAAACAAATTAGTGTCCCACGATTCCAATGAACCCAGCGTCGCTTCCTGGAGAGTGGTGTCTAAAGGCGAGTGCCAACAAACTGGATGGATTTATCATGTCTAATTGGACTACTGTGCTTATTTTGCTGAGTAAGCAAAAAGTAGCGTAGAACGGAGTACAGGATAAGTACAGGATAAATAATCAATGTTGTTTTGTTTGTTATCTTTATTTAAAACTGGGACATTGTCGGCTGCATAAATACCGATCCTGATGTGGTCAAAAATAAATAAATAAATAAATAAATAGATAGATAGATAAATTCGCTACAGTAGTTCCTCTGGGGGATCGAACCAGGCGGGCTCTCCTTCACTCCCCACGTGAATCAATGAACCTTGGGGGCCCATGACCCTGTCACCGGTTGAATGGTCGTCCTTCCCTGGACCACTTTTGGTAGGTACTAACCACTGCATAGCGGGAACACCCTACAAGACCTGTGGTTCTGGAGATGCTCTGACCCAGTCGTCCAGCATCACAATGTGGTCCTTGTCAAAGTGGCTCAGGCCCTTACGCTGCTTCAACACATCAACTTCAACAACTGACTGTTCACTTGCTGCCTCATATAATAATAATATATACCACTATATATATATAATAATAATATATCCCACCACTTGCCATTGGAACCAGATGATCAATGTTATTCACTGCACCTGTCAGTGGTTTTAATGTTGTGGCTGATCAGTATATATATATATATATATATATATATATATATATATATATATATATATATATATATATATATATATATATATATATATATATATATATATATATATATGAAGGAACCTTGAAGAGGGCCACGATCCTCTCTGAATAAAGGAAAAAGGAACACACTCACAGATCTAATAGTGAAAAGCAGTCGCACGATCCTTTCTCCTGATAATTTTTTCACCAACGCTCCAGCGTTCCAGCGTTGTTCCCCTCACCTCCCTGCAGCGCAGTGTGGAGAGGTGTCGGTGTCAAGCACAGATGGTCGAAACGAGACGACTGCAAGGCCGTCTCCCTATGACTGCCAGGACAATCTCACCCGTAATTATGTTTAACGCCTACAGAGACTGGTGTCACCTATTGACACAAATTACAAACAGATAAATAATGGACGATAATGGTCTTTATATTGACAAGTTTGACAATCAAATCAAATCAAATGTATTTACATCACGTTAACGACAAAAAAAAGTGGATTCCCTCGTCAGTTCACTACATAGTAGAGGTAGGGCAGAGGTAGAGGTGCAGTAGAAGTAGAGGGAGCTAGAGTAGAGATAAGGTAAAGGTAGAGTAGAGGTGGAATAGAGGGAGGTAGAGTAGAGGTGGAGTAGAGTTGGGGTAGAGGTTGAATAGATTTTGCGGTTACATTTTGACAACGGCCTCGTGAGAGGTCGAACCAATATAACACCATTTTGTTCATTTCATCCATATCAAGCGGGACCCCGCAGCCCGGGGGGCCGTCGGGACGCTTTTATGACGCTACCACCCGTCTCCGGACATCACGACCCGCCGCCAACCTCACGCACTCCACCACCGCTCTCCCCGTCCGTCCCTTCACGCCCCTCACCCACCCTCCCCGGGGACTTCCCCTGCACCTCTTCTTCCACCACCTGCACAGTGTGCGCGCATGTGCGCTTCCAACCCCTGCAGCCTTCGCCGTCTGGCAGCTTCCGTCGGCGGTTGGGGAACCCCTGCCGGGCGCCGAGTCTCCTGCTCCGCGGAGTCGTTTGTGCCGTGCGTTTTCCACGTCTCGGGCCGCGCCGTTTCTCCTCCCAGATCGTCTCGCGTTGGTAATTTCCTGCATCGTCCCTGCACGGACAACAAATTGTCCCTTCCGAGGGCGTTCTTTATAAGGTGGAGCCGCCACCTGACTCCAGCATTTTCCGCGTTAAATGTGTTCAGCTTCGCGTCAGGCATGAAGAATGGCTGCGAGCCCGCCTCCTCGAAAACTGGCAAAATTTATTAGCCCCGCCACCCATCAATCACCCAAATGGATTTCAAACTGCATTTTAAAAGCTAATTTTCCAGCGTTGATAACCAACAGGATACGGCAGCCCAGTTATTTATGGATGCTTTCAGACCCGCTAAGTGCAGGAGGATAAATGTGTAAAAAGTCGGTGCTCGCTCCTCCTTTGCTTTCAAATGGGTATTTAAAGCACATCTTTCCCAAGCGAGTCGGTCTGGAGGTTTGTGCGTTGCCAGATATAACACCCCGGGTCTGCTGGGAATCTGCTCTGTTTGCGGAAGGTGGTAGAGAGTCTGACAGGCGTGATTCCAACTGAGAAGGGTGAAATAAAAAGGAACCGGTAACAATTTGAATCGCAAAATCCATCTTAGAAAAAGACGGAGCCGCCTGACAACCGTAGTAGAAAAAAAAAAGAAAAAAAAAAAAAAAAAAATGGCTTGTATTGGATTCATCTGTGATATATCGTCATTGTTTTTGCTCTGGGAGCAAAGACAATGTTTTATTTCCTCCTGTAGTTTTATAGAACAGAGATGGTCCACAGAGATGCTATCTGCGCTCTGAGACATGCACCACCAGCGGGTTATCGCTCACAGTTTAAGGCTCTTTTTATTGTCCATTAAAACCCCGGAAAAGGGACACTCAACACCGAGACATAACCAACAGCATGCACGAAGCGCCGCAGCCTGCGCGAAGCTCCGAGGTCTGGCAACGATGTCAAACCCCTCGCAAGGTTCTATCACCAAACCACATTAAATAATTCATTAAAATGACCCGCTAAAGGCGGGGGTTGACCTCACATCCCTGAAGTGACTTACGGCCGATGGTGGCGTGTTCAGGGTTAGGTCAGAGGGCGGCTGCGATCTCTCTGTTAAACAACTGACGCTTGAGCGGCGATCCCACTCGGTCCCACAGAGAAGGTTTGTGCTGAGCGTTCCAGAGGAAGGAAGCTGGCTGATTCAATAACACACCATTATATCCCCTTTAAAAGCTTCCATTGGCCACATGAATGGGGGATAATTGTAATAAATACCAGTAATCAGTGACAATTCTTTTCAAAGGAGGGCAGTGACTGGTTTCCATCACACACGCGCACGCACACACTCACACTCACACACCCACACACACACACCCACACCCACACCCCCACACCCACACCCACACACACACACACACACACACACGTGCCCTGTCCTCTGTGTGTGTCAGAAACACTGAACATACATCAGTTTTTAAAAGGAATTGTGCAGACAGTGGCCTTTTGCTGGGTCATTGGATCATTATATGGACTATAGATTATATGGACATTGTTAACTTTATTTCGGTGAAATGTATTGATTGCATTTAAATGGATCCTTGAAATTTGGGCTGAGCGGTCAATGGAATTCAAACTGACATCGCAATTTAACGGCACTAAATTTGTGTTTTTCATTTTGCGTCTCCTGATGGAAGGGAACCGTGCGTGACGTGGACGCTTTGTCTGTGAAAATAAAAAAATAACATCTCTGCTGAAACACCGCTTGATGATGTTTTGAATGTTAACTTTCAGATTCCAACAATTAAAAGGCTTGAAGTTAAATAAACAACTTCATATTTAAGGGTTTTTGTTTTACAAAGATATGTTTATCATATCAATTCATGCATCAATTCATTTCATCATAACACGTAGGCCTGGCCGACAGGAAAGAGCAGTTCATATGTTGACTGAACCCAATGTGTGTTGTTCATAGCATAGAATGATTTATTGCTTCTATTTAGTGAATAATACAGACGATAAGGAACTTAAAAAAAAAGAAAATCGCAGACTAAATCCAAATCGCAATATTGGTCTAAAAAGAAATCGCAATTCCATTATTTTCCCAAAACGTTCGGCCCTCCTTGAAAATCACCAAAGCACGAGTGGGATCACCATGGCGATAAAACAACAACAAATATGTAAGAAAGTAAATAAATAAATATCCCAACGAGGAAACAAACACTTCATCTGTCATGGCAGCCTGGCCTGCACCGCCGAGGCCTTGGTGCGCTACCAAGAGGCTGTTTCTTCCCTCGCCACAACAGTCTTTTTGTTCCTTCAACAAGACACAAGCGGATGAAAGGCTCCGTCGGGGTGGGGGCGGGGTGGGGTTCGCCGCCCTCGCCGTCAGCGCCCCGGCCCACCAGACGGCAAACCAGCGCCGGGGAAACAGCGGAAACAACCGTGTGAGCAAACCGGAGCGGCATTCTGGTTTGGAACCGCCTCGCACATTATTCAACACCCCACAGCGGGCCGGAGACCAACGTAACGGCACCGCAGTGCGGAGTGGTGACCGGCAAACACATGGTGATCAACGCTCCCTTTCAAAGTCAAGCACGAGCTGAATAATAACAAACCCCCCCCCCAAAAAAACCCCACTGTAACAGTACGGTTGAGGCTCCATCGTCTGTTGAGGCAGCGGTCGGTGCCAACATGGTGATCTGATTACCACGGAGGGGCGGGAATGGCGCGCGGCGCTTTCATCCGGTGAAATTTCCTTCTCGCCTTATCATCACTTTGCTCAACCCCCGCGGCGGACGAACCCCGATGCCGACGGGGGCCGGGACCCGGCGCTTCCTGCGAGCAGGGGGGGAGAGAGAGAGAGACGCCTTTTCATCGGCGGAGCCGCCGGGGGACGAGAGGGAGGCATGAGGGCCGTTGGACAGAGACGAAAGGAAGAAGAAAAAGGGGGAAAGCAAAACAACATGGCGGAGATTAACTCTAGCGTCATCCGCTCCGGCTGATGAAGACGGACGCGGGCGAGAGGGAGGGAAGGACGATCCGCGGCCGGACCCCCCCCTCCCCCCGGCCCGGACGGCTTGGCGGACCCCCATCTTTCATCGGAAATGGGGCGCGGTCGAAAACGACGCCGGGCTCTATTTCTCTCCGTCCGGTGAAATTGATGATGGTGTGAGTGGGCCTCCTTCCAGAGATAATTACCGCAGTGCGCAAGGTTAAGAGCGCCCCGAGGGGAGGCAGAGCGCCGGGCGGAGGTCAAGAAGTGACGCGGACGAGGAGAATCTCCGCCCCGCCGCCACAAAGGAGCATAATGTTCAAAGGCGACGACGTCACGCAGGAGGACGTGGCGGAGGCCAGGCGGCTCAGACGTCCCGGCGTGACATTCAACCTCCCGGGGCGGGGCCTCCTCAACCTCGCCATTTCAAGGAGCCTCAATTTGATTATGCATTCGGCCACGGACGGCGTTTGATAAGATTTTGTCCCTAGGACCCAAAATCTGAGAAGACTCTTGTTAGGGAGATCAAAACAAAACAGCAGAACAGTCATCATTGTGCATTCTATCATGGGGCTGATGTCTTTTTAATGAAAATATGGTGATGTGCAACTATCAACCATTTTTGCTTTGGACCCTGGAACCTCTGGAAGGACCCTCGGGGGGCCCCCCCGGACACCGCCACTTGAGAACCGCTGTACTAGGGAACGGACCCCAAACCGCGTAACCACGGCATAAAATATGTCCAGTTTTGAGAGCACAATAACTTCATCCAAGTTTGTCTCGGTACCCAATAATAATCGTAGGTTTACAGAGCCAAATGCCACGGCTCAAGGGCTAATGCTAGCGTTGCCATGGATACGGCCTGTGAAGAGGCAGACGGAAAGCGAGCGAAACGCACTTCAGTGCAGGCGGTCTCTCCCGGGGGGATGCATCTCAGGCTAAACCGGGAGACCTTGGTCACCAGGTCGGTGTTCCCCCCTCTGAAGACGCTGTGAGTACCCCCCCCTCGCCCGCTCCTCTGGAGCCGCATTAGAATTGATAACCCTCTCAGGCGGGACCGGAGACGCCGTGCGGAGCGCGGGCAGAAAGGCCCGCTCCATCACAAAGTTATTATCCGCAGGGAGATTGTTACCATTCATCACGCGCCACAGATGAAACTCTCTGTTAGTCAAGGGAAACGCCTGTTTCACCGCCTCCTCCGCAGATCAATACGCGCCGCCATTTTCCCCTCTCTCCCCCTCT
Organism: Zeus faber; assembly: GCF_960531495.2. Taxonomy (NCBI): domain Eukaryota; kingdom Metazoa; phylum Chordata; class Actinopteri; order Zeiformes; family Zeidae; genus Zeus; species Zeus faber. Next base: position 6,142,288 of record NC_137197.1, read on the forward strand.
GCCACAAAAAAAAAAAAAAAAAAAAAAAGTAATTATATAGGAGAAATGTTGACAATCGATGGATCCGTCAGGTTGGGTTAAGGTCGGTGTGAGCGGCTGCTGCTCTGTCAGCCGTCACCGCCTGCGGCAGAACCGAGGATTCCCCGTCGTTCAACCCATTCTCCGTTTCTGATCGGCCGGACACCTCGGAACGAGCCGTAATACACGGAAACGCGCGGCTTAAAGCAAAGTTCACAAAGTGTTCAGCAGGGTTGCCAGGTTCCGCAGGTAAGTATGGAAATGTGTTTTGTTTTTTTTCGGCAATTTCAGACGTTATGGACGTTTGGCTGTTTTAATTGACATATGTTTTTTTGTTTGGCCCTCTTGAAAAGAGATTACATATCAATGTGGCTCCCCCGGTTAAACAAACGTTAAATGAAATATAAATTGCAAATAACAAGAGTAAAATAAATGAAGAAAGAAAACAAACGATCCCAAATGGTACAAGTGGGAAGCGCAAACTTTTGAACCAAATTCATATTTCAATGGGAAAAAAAACACAACATTTAAATAAAGGGTTAAATATTTAAAAAGATAATATAAGTTGAGATATTTGGTTTTGTCCCCGAGCGCACAATGGATTAAATCCTCTTAGAACGTCTGGGACATGACGAGGGTTCAGGGGGAAAAAAAAAAAGCGCGGCCATTGAAGTAAAGAGGATTTGAGACGAGGAAGAGGAACATTATTATTCAGTGAATTCATCAGCCTCGCCTTGACGTCTCCTTTCACTTCAGACGAGGCTGAACTTTATAATCCACCGGCAGGGGTCAGGGGTCAACAGCAGCGGGGACGGGAGGTGCAGGGGGGAAAATCACTCTTGCCCTGGAAAAAAAGAGAAAGTCTGACATCCAATTTTCGACTTGATTTATCAGTGCAAAGCCAAAATTGATAGTGTGTCATTACTGGGCAGAGCTGTCCTGGAAGGCTGTATCAAAACCTCCCCGTTTTGAGTTAGCGTGGCGGATCAATACGGCCCTATACTGTTTCAATTTGGGCGCCATTGATTTTCCCGCGCCGACTCAATACGGGGCGGGAACATTCATCATCGGGCGAGCGCCCGGTGCGATGCGAGGCCCTCCAACGGCCCCGACTGGCCGGCTCCTCGCGCGACGGGAGATCCGAAGCGGCACATTTCCACGTCGCTGCGGGACGGGGTGTGAGGGGGATTCTCATACTGTACCAAACGGACCGAGCAACTCATTGATCAAACGGATGAAGGCGGCGCAGGCCAACGGGGGCGGGATCGTTTGCGGTGCCGTCGGGGCTCTGAACGGGAGGAACGCAAACGCCCGGAGCAACGATATTTTACGAGGAGCAAAAAAAAAAAAAAAAAAACTCGAAATAATATTTCGCCGCGTCTCGCGCGCGGCGGAGGGAATCTCGGCCCGTCGTCTCCGCCGAAAAGTCAATCGAGTCGACGGAGGAGCTCCGCGACGGACGCCCCCTGTTGGGGAGAGCTGAGATTTCTGATACGTGGGGTTTGACGAAAGCTCTGAGTACAAGGTATGGCGGGAAAATATATATATATATATAAATATATTTTTTACTCCGTCTAATAGTTCAAACTAAATTGTCTTCGAGCGGCAGACTGTTCCTGTTCTGACTCCACACTCCTTTCCGTCTCGGCCTTTATTCAACGTATATATCGATGCTTCTCTCAGTGTTTTCCTAAAACAAGCCGCGTACGCCTCAGCAGCCATTGATTTTCAGCCAAATCCTTTCTAATTATATGACGTCAATCGTGTTATTCCTGTAAAGACCTTGAAACAGGGCTGCTCCAGCCATCGGTCAGGATTTCACAATTTCATTCAATAGTGGTTGAATCCGATATGGATGAGGAGGAGGAGGATACTATGTTATATCGATATGTTGACATTTTATACATAATGAGACAAATGCAAACCTTCTGACGTGCATAACCAAAACATTTCATCAGTCTTACAAAGGAATTCAATATTTAAATGAATTGATGAATATAAATGGTTGCGTAACTTCCCAACAAAGTCAAACGCATTCAGCCCTACATCATACAGATGTGTTTTAAGGATATCGCATGAACGTATAAACGTGTTTTATTTTGTTCTTGGCTGATATGGAATAACAAGTTGCGGGGGAGACCCTAGAACCGGAACCTTAAAAATACCGGCTCTGATCGAAACCAACCGATTGGAAATAGAATCAGTTTTCAAGCCCTAAATGTACTTCATGTACTGCGAGTAGTTATCTATAAACTCTATTATTTACAACAAGCCTAATACTGGCCAACGGTCCAGGCGGCTATGTTCATTTTAGAACATGAGAAAGCCCAAAAAATAGATTTAACATACTGAACAAGCAGCATAACTTCAGAGTAATAGCGTGCACCTGCTCTCAGCCTAAGAGGGATTTTGTTCATTATAAATAGTAAAAAAAACAATCAATATCCAATGGTGTGTCTCTAGGCAGGAGTTATGAGGGGGAAAAAGAAATGCAATTTATGTGCATGAGGGTGAAAACAAACACTAACAACTTAAACACACACACACACACACACACACACACACACACACACACACACACACACACACACACACACACACACACACACACACACACACACACACACACACACACACACACACACACACACACACACACACACACAAGCAGTCACATATAACAGACAGCCAGCCCTCAGTGCTCGGGGGCCTTATATTTTACAAGGGCAGCATAAATGGGAAAGTTAATGTAGCATTGAATAAGACTAAGCTCCTCAACTGCAACACCGCCTTGAGCTTGAGAGCATATTGCATCATTTTTCTTTGCCAGCAGGTTACCATTAAATTTGAATTTGTTAGAAGTTTTGCGGCACCATTCACAATGTGCCCACGCTCAATAACCTTTTGTTTCAATGCAAATGCTATATGCCCATGAGAAGGTCTCTATAAATATTTGAACAAGGCCCCAGTATTCACTCCACAACATTTTTTCACGGGTACTTTCGCTGGTGTTTCATCACTTTTATGAAATTCTTTTGCTGAATACATAGTTGGACATAGTTAAAATAGCCGTAAATGTAACAACAGTGTTGAATATATTTAAGTGTGTGTATACATCGATCAGCCACAACATTAAAACAACCTGCCTCATATTATGTAGGGCTGCAGATCTTCCTCTATAATCCCATTCCAATTTGTACGGTTTATTATTTTTAATATTCAAATATATTCAAATTTTTAATGCCCAAATTTAGTACTGGGGTTGGGTGGGGAGGAGAGGGAAGGCCGGAGGAGAGGGAAACACGCCGTTGCACCCGTGCGCCTCGGCTGACGTGGGCTTCAAACATTTACCGGAATATTTCTCTGTAATGTGCATTCACCACGCAACAAACTGGATGAACTGATATTGCTCATCATGTGTGAAATGATTTGCATTTTTATATAAAAAAAAAAATCCAACGGCAATTTCCTTGAACTCTTTTCATGTTCCTCAACTCATGCCTGAACATTTTTTGGCGTGTGGCAGGAAGCATTATCTGATTATTGGTCTGACACAGTGTTGTAGTACTCCAGATCGGTTTTGGTCCCGAGACCACATTCTGAAGGTCTCGGTCTTGTGTGGGAATCGACCGTGTTTTTACTCGGTCTTGTCTCGGCCTCAGACAAAGAGGAGACCGGTCGAGACCACAACTGCGGGGATATTACTTAATTTCCTGTGCATTTTCTGTTTTATTTGTGAACATTGTTACTCTGAATGGATGTACAACTTCCTGCTTCAAATGCAACCAATAACTTCACTCATTTCTAACTGGAAAATTTGGTAACTGCTAACGGCTGTCACCCCTCCCCGCCCCCCTTCACACCCACCCCGAGGAAGTGAAAGCGGGAGACAGGAGAAGAAGCTGTGGCTGTCTGAGGGGAGATGTCACACCTTTAACGGCAATTAGAAAGGAAGCATAAAGAAAGGTCAGCGAGCTCGGTGTAAGTGACGCTAGCAAGTGCTGACCGATACATCGCATTTTCATTGTCATCTCGATATGAACATGAGTGATAAACGCATCGTAAAAGGCTGCCTGAAACGCGTTTGTGGCGTGGGGTAGCTGTGGTTTAAGCAGCCACACCTGTCTTGCGTCTAGGTGACTGGGCCCGGGATCAGGGGTGGCTGTACAGGTAGATCCCCCATCGCCCCACACAGAGAGCCTCTGTCATGACCTGCGTCCGTCTGCTCCCGGCTTGTTACAGCTTGCCACTCCACAATAAACTGGTGAGTTTGCAATATCTCTGCCACAGCGATGAATAAGAACAGTTATTTTATTTAAAGGCGCCGTGCATTCACGCTCGGCGGCGGCTAACTGCCAAAACAGAATCCGGAAAGTGGCGGATCTGAACAGCGCGTGCGGGAGTCTCAAATGGCGTCGCTAATCTGGAGTCGTCGCCTCTGGAACAGGATCTGCATCACGGTGGATTCGGTAGATTCACATGATTTAAGTCCAGTGATTCACATGATTTGTAATTTTAGAGTTATTTTTGGCATGGGTTTATTTTCAAAATAATTTAGTTTAAAACCAACACATAGGATAGATGTGTGCATTTAAGGTTCTAGCAAAACAATACATTAACCATCATTGAGGCATGTCTTGATCAGTCAGGAATAGGCGCGGTTTTTAAATGTTAATTCTCCTTTACAATAATTCACAATAGGGTTGCCAAACTCTTTAAAATATGCAATAATTAAGATCAGTGTCTAGGATGGAATAGAGGCCACCCGATGTGGTCATTACGGCCAAAAACAAACTTTGCTCATAAAAATCCGCCCACATAAAATTTACCTCTGCAATGCCTATTTTATTATTTTATCAAGACGTTTGTCATGGCACACTTGATTTAAATATATGTGAAAAATATATGTGCCAATAAAAGAGGTGAATGAAGGGGGAATCTTCATTTGTTTTCTGTGGACTTTTTTTTGGGGAATGTGAATATTTCCGATCAATTTGAGGAGTGCCTACGGTTTGCACGTTCCACATTTTATCCTAAGTGTGTGATGCAGTGGGCGACTCGCACTGGTCTGGTCCTGGTCTCCACTCGGCCCCGCCCTGCCTTGGTCTTGGCCTTGATTTGATCTCAGCCGTGACTTGGTTTCGGATTAGATGGTCTTGCCAACACTGGTCTTGACAACAATCTTTATGTAGGTGGGACGTGTCAAAGTAAGATCCACTTGAATGCCAAGGTTGATGCAGGTTACGGCTGCACCGACAACCACGCTATGGTTTACTGTGTAAAGTCATATTCTTAAATGTACATATCGAGGCTGATCGATGTTGAACCTAGTAGCAGCAGCGTGTCACTCAAACAATTAAAAAACAAAAATCAAACGTACCCATTTGTCAACGATATCCAAAATGTTTCTATTACGCCGTAAAATCAATTATATTAAAATACGTGAAGTTAATTATCCCTCAAAAGCTGTCATAGTTTCCTGACATTCCACCCAACCCAGGAAATGTGACAAACTCAATTTCAGTGAATACAGCCAACAACATCTGTGTTGTATTTTCGAAATTTAATAGTAAAACCCAAACTACCGTTTCAGGGACATTTGTTTCTGGCAAATCGTCAGGGGCGGTTTCTGTCTGCGTGCCAGTGCGGGGGGCCCCCCTCTCCGCCTGCCCCGGGTGGAGCTCGCAGCCCAATCGGAACAGGAGCCAACGCTCCTTTTTACTTTCTAACCACAAGGGCACTGGAAAAACCCCAAAACAAAATAATCATAAAGCCGTGACATGTGTACTACAAACATCATCACCGTCTCACGTTCAGAAACAAGAGTCGGTTACGTCCAAATGAAAGGGCACATTCAATCAATCAAACTTTATCGTCAGAGCACATGTCTAACATTTGAATGCAAAGCAACAAGCTAATATAAAATACTGTAGGATACAAAAACAAAATTACAAAAAAAATATAAATAAAAATACAATATAATATATATAGGTATATACAAATACAATATAATAAAATAAAAAAATAATTGAAAAAGGGAATTAAATAATAACAATAATATTACTACTATTAATAATAATGTTATTATAAAAAAACCCTGAAATGGTCACTCTACAAGCACTTCTGATAATCACCCTCATGCACAGTATGAGACAAGTGCATTTCAGTACCAGAGTTAGCCTGTTACCACCAACTCTGGACCCTAAATCCTCCAGGGTTTGGGGGGTGGAGGGGTCTCAGTGTGCAGCCCAGAGGTGAGAGTGAGAGCGGGCCGTTGTTTTAACAGGACTCCTGGGGGGTGGGAGGGCTCCAACTAGCACCGTGTGCTGCGATGCGTGACTGAGTTCCCGGACATCGCCACAGAAGCATCCAACCCCCCCCCCCCCCCCCCCTTCCCCCACCACCACCATCACCACCACCACCCCAAACCTCCACCTCTCTTCAACCCCGGCCCCCTCTGACTGGCGGCCAATCAGCCGTCTCCAGGGGATTAAGCCGCTCCGCGCTGTAATTGCGTTTGCTGACCCGTCTGCTGACCCTATTGGATTCTGGGAAAATGACATTATTTGGTGGTCCCACTATCTCATCCCTGCCCACTGCACAGAGCAGGTAACTTATTTTATTCCCACCCCCCCCCCCCTTTCATCGCCGCGGCTTTGGCCTTTGCCTCGGCCCACGTCGTGTCCGTGTGTGTCTCCGTGTGTGCCCCGCAGGGGGTCTTACCTCTGGGCCACGCCGCCCCAGGCACCGTGCTTGTTGGTGAGGATGTTGACGATCTTCTGCTTCAGCTGGTTCGCGGTCACGTGGTCTCGGTGTTTGGCGGCGCTGATCAGGTGGTCGCACATCTTGTCCTCGTCCCTTCTGTCGGCGGCGTACTGGGCACAGTTGGACTGGGGGTGTGAGGCGGGTATAAGAGGAAGGTAAAAAAAAAAAAAAGTCACATGAAGACGCAATTTAAAAAAATCGCTTATATTATTTCTTTGGCGGTTTGGGTTTCCACGGCAAAAATGACATCATCCCCATGCGAGTTAAGGTTATTTGACTTGCATGAAGCCGAGGGGAAAGACGGAGCCTCTAATGGAGAGTTTGTCACTGGGAAACTGATACGGCTTCATTCAACACAGCACAGTGCATGGAGGGATTAGTGGGAAGCTGAGAGATAGGTTTCCGCTCCCTTGGCGGTTTGCAGTATATCATGGTGAGCGGCCTGCGAGCCCTTCCCTGCAGACAGGACAGGGTCCCTGTTAGGGAGCGCTGTGCGTTGCCGTCACAGGTCAAAAGGAGAGTAGCCTCATAAATCCAAGACCCAACACAGAGGAAAGGTTGACAGAGGCTCCGCTAGTTTACAGAGAGATCTGTGACTGTACAAGAACCATCAGAATTATTGGCCGAGTCTGCCCACACATACAGGCACAAGGAGTCTGACTTGTATCTTACAGGACAACAGTAAAGAATGTAAAATTTTAACATTACATTTAAAAAAAATAAGAATTTGTGTACAATTTCTATGTACATAAACATGCAATGAAATGAAAAATTGTAGGCCATATCATCTGTTTTATCGCCATCTTTGTTTTCGATATGGAATCTATAGTTCTAGCTGTTAGTATCAACGTGAGGTCCGTGGACCGCCCAGGAGTCCTTCAAAAGGTTCCCGGGGGTCACCAGCCAAATGAACGATAGTTCAACTTCATCACTACTTCATTTAAAAGACGTTTGCACCATCACAGAATATCCAATAATGACTGTTTAGATCCTAATTCCAATTCCAATATCCCTGAGTAGAATATACATACTAAAAGCAAAAATAATTTACTGCAGTTTTAGTGAAATAAAGAAAGGTTGAAAGAGAAAATAAATAAATAAATAAATAAATAAGGAAATTAAAAATATACAATACATCCTGCAATGAAATTATGACTAACTTCAGTTAGCAGTCATTTTAATGCATTTAAGATAAATGTATGAAATTTACAAAAAGTCAACTATATGCAGGGTTGAAATATTCCATTCATTTTCCAGATTTTGACAAAAAAAAGCATGATCTGTGACATCTCTGATTTTATTCATCATTTCCACGAGGTTGCAGTAGATTAACATTTATTTTTACCTGCACTTACATTGCGGTGAACGCTGCAGATTTTGAATTAATTTTCAACATTGCGGAATTTTGGAAGGTTAGTTTATCGCCACCATCAGGAGAACTGCTCGACACACACTGCACCGGACAGAATCCAAGATGGCTTCTCGATGGGGAAAAAACCCCCAAAAAAACCCACCTATGATTTAAATAATGTGGAGCTAATTGTAGGAGACCCAAGATCAATACTGAATTCATTAAAATCAGAGGTTAGAAAACAACGTTTGAAACTTCAGTTCTAAAGTTTCCCAGGCGGCTCAGGAGCGAGGCAGAGGAGCCCGTCTGACTTCATCTCGTCGACCAAAACAAGAGCGTCTCACCATTCCGCTCGGCGGGGACGTCTCGCCAATATTCAAAATCTAATTTGCTAACAGAGGCGGGAAAGTTAATTGAATTTCCAGACTTAAATTTGAATTCTGTCAGATATCATAGCGGCCCGTATTCCTCACATGGGCGGATAACTCAATCCCTGCTTGTCATCCACCGTTACCGTGCCGCCGTCCTGACAAACATCAAACGTTATCAGCGGCGTTAAAGCGCGCGGCGCCGCGGCCTGACACCGACTTAATTGTGAAAGTGCCGCATCTGCCTCCTCCCGGGCCCTCCGTCCGTGAGCGGCGGCTGTGAAGCAGCGTGGCGGCGGATGAGAGGTTGGTTCGCAGGGCAGTGGGGGGCGGGGGCCGGAGGCGCGGGCGCAGGTAGACGGGGGAGATCCAGACGTCTCCTCCGGTTTATCCGGGCGGGTCAAGGATCCGGCGCGACCCGACGTCAGGCGGCTGCTCCGGGTCGGCTGCTGCTCCCCGATAAGAAAACCACTCCACACATGTAGTTAGCGGCAAAGGGGAACGTAGGGAGAAGTGTGTGTGTGTGTGTCCTCCTCCTGCCACTCACATTTGGATGGAGATATGGTCTTGCAGGTATGCGGGTGTGCATGCATCTATCTGTCACTCGCCGCCTCGTGGTGACACGCCCGGCAGATTAAAGTCAACCCTAAGCAGAACCCCTGCGTCAACCTCGGGGAGGTTCCGTTCTGCTGTGACCCGACATTGCGTCCATGTTCCCGCGGCGAACGGGCCGCGACGCGCGCCCCTGGACCGCGGAGATGAACGTCCTCTGAGACGTCCATTTTCTGAGTAAGTGACATAATATAACTCTTAACTGCAGTGATCCTTTGCGTTCGTAATTCCACCAGGCCTTTCATCGATGTATAACAGAGGATTTTACGAAAAAGTAAAATGAATATTACTGACATATCACTTAGTGACTGGCTTGTTAAATCCCTTGATTGGGAATTACAAGGTTAAGGCCTAATCCACATGGGGGGGGGCAAGGACAAGATTAGTGAGACCAACATTTACAAGCTAATAGGATTCATTGAGAGTTAATTAGCAAAGTGGTGCAATATTCAATGGGAGCATCTGGTTGAATATAACTTAAATAAAACATATGATCAGTATTTATGCTGTATTGATGTATATTCATGCTTTTGAACTGAATATTGCTTGTGTAGCTCGGCCGCGGCACCATGACCCTGAGTCCGCCGTTCATTGTGAACGGAAAGGGCTCAAAGTGGGAACATGAAGAGGAAACCACTCCATTGGTCCCCGTGGCGACCGTTGTCCCCTGCGCGCCTCCCACCCCGACAGTTTAAGGAGCCGCGGGCCGACCACGGCACGGCGCCCGGGACGAAACTCCAGAACTCCAAGACAATGCCTTGCCCGCGGGAATTGGCGGGAGAGTAAACCTGATGTTCCCGTCTTATGGTGATGGTGGTGGCGGGGGATGGGGGTTGGGGGCCTAAGGAGGCCTCGTGTACCTCGAAATCGGCGTGCTTGTGGACGTCCTCGGCCCGCTGCCGGTTGAGGATGAACTCGGCCTCGTTGGCGACTCGGACGATGTGGTCCTTCATGGCGTGGCAGAGCAGCCTTCAGCGGCAGCAGAGGGGGAGAGAGAGGAATTAATCGGACGGATGACACGCCCGGGCATACGCCGTATATTATTCATGACAAGATGTAGGATGTTTATCCGCCATCATCCATTATCGTGGCACTGGCGAGGACAGCAGCTCAGGTACGGCCGTTGCAGTGTGACGAACCGCATGCACGCACGCACGCACTTGCATGTGTTAGTCTGTCGGCCGTTCGTATCAATGGAGGAGCGTCAAAGCAACGCCCCCTGCTGGTCAGCACCTCCATTGAGAAAATGTCAAAATGTGTGTCGGTGACAATCACAATCTGATTTTCAACAGGAATATAATATGTTTACAGCACATATATATATATATATATATATATATATATATATATATATATATATATATATAGTATATATCTAGTATATATCTAGTAAATATATATATATATATATATTACTCAAGTAATTTAGTGATAAAATAATAATATTATTAAATATACTGTATATATTACAATTCTGAACAAAATCTTCCAAAATATTGCGCTCCCATTTTTGGGAGCGCAAGACAACGAACGCAGACAAAACAGTCTCTTGTCTCCTCCATTTCTTTTTCTCCGCCAAGACTGGGCGTGCAGTCCGATGCGTTGGGGGATGGGGGGGGGGTATGATACTGTGTTGAGATTTTGGAGCAACACTGCCCCCAGAACTGTGCACGCGGCGCGAGGCGCAGCATTCCAGCAGTTGAGAGGCAGCGCCGGTAATCAGCGCCATTTGTCCGCGTTACGTTGCGAGACTGCAGGTCAGCCGCGTTGAGGGGGGGAGGGGGGCGTCATTAAGGCCTTCAGGCCCATCTGCCACGTGCTCTGATTGACTGAGCGTCCCTATTCACTGACCAGAACGCCCCCCCATCCCGCGCTGCTGACAAGCGGGGGGCCACGGACCACGTCTCCCCGGGTCCTCCGCCTGCGCTCACATTTAAATTCCAATCTATTTAATAATTGAAAACACCCCGGCTATTGTGCGGAGATTATGTGCCATTTTACACGCCATTAGGCCGACTTTGTTTTAATTAAAGTGGGCGCTGAATATCCAGCGTTTGATACGGGCGGTAATTTCTTTGCCCGTCCTTAAGAGACGGAGTAATCCCGCAGCTGCTGCTGCCTCTTTAACTGTTGACAAGCTCTTATTAGACAGGGACGGTTTAGAGGGAAAAGCTGAAAACATTGGTGGAAAGAGGGTTTGCTGAGGCTACACATAAAATAAAATAAAAATAACGTTGATACACTACTTATGCAATATAAATCCAAATTATCTGTAAAATATGGCAATAAAATTATGATTGGGACCAATAAATTGATTAATTACAGTGTTTCAGCAAAACATGGAGTAAAGAGATTGTATTTAAACTATAACCCTGTTTATTTTCTGGTCCAGCAATCCTTATTGAACTAAATTTAAAATTGTACGCAACTTTGAATAGGGAGACAGAAGACGGAGTTTGCCTTATCTAATGTGTTCCGTTTGTTTGCTGCTCATTGGAATAGAAAAGACAAATTTGGTTCAATGCCTTCAGGGTTTTATCTTTGTCTTTTACCAAATGACCAATTAGCAACACACTTCCCAGGTCTCTGTGATGACCGCTTGGGATGTCAGGACATTTCCCTTGGATTGGTAAGAGTGAGGTTAGAATAATAACAGTATGTCAACACCACGCACATACAGTACATAGACAATTTGAGATGAGATGTGTGGGATTTAGCATGTGGGGCTTTGCTGCAAAATATAAACAGCTATATTTCACAAGAATGAAATAATGAACAAACTCTTACTTAATGATGAATTATCCAACAATAATACATGATCAGAAAATAAGTTGTTGTTATTAAGTATTAAAGCACTAGTAATGACAGTATCACACTCTTCCTAGAAATTAATCATAGAAAATGTCTATTCAAAATGCATTCTGTTTGACATTTTCAAGGGCCTTAGGGGCCGAACAAATTAGACAAGTTATTTTTATTTCATTAAAAAAAAAAAAAAAAAAAATGCAAAACCACCTTTAAACTGTTCAAATTATCTGAATCAATTTGTAATGAACCGACAATGAAAATGAAATGATAATGAACTACTTGTAGATAGATATTCTCTCAGGTTTTATATTAATTATTATTAAATGGACACTGCTTCTCGGTAGTCATGTGTTTCTAGGTGCTTGAAGTCCTTCAGGTATTTCTGATATGTATTTATTCAAAGGGCTGCAGTAATACATGGGCCTCATTTGCCCCGTGGGCCGCCAGTTGAGTAGGCCTGTCATATGATATCCCATTCATCTGATGAGATCCTACTTGTACGTGACGGTGTACGGACACTTGGCCAGTTCACCTCGACATCAGTGTGTTGAGTTAAGTTCGGCTGAATCGATGCGATATGTGTCTGCAGCACCCTGGACAGCACCGTGCGGCCCCGCTGCCTGGAACGCCCTTTGTTCCAGGGCCGACAGGGGCCAAAGAGGACAATAGGGGGCCGGAGGGGCCAGTGGGGGCCGAAGGGGCCGATGGGGGCCAGAGGGACCCAGGTTGGGCTCAGGCTGCAGCCCGAGCGGGGAGCCGGCGCGGGCATATGGGTCAGCAGATGGACAGGGATGCTGAGCTGACCTAATCTGCTCTACACAACACCACGAGAGAGGGATGGAGAGGGAGGGGTGCAGAGAGAGAGAGAGAGAGAGAGAGAGAGAGAGAGAGAGAATTTGGGGAGAACGGTGGGGGGGCTGAGCAACGGGGAAACAGAGAGGGAAAGAGAGAGACCGAGAGATAAAGAGCAGAAATATGCAGCATATGTAAGGAGACAGATGGGCAGACAGGTAGACAGACCATGACCTGAGGTGAGAGTTGGAGCCAAAATTGGCCGGTAAATTGAAAGCTTTGCCTCTCGACTCTGGAGAAAACGACCCCTAGACACCAAAGCTCCTTCACTTGGGGCAGCTGACCGTACACTGCAGCAGAGCTTCCGTTAGAAAGAATCGGGAGATTTCAATTTCCCGGACAAACAGGAGAGATTCCAGTCAAATATTACCTGTGTTTATTGAGCTTAAAAACAATTGATAAGGAGGCTTTATAGAGAATGACATCATCAAGGCATGTAGATGTATGTTTTTTATTGAATATTAAAAATGAAATTTGTCCCGTCAGTTAACGCTATTTTAAAAATAAATAAGTAAATATTATGAATATTACTACTTGAAATCAAATAATTTCCGTTCGTGAACAATAAGTAACAAGTGCAGCCGGTTTATTTAACATTTCACTAAAATACAATTTTGGTAAAATCCAAAACAATATAAATATGACAAGTAGGCCCTAAATAAATAATAAAGTTTGTGTTGTTGTCCGTCTTCTTCCTGTCGACATATTTTACACAATGAATATTTACCGTCTGCTTTTGGGAACTTAAATATAAAAAAAAACAGCAAACCATGGACGTATGTGTCCAAACGACACATCATCTTTCTGCTTCTTCTCAGAGCTCTGGACGCTCCATGTGTGTTTACTGTGTTCACAAGCACGTGTCCACGGGGGAGGGGGCGGGGCTTTGTTTTAGATCATCCAAACTGATTGGCTTTCTGTTGCAACTTGCCGAGCGCGGAAATGAACAGGTCGGTGGATTTATTTTATCGAAAGCATCAAGTCTATTTTATTTTGACATTGAGGAAAAAAATATGGCGATAATTATCGTTATCGTTGTATCGCCCAGCACTAATTCAAATTGTGCTTGGAGGGAATTATTTTCACCAAACACTATGACCGGGGAGATTTCAATATGTCAGACTTCAACGGAAACACTGCACTCCAGGTACTTTGCCACAGCGCAGATTCCTGAATACCTCAGTGACCTGCCCCCACAAGCCTATCAGTTCCCAAAGTGCTCCACGACATCCCCAGTTGAGTTTATAATTTCCCCACACTAACAGCCTGGAGTAATTTGCCAAAACCTACTTGAAGGTGAAAGCCCTTGTCAGTGGTCCCCCCCAAACTTCTCCCAAACCTGAACTCTCACTTCCGCCAGCAGTGCAGCAGCAGTCCCTTCTGGCCCGCCGGTCCCGGTCTGCCATCTTAACAACGGCCCGGAAGGACTCGCTCACTGGTGATGTCCGCCAGCGGATCCTCGCTCGGTGCCATCGCCGGCCCCTGCAGTACCAGCTTCTGGCCACAGCCCCTCGCAGCCGCTTCCACGGCGGCAGCTTTGAACGGAAGCTCCTCTAGAGGCGAAGATGAATCACTCCGGAAAGGGGTTCGTTCCCGGCGATCGCCAACCACCGGGTTGGGCCCCCCCGGTCCGTCCCGTACCCTACGCCGCCGTCTGATCCAGCTCACCACCCGGCGGTGACCGGTTCAGATCCAATAGCTCTGCTCCTCCCACCACCTGAGCCGCCCCGAACATAAAGGCCTGAGGTTCGATGGAACAACTACCACGCTGATCATCGACTTCCCGCCCGAGGTGCTCTGGTACCTCGTACACTCATGAACCTCCACGGCTTCCAACACAGTGTTGGTTATGAGCAGAAGTCCAACAGCCCCTCCACCACCGCTCACATGGGCGTCCAAGTCTTCCCGGTATCAATTGGAAAGACATAGGAAAAGTGATTGGCTCTTCAGTGTGCACAAATACCTACCGCCCTTCGTTGATCAGCTCGATGAAGGCCAATCCAGCGTTCTTCTGGATGGAGTTCTGCCACTCCTGCAACACAAACAGGGTGGAGGGTTTCGTTTTTTTGGGGGTTTTTTTTGTAACCGCAGCTGCAGATTGATTGATTTATTAATTTGATTGACTTTATCAAATTACAAAAAAAAAAAAGAAAAGAAAAAGAACCTTACATTCTTCTGAGTTATACGAGATAAAATATAAAAAGGGCAACCAGGGAGAGGTTGATTTATAACTTGGCAATAAAGTCATAAGAAAATACCAATAAAAACAGTTATGTAGAGACTCGCGTTTGTGTAGAGGGGAGTGAATTGCAATAACATTTTGAAAAGTAAAATGCCAACAGCCAAATCTGTTTTCTTTTTTTTAATGCTTAAAAGGCTGCATAACCGCACGCTGGATCGCACAGCACCCCCGACAGCGGTCTAGAAACTTATTTTATGGCTTGTAATTCAAGCAAGTAAAGAAAGTCCCTCAATTCAAACATCCGTTGAGGGGGAAAAAAAAAAAAAAAAAAGTCAAAATCCTGCACGGCATGTGTGACCGTCTCCTCTTCCCCTGTGAAAAGATCTGTAAACACAGGAGAGATGTAATTGTGGGATGAAACCGTATCCCCTCGCTTAAACACAGTCATTTCCTCTGTCCCTTGCAGTGACAGATTACCGAACGGGCTCATCAGGCGCCGCAGCCTGGAACAGATCCTGGAACAGATCCTGGAACGGATCCTGGACCAGATCCGCTCCACCGGCCCCCCGGTGCCAGCGCTCGCTTTTTCATAACACGCTCTGGAAATGATTAAAAAGCCGTTTGAGAGCTCTGTGCCGCTCGCTGTGGGAACCTCGGCTCTCCCGCTCCCTCGCCGAGGTGCAAATGGAAGGGGAAACGGAGACGGCTCCAGTTGAAAGGAGGAAGAGGGAAAAAAACTGAGGTTTTCGAAAGGGCGTAAAACAGAGATTTTCGTTTAGCGCAGTGAGGGAAATGTTCCGAGATTAAATGATATAAATGCCTTGAAACTTAAACAATTTCATTATCCCTCTTATTTTTCGGCTGAATGCCCATGCACTCAAGGACTTCTGGTTTGCTTGTTTGTTTTATCATATTCATATGGACACGCATCAGAGTCCTGTAATGATTTCCTAATTTCCTTGAACCCTTTGTATGTGATGCATAAAGAATGCACTGACGTTTAGTGCTGTGTTTTGAATTGTGACTTTTGCCGTGGGGCCCCCTGAAAAACGAGCTCAAGGGATGAGGGTTCAGACAAGGGGACGCTGTCGATTTCTCTGTGAGACGTAGGTTTGTCGAGGCCTTTGAGTCCGTTCACCGGTCGTCCTTCCTTGGAGCACTTTTGGTAGGTACTAACCACTGCATACGGGGAACGCCCCACGAGACACGGCGTTTTTTGGAGATGCTCTGAGCCAGTCGTCTGGCCATCCCAGTTTGGCCCTTGGCAAAGTGCCTCAGGTCCTTACGCTCGCCCATTTTTCCTAGCCAGGTAGCCAGACCCATCTGCAGCTCATGTTTTGTTTGCTCTGCAGAGCACGTCTGGCCGCCCTCCCATTCAAACAGATCTGCACCCGTCCTGGCCAGAGTCGGGCCAATCACAGCCGTTTATCTAGTACGGGGCGGGTTTGATACGGTGCGGTGCGGAGGAGAGCCGCTGACTTGGCACGCTCTGTTGAATCAGCCAACGCATCAGTATTAAACTAACTTGATGGTTTAAAAAGGCTTTTGTTGAGAGGAAAGGTGAGTTTGCCATACTTCTGACAGGATTTGATTCGTAAAAGTTGAATTTACCAACTCAGTCACTCAACGCTACGTCACACGTTTTGTTGCTCTGATTGGTTGTAGGTCTATCCAACTGCGTCCAGAGACATGGCGCCCCTTGGAAATCGAAAAAATGAACAGAGAGATTCCAGACTAATACGCATGTGGGAATTAGTCTGGCGATGTCAGGGCCCATTTCTCCTGCTTCCAACACTTCAACTTCAACAACTGACTGTTCACTTGCTGCCTAATATAGGAGACAGGAGCCTTTGGAACCAGATGATCAATGTTATTTACTTCACCTGACAGTGGTTTTAATGTTGTGGCTGATCAGTGTGCGCATATATTCTGTATACATACATATATACATACATACATACATACATATACATATATATATATATATATATACACACACACACACACACATATACATATGTACACATATATATATATATATATATACACGTATACATATATACACACACATATATATATATACACACATATACATATACACACACACACACATCTATATATATATATATATATATACACACACACACACACACACGAGATGACTTTGGTATTATAATGTACTGTATTTTTCCTTTGTGTATGGTTGTCATGCCAGACAGACATTGGTTCATGCTAGAGTACACAACCCTAACCCTAGGATGCTTTTAGTCAAGGAGACGGCGCTGACACAGTGCTGAGCATGTGGTGTCCAAATGTTCCCGTGCCCCCCGCCTTGCTTCCCTCCCTGCTACAGTACCCGCTCTGAAGAAGCTGTTCCCCATTTGGACAGGGATCATGTGCAGCCTGCAGTCTTCTGAGGATCTGCTGCTCGCCCCGACCGCGCTCACGTGACAAAAATAAATAAAGAAATAAAAGCAGATGTGAGAACCGGGCACTGCCAGGAAAACGACAGTGAGGTCAGCGGGGGAAGTGACATCGACTCCTCAGATCCGCTCTCCTGTCCGAGGTAGAGACTTGCTGATGGCTGAGATGCTGCCGTAGATTTTTTTATTTAATTTTTTTTTAACCAGAGCTCCCCAAGGGGGCGGCCTGTAATTGCAGGGATTTCAGCGAAGGGAGTTGGATCCCATTTAAAGGGATACAAGCCTGTCTTGCACCCTGAGAAAAATAGCAATCTGAGCCTTGATGTTAATGCAGACCATGCAAACAGTCGTACCTCTGGTCGAGGGAACTTTGTTTAGAGGCCAAAATAAGGAAGGGATACGACGTGCGCGGTAATCTGTGACATGCAGCAGGGGACATGTGGGACATTTGGTATAGATTCAGGTTTGGCAACGGTGCCCAACCCTCGGTGCATCTTTAGGCAAAAAAGAACAAATAAATAAAATAAAAAGCACGCTACAAACTCTATGTGGCCCCTTCAAAAGACAGAATCTTCCTCCAGGAGGGAAGGCAGCTCAGCGCCGCGACCCTCCAACCTACTCTCTCCTCTCACACTTTCATCTCTGGTGAAATTCAGCAGGGCACAAAGTTTTCCTGGTGTTTCAATCCAACCTGTCAGTTGTCGGGAGCCGTTTGGCTTTTATCTGCCGTGCGCTCCGACTCCACATCTGGACGCCCTCCATCAGTAAATCTCGCTGGCTCCACTCGAGGAGCCCGCCGTAGGTTCAAGCCGTTACAAAAAAAAAAGAAAAAAAAAAGAAAAAAAAAAAAAGACAGGCCCGCTTCACCTCTTCACTCAGCCGGCCGAGCCCAGGAGAGCCGCGCCGTGGCCGAGCCCAGGCCGCACCATGACGGCGGGGATTAGCATGCACGGCCGAGGAAGAGGCGGATCATTAGCACTAATTTATTCACAAAAATGACAGGTCACAGAAGAGAGCAGGGCTAAAGGTCGGCTGAGCGCCCTGCGTGCTGTCGCTGTGCATCACGGTCACCGAGGCGTGAGGGATGCGCTTCTAGTTGGCGCTTTGCGAAAAGCGTTTCCTGAAAACACTGACGCAACTACATCGGCCCCGTCCCCGGGAAATTTAAAAAACGATTTGATCTCATTGTCGCGAAGATAACAAATTCCACAGTAGCTCGAGTCCCTTTTCCAGGTTGTAAAACGCAGTTCTTGACTGGTGTTGTGTAATATAATTACACAACGGAATCGTTCTCCGTCCTTCGCGGCATGGAGGGTTTCGGAACAACCGGCGGGGCGCGGGTCCAGTTTCAAGGCCTAACTGTCTGATCCATATCTCCGCCTGGGTTTCATCCCCAGAGCCTCTAATGGCGGGGACCCTCTGAAGTCCCAGTAACGCTATCTGTGGAAAACGGTTAGGGGGGGGGGGGTACTGGAGCTCGCATTCAGAGCCCTCACAACACACTGACGCCCTCATCTGCGATAAATCCCGGAGCTGGAAAAAGGCACAGGGAGGGGGACACCGAACTGCCTCCCCATCGACAGCAAAAACCTCCACAAAGAGAACCGGGACGGCAGCCTCCCTAAGACACCGATAACAGCTTGACTCACTACTCATAGTCCCATTTAAGTACATCTCCCGGCCTTTCAATAACAAATGGACGATTATGCGAGCCCCCCCCCCCACCCCACCATCATGCCAAAGCCCCCCGCCCGACAAGGGGCTTTGGTTGGAGGATACCGTGGAGCTGGGAGAGTAGCGGTCTGCCCACTGGAGGCTCCGGCCCTACAGTCTGGATCCGCAGAGAGGCTCCACGTAATGGCTTCCTTATGGGCTCCCCAGCACAAGACGGATGGGCTGACAGAAGGTATGTTAAATATCTCCTCTTCTAACTGCTACATCGGGGTTTTGACCTTCCCTGAAACAAGGGCTTAACAAGAGATTCGGGGGGTCAGCGCCGGGGTGATCAGTCACCGGCACTTTGCATGAGGCGGGGCTGATTCTCTCAACGGAAAAGCTTTCGCGATTAGGAGCTCGGAGTCGCAGTTGGAAAGAGCGCCGCGTTCTCACCGCGCCGTCGACGTCGACGGAGGGGGAGCGCCGTTCAACCCCGCATGTTTTTTTACAGTGCGGTGTCCTGAGAATGTGGCTCCCCGCGACCGAGGTGGAAGGCTTTGTCATATACCTAAAATAAGATGGCAGTCCATATCTTTAAAGGGGGATTTGTCCACTGGAGGTGCAATATGTGCTTATAAGCGACATGGGTCAGCTCCAGGTCCAGAGACGCCATGCGGCTCCATGCGGCTCCATGCGGCTCCATGCAGCTCCATGCGTCAGGGAGTGAGTTGGAAGAGACGGAAATATCTCACCTGAGAGCAAAGCAGCATGACGAGCTCCACCACAGACGTGCTGGACTTCATACACACCAGACCTGAGGAGAGAAGGAGGATCCCAACCTGAGTCAGAGTTCTTTGCCTCACGTCCCTGCACATTTAAGGAGCATGACTCTGAATTGTTGCATAAAGCCAAACTAGAATTAAGTGGGGGGGGGGGAGGCATTGATGGAGTTGTGCAAATGTTAAACAACAGATGTGGACGTGATGGTGAGTGCTTGCATTTGGACGACCATAAATCATAATTACATTTAACATAGCGTCATATATTCATGGTATATGCAAATTATACATTTTATATATTCAGCTAGAATGAAAGCAGTCAATCTGCACTAGAACATGTCTCGCACGCACACACACACACACACACACACACACACACACACACACACACACACACACACACACACACACACACACACACACACACACACACACACACACACACACACACACACACACACACACACACACACACACACAGAGAGCAGTGAAGATAGACGTTCACAGCCTGATCTTCTGCAGAAGGCGAGGAGAGCCAAATTAAACAAGCTGCAAGCGAAGAAGCTGCAGCGCATTGAGTGTTCTGCTCCTCCAGCGCTTTTCCGACTGGAGCCTCTGCCCGAGGACTCATTATGGGCTGGCGGTGACGTAGGGTCACCCGGCTTTGACATGGTTTCACAAAAGATGAGGTGTCAATCAACGGAGATGATTAAATGATTCAATTTGAACGACTCATGGAGAGGGAATGCTCCATGTGATGTGCAGCCACAATGTGTTATTACTTTATTCACAATATGTTTGATTTGCTGCTGTTATATCATTTTCAGATTTTGAATCATTGTGACAATAACAACAACGGAATCACAATTAAACACTTAAAACCTTCTGGGTTCCTTGTATAGGCGAGAAGCTCTGGAATACCGATTCGTTGTCAGTAAACACATGACTATTTCTATTCCAGAGTTCATGAAGATAAAACAAAGATAATATGTACAATCACTGTACACGTATAAGGACGTTTCGCATTCTGCTGAAATTATAAATTCAAAAAAAAAGTGCACATATTTACAAAGACATATAGAAAACAGTGCAATGAAAAGTTGTACAGCAAATAGTTATAAGTAGAATAGTTAAAAGTGCAAATAGTCAGAGAAACAGCTACTTTGCGTGAGGAGGCGCAATAATCTTAAATTGTAAAGGAATGGCCCGTCAGTAGATACCGTGCTGGACTAACTGTGCACAGCAGTAAAAAAAGTGAATTTCAATTCAATTTCACTTAATTTATTGACCCCGGACTGACTGGACAGCTCCAGAAAAGGCATACTTGTGAATTTAGACCATAAAATCATCCAGAACACGAACTATTCAGAGTGCAGACACGAGACAAGACACCATGTCACCATGTCTCCCTTTAGGTTGATGCATCTCTATTCATGGGCGGGGGGGGGCAGATGGTCCGAGGGGTCTCGTAGTAAACCCTCAGAGGGGATGTGACCCCTCTCTGGTGCCGCCGCTGACCCCTCGTTACAGCAGCGACACACCAAGCCATAAGTCAGCACGCACTGACGCGGGGAGTCAGGTAGAACGCTGACCCCGAACTGGTGGACAAACTAAATACATTCAGTCAAACCGGGGCCTGTCCGCCGCCGCTTCCTGTAAACAGGGCGAGGTTGAGCCACGGGTGAATGTGGCATTGTGGGGGCGCTGCGGCCGTCACAACAGGAGCAGTGTGCATGAGCCACCAACTCCAAGTGCACGCTACGGAACGGCAGCATGGTGACCGCATGTCTGCAGAGGGGTGAAGCGGGAGGGAGGGGGGCACGGAGGGGTGTTTTGGGGTGCGGAGCGGGGGGACACACGACCCCGGGCAATATAAGCTGTGATGGATGGTCGGCAATTACTGTTAAATGGAGCGCCTTTAGCAGCGCGGCACGGTGCGCTCGCCGCGGCCTGGAAGCGAAAGGGAGGAAAGGCCCAAGCCCCCGGTTCTGCGTTGTGATAAAGGTCACGGCATCCACCAGACGTTTGGATAAGTCCATAAACCTACTACTGCTTCATGCTTGTGTGCTCAGGAGCACGCTGCAAAAAAACAAAACAAAAAAAAAAAAATCTTAAAAAATAAATAGAATCTAAATTAGAGAGGAAATACCCAGACAAGCAAAAATGATCAGACAGTATTTTTTTAAAACAATGAAAAAAAAAATACCATGTGGTAGAAATGATTCTATATAACAGTATAATTATAGTCACAAGACTGTGTGAAATCCACCAGGGTGCAAATCATCAAAAGTCAGCTGTTTTATTTACAGTTATTGATTTTTACAGTTATTGATAAGATTTAGGATATTTTATTTGATCATATCATGATGCATTACATGAATGTTAAAAAGTATACAGTGTACTTGACGTGGACAGTGAAACTGAGAATACTGTCATTTTGTGCAGAAAAAATGTTGAGAAGGATGAAAAAACTTGCTGACATAATTAGTGAATCCCTCTAAATTCCACATACTGTCAAAGAGCGAACGTAAACGTGGCATTTGGAAGAGCTTTAGAAGAGCACAATGGCGGTTGGTGTGACCAGAATGTAATAACCATATAGATATTAAAGTGTGTCAGTGGGAGAGCATTCCTTTCCTCTCTGTGCAGACTCAGGAATTTAACACAGGAACAGCTCAGAGCAAAACCAACACTTTGGCACCAAGAAGCTGCAGGGATATCATTAACTTGATACGTGCACAACAGGCACGTATAGAACACACACACACACACACACACACACACACACACACACACACACACACACACACACACACACACACACACACACACACACACACACACACACACACACACACACACACACACACACACACACACACACATCGCAGGCTGTGCTTCTGGAGTGTTTTCGTGACTAAGTCGTGCATGGAGAGGCCTCTCACAGACCCAGTGGGAAGCTGCCAGCCTGAGCCTGGAGGAGCCTGAAGGAGCCTGGAGGAGCCTGGAGGGGCCTGAAGGGGCCTGGAGGGGCCTGGAGAGCCTCCAACCAGCCACCAGGGTAATGACACGACAGTCTCCTCAATAATAATACTGATTCCAAACCGATATCCTCAACACCCCCATACAAACACTAAACTCAGTGCAGCCTATCATTTAATTTCACTGTGATAAAAAACATTTTATTAAACCAAAACAATGAACTACTGATCCAGAAACAGTTGAAGCAGAGCGTGTTTACATGGTGACTAGCAGCATGAATCCAGACTTTGGATTATTGTTATTTCATTGTTAAATGAAAAAGCTGAATGTTTTAAAAGTATTAAACGGTGACATTTCTCTGTGCGATGGTAAGGATGGATACGTCATTTCCGTCTGGAAACGTAACCGAAATTGCCGAAGCGCAGAGTAAAAATCCCATTACTGGCCCAGTCCCGTGCTACTAGTACTAAGGGCCTTTATTCTGATTATTCACAGTCGTGAATAGCAGTGCTGACATTGTTCTGCGGTCACACAGTCATGATGGGACATTGTGACAGCAGTCGTGCAGCCTCGTACCTTCTATCAGCAGCTCCTGGCCGTGGCTGCCCAGCAGGGTGCGGGACAGGAAGGGAGCAAAGTCCACAAAGATCTCCCTGAGCAGGGGAGCCACCTTCTCCAGGGCCCGCTCCAACTTAGTGGTGATACTGGGAGAGAGAGGGAGAGAGGGAGGGAGGGAGAGAGAGAGGGGGGGGGGGGGGTAGAGACATTTTACTGCTGTTGCCGTACTTATTCCATTATTGTCATATTTCATTACTAGTTTCTTTCCACCTCTATTTGTTCTCTCTGCTGTGGCAATACTGTATTTATTTACGCCAGTTAGGGCATGTCAATAAAGCCTTGTTGGAATTGATCGAGAAGTAGAGAGATAAAAATAGATATAAATAAATGGAGACAGACAGACAGACAGACAGACAGACAGACAGACAAGAAGTGAAAGGAACAAAAGTAATAACAGAGGTGAATCAACCAAATAACATCTGTATTTGCTTTTCTTTGCACACAAAGGCCGCTGCACCAGCTCTAGAGGGCGTGTGAGGTATTATAGTCGTGCGGTCGCGCGACGCAAAGAACAAAGTCAATTTTAAAAAAAGCTCCGGTGCAGAACCAACAGCCCGGTGGTCAGGGCTGTGGCCCATATATGTGTTTGTTGAAATACATCATCATCAAACAACATTTGTGTTGTTTTCTTGTGCAGATTCCTCTCTGAGCTGCCGGTCAGCCACGTCGCGTCTGCACAGGGGTTGTTCGTCTAGTTGTCACGGTGTATGGTGTTTTTAAGCTTATACCTTATTTTTTGGATTATTTAAAATACTATCGTCACCTGAGGTTACCGCTCTAAGACAAAAATCATTTTGATGCCAGTAAGCGCAGCTTTATTCCCGATGATCCCGAAAAAAATCAGGTTTTGGTTAAAAAATACCAGCATTTTCCGCAAATGTGCCCAGACATCACTGAGAACAGATGATGATGATGATGATGTGTGTGTGTGTGTGTGTGTGTGTGTGTGTGTGTGTGTGTGTGTGTGTGTGCGTGTGTGTGTGTGTGTGTGTGTGTGTGTGTGTGTGTGTGTGTGTGTGTGTGTGTGTGTGTGTTTGGCGCCTGTGTGTGTGTGTGTGCTGAGATGATGTTTAATCTAAGGTGCCAACAGGGTTACACAGGTCCCAACACCAGTAGCATCAGGTTCTCTTACCATTCCAATGGGAATGTTTGGCAATAACTGAGTGGAACAGTCCGTACAGGGAGTCATGCTCTGAGTCTGACTGATGCTGTAAAAGATCAGAGCTTGTGTCTGCCCAGTGTTTCATACACACACAAACAAACGGTCGTGCACTAAAACACCACTGTTGCAGCGGTTGTTTACTGGTCGTGTTCTGAACACCGTATAGATTTACGCCAAACATCCGCTGGCAACATAAAATAATGACTGACGCGTTGTCTATCTTTTATCGACCGGAGACATCTCACAATGGTTTTATGTGTCAAGGAAGCACAAAAATCGCGACAGAAAACAGCTCCTCTGTTTTCCACCTCTCATGTTTTGTAATATGAGGGTATGAGTGTATTTGGGCGATGTCTTACACGCTGTTTTACCATCGTTAAATAATTTTCTTTTGGCCTGTTTACTAGTCAGCACACACACTTAACATGACTGACCATGTTCATGATGATGATGATGAAAACTTCAATCCTATTGTGAGCAATCTACCTTCAATACATCTCTTGCTCCCGCCGAAAATGACAGTAACGTAGATACGGCAAAATTAAGTAAGTCACCATAGTTGTCATCGGGACCAGGAGATAATCTTAAGGTAGGTTTTTATTTTTACGGTCCTTTAAGGTGAGGTCCGCCGGGCATCGAGGACAAAGCAGCAGAACAACAACAAGAGGAAGAGAGAGGACGAGCGACGTCCTTCTCCGCGTCTGCGCAGTCGCGGGGGGGAAGCGGGTTGCTGGAGACCGAGGCGACCAGTGAAAAGGGGGGGGTCCTTGCCTATGACACTGGCCGGCGCCTCGGGGGGCTGCCTGGAACCCTGCCTGGAACCCTGCCTGGAGCCCTGCCTGGGGGTTAAGGGGTTTGAGCTGAGGTGCTGAGAGTCCGGGGCGTGGGGGACACTGGTCCACCTCGCGAGAGGCGCTAGAATGAGGATCAGCAGAGAAAGACACAGATGACAGGATTCACAGTCAGGGTTGGGGGAAGGGTGAGAGATGCGAGGGATTTGTTTTTATTATTATTGTTATTATTATTATTATTCTACTGTATGGACACATCGGCGTAAATTAGCAACATTATTTTGCAAAAAGATGGATTCAGCTCCGTCTTACTCTCTTTTCATTTTCTTTCTTTGTCCACTCCTAAAATGCAAGTTAGGCACCAGCGAGCTCTGCAGCAAAGATTGTACAATCATTGACTTCACAGTTACGGTAAGTGATGTCGGTTACTGCTGCCATGGCAACTGATTCTCTATCCTCTAGCAGGGGACACTGAGAGAAGGAGGAGGAGAGCGAGAGCGAGAGCGAGAGAGGGAGAGGGAGAGAGAGAGAGAGAGAGCGAGCGAGAGAGAGTCCACAGGGCAGCAGGACTGAAGATGTCTGTCACAAACCATTAGAGGAAGTGAGAGCGATGGTTGAAGGTCATGGCGGGATCGACGCACGTAAACACACAGAGGTTAGACGCGAAATACAAAGCGATACCCTCACCGTGCCGTCACCAAAAGAGGAAGGAAAAAAAAAAAAAGAAAAGGGAAATGCATTTCATGCGTCGTGGGCTTCTGTGATGTGCAAAATGGGTGACAGCACCACAAGCAGCTTCGACGCCAGGCGAGGGAGGATGAAGTGAGGGAAGCAGGCAAAGTGCTGCAGGTGCAAACACGAGGTCTGGCGGTGAAGTGCGAGTACGGAGCCTTTATTTCAAAGAATAAAACCCATGCCCCGTTATCCCGTGCCGTCCCTCTCGGTACCACCCCCCCCCCTCAGATCAGGGCACGGCAGCTTGCCCCAGCCGACATTATCAACGCCGGGGTCCACTGATTCTTGATTTTTATTGATTTCTTTTTTTCATAACATTTTTTAAAGAATTGTCACACACGTTTAAATATGACAGTAGCCAATACTCAAACTCACCTGAAATAGTTATAATGTGGAATATTTTCTGTCGGTTTTGAGTAATGGAGATTCTTATTTGGTCTCAATCTGTTGCTTATAGGCCCCAAATGGGAAGCCTCCAAATGAAGAAGAGAAGAACATCTGTGACTCTGATCACTGATGTGTGGGGCATAAAAATGAGGTCACAGGCCGAACAACAGTTGAGAAACCCGGCATTGATCCAGTCCTCGTCCCGCCCTCACATTATTATGGGCTGTTGGAATGTCTTCAAATCATTTTTAATTTTTGGAAACAGAAAAGAAGATCGGCCAGGACGAGATGGGGTGACGAGGGAGGGTGTGGCATCGCAGGAATGTTCCTCTCCGCCAAAAAAGAGACAAGACGCAGAAGCCAATGATGTCTTTAGAAAAGCCCTGATTATCTGCTATAACATGGGAAGTATTATATATATATATATATTTTTTTTAATTTTAATTATTATTATTTTTTTTAATGTATTCTTCAATATCGCCGCCTGCAGTTAAAAGTGTTCGTACTTTGTTATCAGATCTCGCATTTAGAAAAAAACAAAGGAATGGCAGAAAAGCGCACGTCCATGCGTCCAGGTAAAGCACAGCATGGGGGGACAGGAAGTGGTCTTTTTGGTGTTATTGGCGGCGGTGGCGGCGTCTCTGCCATACCTCATGTTCTCCACTGTGTCCTCCGGCATCGGCGCCACCGTCTGCACCGCCGGCAGATTCTTGCTGGTCGCTCCGTTGACAAAACTGGAGGGAGGGTTGGAGGAAGAGGAGCTGGTCTCCGCCGGGCCTGCATGAGGGGGGAGGGTCCGATCCAGACAGGTTCCTGAATTGCAGTGACAGTCTTTACAAGTCTTTACCAGGACCGCCGGACACCAAACCCCCCCGGCCCATTTGTGGGGTCCCAGAAGGAGGGGAAAGCTCTCAGAAAGGAAGGGACACAGAAAGAAAGATGGAGGAGGCGGATGCGTTTAGCTCTTTGTCTTGGAGCGGAGTCGCGCCGTCATCAAATCACATCATCGCCCCGTTGCGAGGCACCGAGGGGCCGGCGCTGTTTCGACCCGAACCCGGTTCAAAAGTGTCGGCGCCGTCATTCCCGGCGGTTCGCGGCGCAAGCTCGCTGCGCGCTTTACCGCTGAGAAACGCACCACTCTGCTGCAGCTTCTCACTGAAATCTAAATCGATGAAATAAATAAGGTTTAGGCCTTAAAAAAAAAAAAGAACCGGGAGGCTGTCCTCACCGTCATGTGTGTCTCGGTGCGTTTTAAACGTGTCTGGAATGACAGTGACGTCACATCGCTCCTTCCCGTAATCGACGCAGCACACGTTCCCACACATCGTGATATAAATCAATATTTTCAGGATAATACATTTTGATAAAATTGTAATAAATGGCCCCGAGCTGGGACGCGTCATCTGGACAACGTCTAAAAAAACTTCTAGGACATCCGTGTGAGAGGTTAACAGCCGAGTGCTGAGATCACGGGGATTCAGCTGAAAGCTCAACTGACTGGGACACATTTCTGACATTCCTACTGGGAGAACGGGAGAAAGAGGGAGGGAGGGAGACCAGAGCGAAGGAGAGGTTTTCATTTTTTTAAATGGAGCACATTAGAAAGGTGTTGGAGCTCCTAATGGTTTTCGGTGTTAAGTGGCTCCTTCAGAGGCCGGGCGGGGCCTCACCCCCTGGGGGAGAGCAGGGTGACATCAGGGGGGAAGGAGGGGGGGGGGACGCAATCCATCAGAATGGACCACGCGCTACACTCCACCATCACGGGCACCGCGGTGTGGGGACGAATAATTTGCACAGTGAATAGGAAGTGAAAAAATAAGAGCTTTGCATCATAAACAACTACTTTTGAAACTATTTCATTGTGATTTTATTTATTTATTTATTTATTTTTAATTATTATTTGGTTGAGATAAGCACTTATTTCAATCTCACTCACACAATTTGTAGATATTTTTACGGCTTCATTGTGCAATGAGCGACAGCCTGCTCTAAAGGGAAGGGAGGCTGATAGGAGAGTAAAGGACGCCATCCGGTGGTGACCAGGAATCACTGCATCTGCCCCCACAAGAAGATTAGAACCTAAAACCCCCTAAAGTGAGAAGTTAACGGAACTAAACCCTCCTTTGTGTCAGCAGCAATTACACCTTCCTTTCTCATCGCAAATAAAACAATGTTCCTGTTATATTCCTTTTTTTTTTTTACTTCCTACCAATGTACTGTAGTGCAATTGTTTTGCTTTTTCTTTGCATAATAGTACTTTTTCTTCTTATCAGACGATATTTAATTTCATCTCATCTTTCATTTCTTTCATTCGTTTCTTACCTTCTGAAAGGTTTTTTCTGCCGAGGAGAATTTCACTGCACATTGTATTGTTCAATATAATTGTGAACGTGCCAATTAAAGAGTTTTAATCTTGAACCTTTGAGCTACATTTGAGCTTCTCCTTTTTTTTTTTAAATTCCTCTCTTGCGGAACGAATTATGTAATTGGGACAAGAGTATATTTATGAAATGAATGACTGAAGGGGACTCCCGCTTCGATTCGTGTTTTAACCGAAGAAATTCCATTCCTGGTTCATTGAGATGTTTAGCAAATACGCTCGGCAGGGGATTTGGAACAGAGTTTTGGCCACATCTTTGTGTGTGTTTTATTAGCTACCTCGTGGGGGCCCGAGCCCGCCCTGTTTCTCCACCCGAGGATTAATTAATAAAGTCTGATCTGATCTTACCCGTGGTATTGATCATGCTCTTAGGTGCCGTGGAGGTGGCGGCGAAGATATTGGGGGTGCTGCCGGCCGCTGCACCGCCGGCGTTGGCGCCGCCCACCGTGTTCACAGCCTGGCCGCCGGGAGGCTTCTTCACCGGTACCACCACGCTCCTGCACCAAAACACACACACGGAGAACACTGAGTTTCCTCCGAATTCAGTTATAATCACGCAGGGTTCAGGCAGTTTCAGGTTTCTTCGGTGAGATGCTCAACAGTGCTTAACAACCTTCGAGCTGATCACAACAATGCACGAAGGAAACAGAATAAATATAATAATACGAATAATACGATATGACAGCGGGTGCAAGAAAAAAAATGTGATGCAAGATATTTACGCATATTATATTAAAAAAATTACACATTAACCAATAAAATGACAGATTTACAAAAAAATAAGAACGTGTATAAAAAATAAAGATAAATTCTGTGTAAGAATGAACCTTTACAAGAAAGAACCTATGGAAAAAATAATAGCTGCACAGGAAAATCTCTGCCAGCAGAAACTGGACATGTTTTTATCGCTTGGCTAGTTCTTAGGCCTTCTGTTATTTATATGTAAAGAGCGCGGAGGAGCCATGTGCTCAGTGCACGCTCAGGCTTGGCGAGCGTCCACGCTGCCAGTGTCCTTGAGCAACAGAACGCAGGGTTAGGTCCAGAGGCCTGTTCCTCATCAGAGGTAAAAGTCCATCCCAGGATGAAGCCCGGGGATGCAAAACTTGTGTCCGCGCAGCATTCCCACGGTTACATGGAAGTAGTCAAGACAATGCATACAAGCAGGGCACAAACAAAGGTTTAACGGACTTAATGGAATTATAATCAACTCAATGAAATTCCTTAAATCCTTAATGCACACTCAACATATTTACACGCTTGGGATTTTTATGGTAAAAGCAGCAGATATGTTTATATCTCATCTGGTTCCCCTGGTTAACAGAGACCTGCATCAAACAAGTGATATTTTAAATGCTGTTTTAAAAATCGACTGTAGTGATGAAGATTATCATGGAAAAAACTTAATTTTTTTATTAAAGAACTACAAATGTTATTTGTTTATTATATTATTTATTAAAGAGCTCCATTCACCGCCATTTTCCTTGAGCAAAAAAGCTACAGGATTATTTCTTTCTCCTTTTGTGGAAGTTTAAGACAGTTCACTGGAACCACCCACCGACACCACACACACACCACACACGCAGGCACGCACGCACGCACGCACGCACACCAAACGCACACACACCACACCCACACACACACACACTTAAATAAGTATCAACAAACTGACACAAGCTACTACCGTAATAAATAACCTTTACTCAGGGAATACACTGGAGGTGTTTGAGAGGTAAACGGTAGCAGGTCTACGGTCACTTCATGGATTCCTAATGTTTACGACACATCACAAAAGTTTTCCCCCCCTCAGGGAAACCAAAGATCCACAGAAACAAAGTGCAGACGCAGCAGCGCTGCAGCACACACACACACACACACACACACACACACACACACACACACACACACACACACACACACACACACACACACACACACACACACACACACACACACACACACACACACACACATACACAAACACACACACACACACACACACACACACACACACACACAGACGCTGGTGGGGGGACGCGGAGCCGGACGTAAATAAAGCCGCAACGGGCCCCATGCGCTGCCGCTCCAACGTCCCGTAACCGGGTCCCCGAGCAGCGGATCAGGACCCTTCCACCTGGAGTCCAATCTGCACCCATCGACAAACAACTGGTTTCGGGAGTGTTGTGTGGACGTTATGGATTCAGAGTTTCTACTAATGTCTTTAGACACAAAGGCTGAAGTCGTCTTCATAGAGGTGGTTTACATGACATATAGATAAATTAGAACACATTGAAAGACAGTAATACGCATGAGAAAAGTAATACATATTAGTCTTTAATTTGATTATTTAGTAAATTTCAGTTCATTT
>NC_137197.1:6181021-6351021 GCF_960531495.2 Zeus faber
ATACATTATATTTTACAATACGATGTAGAGTGAAATGCTCATTGGCAGTGAAAACGACAGAAGGTAAGAAAATATATACAAGGGAGAAATAAGATCAGATAAGATAACACTTCATTAATCCCCATGGCATGTGTACATTGTATATGAGGAGCTTATCTATGGAGATGGGGACCAAACGACCAGTGGCACGGGTGATAGGAATTGATTCATCTTGTTATTTAGTATTATTTCATTATTGATTGTGTCACTACGGGGGCACTTGTATTTTCCTTCCTTTATGGGAAGACACCACGTCACCAGAGACAAAGAGTATGAATGAATACAAATAAATTAAGTGTAATGTCCGAGCGTGCACCCTTGCAGAATGACTGGGACAGAGGGGGAAATGTGACGTGGCAATGAGAGGGTTAAACACTGTGGAAAACAGAGGAGGGGAGAATGCGTGGCGTGCAGTGATGGGAACTACGGCCGGATCTTATCCGGTGCCCTTCAGAAAGCTCCGTTCGTTCTTTTTGTAAACCGGAACATCTGTGTATTGGCAAATGACAGAAATAAAACGTGAAAATATATGACGCTCTCCCTAAGAATGTCATTTATTTATTTGTAATTAATATGTATTCATTTATATTGTATTTTTAAAACGTTTCACAATAATAGTATAGTATAGTTAGTAATTTTTAAACAGTAACACATAATAGTAAAATAGATTCAAGAGGTTTATTTGTCACATACATATACATACGTTCATACTTATATGCAGTGAAATGTCTTTGTAACACACCCAGAGATCATGCACAATAGTTCCTAAACCGAACATAACAGCTTACCTTATTCCTACCTAGCAACTAACTGAAACTAACTGATTCCTTAAAAGTAATGTAGTTAGTGAATAACATAATATAAATAAAATTAAAATTAAATAACACTCAAAAAGATAATACAAGGTTAGGGTACAAAATAGAAGGGAATATAGTTATGTATATGGGTTAGGCTATTTTTATATACAGATATGTGCAGTAAAGTGCATGTGAATAAAGTGAGTATGGAGATAATAAATGAGATAAGATATATAGATAGATAAATAAGAAATAACAAAATAATGTGTGTGTGTGTGTGTGTGTGTGTGTGTGTGTGTGTGTGTGTGTGTGTGTGTGTGTGTGCGTGTGCGTGTGTGTGTGTGCGTGCTACCCGCAGAGCTCCCCTTCACAGCGCACGGGGCGGATTTTATGAATGGGGGCCTTTCGCCGCAAAATTTATTTGATTGCAGTTATGCTCTATCCGGTATTTGCGAAGCAAAATCACTGAAATTAAAGTTATGTCATAAAACTATATTGTTACGTATCCTTGTGCAATTTTAAGTGGATATACCGAACTCCTGGAGCTCTTTGTAGTGGCTACATGACGTATGACTGCTTATCACGTAGACTACAACGCTGCAACAGATTTTAAAAGCGAATTTTGGAATTGTTTTTATTTTTCTTGCACTTTTTTTTTTTTTTTTTATCATTTTCTTTTTATCAAGGGTTGAAAAACCTCCCAAAACTACGAAAGTCTGTATAAATACTGAGCGGGCAGCCACATATCAGGTACCTGCTCCTCTCCGATGCCAGAGTCTGTGTGGGGGAGGGAGGAAGCCACGTTGTCATCCTCATGGTCTTCACTGCTGTCAGGTGCTGGGGGGTTCACACACACACACACACACACACACACACACACACACACACACACACACACACACACACACACACACACACACACACACACACACACACACACACACACACACACACACACACACACACACACAGTGTCAAAACTCAGAAATTAGTATAATAATCATAATAATAATAATAATCATCATAATAATCATAATAATAATAATGACAATAATCATAATCACAATAATCATAATCATAATACTAATAATAATAATCATAATAGCTTAATTTATATAGAACCTTTAAAAGCACATTTTACAAAGTGCTTTGACAGATAAAATAAAAGCAGAGTGCTCAGATCATGAAATTAAAAGGCAAAGAACATAAATAGACAGGAATTAAATTCATAAATTAAAATGTAAAAGCAGATAAAGAGACAATACAAATATATAAACTAATAAATACTATATGATAATAAGAAAAAGAAAAAAGGAAAGGAAAATTTTAAAATAAATAACTAAAATAAAAAAGTAAGAGCAGCCATAAGATCAGGCTCAAAGAGCTCAAAATCAGGTTGTTCCAAAGTCACAGGGCCCTGACAGAGAAGGCGCGGTCACCTTTTGTTTTAAGCCTAGACTTTGGAACGGCCAGGAGGGCCCCGCCTAAAACTAAAAACAAAAGTAAAACACTGATGGTATGAACTGCATGAGATACTGAAGACACTATATAATGTGCATCCTATTGTACCTACAACACACTGTTTTGACCGCTGTATGGAACGTATTGATCACACACTATCTATTGTCCTCACGCCTCCACTAAATCAAGTTAATGACATTTTCTAGGCGCAGGAAGCAGGATTCAAGGCCAGATAAGTCAACAGCAGTAACAGATGAAGCGCTGCACACAAAATGCAGAATCACAGCGCTCCCAGCAGAGTGTGTTTGTCATGTGAGCGCAGACACAGCCAGCTCAGCATCTAGGATCTCTCTCTCTCCAGAGGAAGCTCTGATCCTCTTTGCATTATAGAATAGAACACACAGCTCTGACTGCAGCTCCCTCCTGTTCAAGTCTCATCTATCTGTTAGTTAACTTTACTTTTCCAAAAGGAACTTCAAGGGAAGTAGACGATTTGTGTTTTCATCTCCAGAGTTCTGGTCCTGCTTAATCTGCTTTACCAAATTCACTGAGGGCAATCTTTGGATTCTTGCCGGTAAAGGCCGACCCCACAACCAACAATGGAAACAGCATATAGCTATAATACAATAACGCAATACATGAATGGCTGTTTCTTAAAAGGTGCCAGCTAAAAAAAAAGTATAAAATATGGGACTTTTTAATAATAATCTCATGGATTACCCCCTTTAAACCGTGGTAGTCAAGGCTGACACAACAATGCAGAGGTCAAATTCACTGAGGAACGCCTGATTATCATTCGGCCTCCTTGGTTTGTCAACTTCTTATTGCATTACCACACACACACCGATCAGCCACAACATTAAAACCAGTGACAGGTGAAGTGAATAACATTGATCATCCCGTTCCAATGGCTCCTGTCAAGGGGTGGGATATATTAGGCAGCAAATAAACAGTCAGTTGTTGAAGTTGATGTGTTGAAGCAGCGTAATGATCTGAGCCACTTTGACAAGGTCCAAATTGTGATGCTAGACGACTGGGTCAGAGCATCTCCAAAACGATAGGTATTGTGGGGTGTTCTCGCTACGCAGTGGTTAGTACCTACCAAAAGTGGTCCAAGGAAGGACGACCGGTAAACCGGTGACGGGGACATGGACACCCAATGCTCACTGATGCGCGATGGGAGTGAAGTCCAGACCATCTGGCTCGATCCCACAGGAGAACTACTGTAGCACAAATTGTTGAAAAAGTGAATGGTGCTTTGATAGAAAGGTGTAGAACACACAGTGCATGGCAGCTTGCTGCTTATGGGAGCGCTCAGAGGGTCCATGCTGACCCCTGTCCACCCCTGAAAGCACCTACAATGGACATGTGAGCATCAGAACCGGACCATGGAGCAATAGAAGATGGTGGCCTGCTCTGATCAATCATGTTTTCTTCTACATCATGTGGATGGGCGGGGTTAGGGTCCGATCCGATGGAGCATCTGTGGGATGTGCTGGAACAACAAGCCCGATCCATGGGGGCCCCACCTCCAACTTCCAGGACTTAAAGGATCTGCTGCTAACGTCTTGGTGCCAGATACCACAGGACACCTTCAGAGGTCTTGTGGAGTCCATGCCTCCACGGGTCACAGCTGTTTTGGCGACACGAGGTGGAGCTACACAATATAAGTGGTTATTAGCGGTGGTTTTAATGTTGTGGCTGATCCGTGTATTTACCTCTCAGTTTCCAAGAAGCTGAAATCTTGGTCATCCTTGAGTGGTGCTAGTATCAACTAGGAGTGCAAAAATGCATAAATAAAGCACAAAAATATACATGCATGTTGATATATTTCTGTTGGCCTGAAGCCTGGACCCGATGAAATACAACTTGGTTCTGCTGCACGGGGCTCGCTGCAGATACCAGGCGTCTGATTCGGGTTATTCCGGAGCCAGTTGTTTCCCAGATGCCGGGCCGGTCTCATTAATATTCATCACATGCCCCGAAACGAGGTCAGCGGGGCCTGATTTAGCAGGAAAAACGTCTGGCTTCCCCGGCCTATCACAGACAATCGTCCGCCACATGCCGTCTGAAAAATCCCCCTATTTTCTGGTGAAATTTATGAAGGCGGCAGTGTGCCTCCCTCCTCGCAGCAACCTCTATGATCCCATTCTACTTTGGTGGATTGCTTGCCTAATGGGCACTGACAGATGAGGCTGAAAATAGCAGGTCTGCCTCCACTGTCCCAAAAACCCCAAACAGTAGCAGGCCAGCGTGCAGCTGCTTTTCCCCTCTCGCTGCGTGAACTTCTTGCTCATCTTTACCCCCCCCCCCCCCCCCCCTCCTGATCTTCGTTCTGCTTTTCATTTTCTTCCGACGTCCTCTGATCTCTGCACTTTTTACATTTCCGTTGACCTACCTTTTTTAGTCCTCCCCCCGTTCCTTTCACTTTGATTCAACTTTTGCTCTAAACGGGAGCTGATGTATTCGCACTGGTGTGTCCTGAAATGGAAAGCTTTGTCGGCAGCCGTTCATTTTCCTCCCATTGGCTCCATGTATGATTCATAAGCAGGGGCGTGCACGTTCCTATTACAAAAAGCAGCAGTGCGTGTTGGACTTTCTTAACTGCCGTCTTCAGCCGCCGCCGGCTTCCAGGTTTAATTTTTGTGTGGCGCAATTAACATAGTGCATGAATAAATCATGGCGTTAAAAAGTAGAATGCGGGGGGACCGCTCCAGCTGTTTCTCAGGAGTCAGCCGAGGACATTTTGTGTTCGGGCCCTGAAGGAGGCGGTCGCCCCGAACCTGACGACCGTGTCGGGGACGCGGGATGGGATGCGGGCTGCGTTCGGGGAAGACGCGGATTCCCCCCGCAGCGCCGAGCTGGAGCGCCGGTGCTCCGGCGGACATTCAAGTTCAAAGTGTTTGGACTTATCGCAGATTTTTTAAACAGCGGCAAGAAGAAGAAAGGTGGAGCCGGTGTGTCCCAGTTTGAAATTATAATAGATGAATAAATTGATAGAAAGGTTTTTTGTTTTTTTTTCCCTCAGAGGCAGGTTTCAACCAAGTCTGTGTAGAGAGTGAAAAGTAGATGCAGACTTTCCTTTATAAAGAATTTGATGTTTTGGGATTTTTTGATCGCTCTGAGGTTAGAAGGGCCGGACGGAGAAACTCGGGAGGGGTTGAGGAGAAAGGCGGGGCTCCACTGAAGCACCTGCGCTGGTGGGCGAGCTGATCTCCTGGCGGATGGCGCGTCCCGATGGGTTGCTCATCCTGGAGGTCTCACGCTGGGGCTCCAGGATGTCGCGGTACTTGGAGACCATGAGGACGGAGATGAAGTAGACCACGGCGAGGGCCAGGAACTGGGCTTGCTTGCTGTCGTCCTGTGCAGAGGACACACGACGCATGAAACATCCTGGCAGACTCCCACACGCATTTTACTACGTTAGTTTATAATGAAATAATTGTGTAGAATATTTATTAACTAACGTATTTAAAGATCAAACTTTAACCATTCAGCAGAGACCATTTTCCCTCAGTCGCACTGCTGACGTTGCAGAGACACACTGCATTAATCCTTTGTTTGTTATTCTCTGTTTGGGCCAATAAATTTGGCTTTTTTTTCAATTTTAATTTAATCCGGCCCACAAGCCGGGCTGTGAGAGCCCTCTATGCAAATACACCCTTCAGATTGATAGAAAACAAAACAACACTGCGGTGCCGCAACCTCTAATATTTGCTGCCAGTCTCCCACAGCCACAGATTTAAGGGTTTTACAAACTCAGCTTTGCTGTGGGTCTGTTTTTTACTCAACAAGGACGTCTCCTGTCCTTCCTGGCCCCCGCCTCACCCAAAACACAAGTCTGTCGTCCCTGCCCGAGGGCCAGTCTGTCTTTTAAACACACACACACACACACACACACACACACACACACACACACACACACACACACACACACACACACACACACACACACACACACACACACACACACACACACACACACACACACACACACACACACACACACACTAACTCACCACGTCACGGAACACCACGGCTCGCAGTCTGTTGATGTCCACGTCCTGCAGCAGGCGTTCAGGGTCCTTGGTGGGAGAGAGGTTACTGGGGACATTTTCTCTGACTGAGAGGCAGCACAACATCCCATAATGCCCATGTTCCAAGCTTGGCAACGCATCCGTCAGTACCTCTTTGTTGGTTTCTGCCGGTTTTGCATCTTATGTGATTAATGCTTTTTGTGGACAGCTAGAGCTAGAGTTAGTTTAGAGTCGTTATCACAGGGACGCAGGACGCTTTCAGTAATAGACCTCGGGATTCGGACGTCAACTTTGCCCGAATATGAACAGTAATGTGGTTCCACTTGAAAAAACATTTTCAAGTCAATGCATTAGTTTCAGCAGCTACAAGTAAAACCATTCCCATCGCTGACACACAGCACTTATTTCGCTCCAGGCTTGTGCTGAGCATCTCTGGTAATGGTTTCCCCCCTTTTTAACACTTGATCAACCGTAAAAAAAAAAAAAAATTCTTAATAAAGCAACTTATAACTGAATTTATGACACAATAAAGTTGAAGATTGTGGTGAAAATATGACATAATTGATATTTTGGTGGTGATATTTTGCTGTAAGCACTGTAGCTATAGACTCATCTTGCTGAAATAGTCATTATGAAAAATAAAAAACGGTGAGTCGATAATTTTTCTGACGTGACATTTGAAGATTCCAAGGCCTAAAGGAGAATCAATTCAGCAAAACTAAATCCCCGTCACAAAACCTACTTCCTCACAGCGGAAATGTGATGTTTTCCTTATGGGTCCAACATCATACGTTCGGGGATACTGTACAGAGTCGGTAAAACATGAAGTGGAGCTGAGCCCGGGGGCAGCCACATCAACACCACGTGATCCCGCTGAGACCTCCTGGACTTTATGAGTCACAGTGCTGGTGTGCAGGCAGGAGAGGGAGGGCTCCGAAATAGGGACGTGACTCAGTTCACATGTAAAACAAAGGGTCGCCATGGAAACGGGCAGCACGAGCTGACCCGCTTCGCAGCGACTGCAACAAGAATGCAACTGTCTGCAGAGCGCGTGGAGGGGAATATCATTCCCACAACGGCAGGAGCCGCTGCAGACGCCGCGACGCGCTGACATCACCGGGGCGTCGGCGTCAACGGTCGAAATCCATCCATCGCCCTCCTGGTCTGCTGATCTCGCTCAGTTATACACTTATGGGAATTGAGGTTAAACAGAGGAGGCTTGTACGTTATGACCCGAGGGACCGTCGACGAGTTATCATGTTTACAGGGGAATACCGCCGCCTTTCCAGCGCTAAAAGGGCCAAAACCATGCGCCTCCATTTATCTCAGTGAGGCTGTCCAGGGGCCAACGAGCACAGAGGCGCAACATCGCAGCCGCAAACAGCCCGATTGCCCTGTTGGGATTCGGATACCCACCTCACTTTGGGCCTGAATGGAGAGGCACCGCTTACGGTAATGGGCGTAGGGGGGCGGGCAGACAGGTGAGAGAGACAGGTCACAGAACACACCCACCTTGCTGGCGGCCACGGCACCGTGAAGGATTTCCTGAGTCTTGCTGTTCGGGAAGGATGATTTGCTCCCCCTGTCTCTGTGTCTCTGCCGGCACTCCAGGCAGTTCCGGACGGCAACGCAACACACTGATTGGCGGGCGAGCGCACACGCACACACGCACACGCGCACACACCCACACGCACACACGCACACACACACACACACACACACACACACACACACACACACACACACACACACACACACACATAAATGAAGCTCTCATTTCAGAGTTCAGTGGGATTAAATTGTTGGGAACACGCATGGCCGCGTCGCCGGGCGGTTATCTCTGATGGCTATTCGTTCCACACTGCGAGGAGAGGGTGCGGGGGTTGAGATCCGCAGCCAAGATGATTTCACACGGCGCCCAGTGACGAGCGCCGATCGCGTGCGTGAAACAGGGGTGCCGTGGGGACCGTGGAGGGGCGTTCCACTTCTTCCCACACCCCCACCCCCACCCCCAAAAAAGCCCAACCGGGGTTAACGAGACAAGAAGCTGAGAGGGGAAAGTACATCCAGACCCAGGGGCGGACACACATACGCACATATACACACACAGACACAGACACACACACACACACACACACACACACACACACACACACACACACACACACACACACACACAGACAGACACACACAGAAAGACACATTCCCACTCAGGTCCGCTGTGTCCCCCATGTGTGCAGGGATTCTGAGGCGCGCGCACGCACACGCACACACACACACACACACACACAGACAGACAGACAGACACACACAGAAAGACACATTCCCACTCAAGTCCGCTGTGTCCCCCATGTGTGCAGGGATTCTGAGGCGCGCGCACGCACGCGCACGCGCACACACACACACACACACACACACACACACACACACACACACACACACACACACACACACACACACACACACACACACACACACACACACACACACACACACACACACACACACACACACACACACACACACACACACACTGCAGCTCAGCTAAATTCACTGCTCAGTTTCGAGAGGCTTGAATACAACACATTCCCCAAACGAACGCACGAGGTAACACAGAGAGGGTTTCCGTTAAATTATTCTTTTTTTTTGAGGTTATGATCATATATTATCATTATTACTACCAGCGGTACTACCACAGGGCCCAGCAATAACGGTTGCCCAGATTTGGGCCACTCTCAACCGCCATATCATTGTGCGGTCCGGTTGCCCCGTTTTACAGAAGCCTGGTATACCTGCATGTTTACAAACTTCTGCAAAGGAAAATCAGTTTTCCCGGCCAGTGAATCATTAAATGGTGAAACAAGAATAATATTGAACATACGGAATATGGAAATATGAAATATAATTCACTGCACATATCTGTATTTACAAATAGTCCATCCCATATACATAACTCTATTCCCTTTACTTCTATTTTGTACCCCCATTTTGTATTACCTTTTTGAGCCTTATTTAATTTTTATTTAATTGAATTTATATTATTCTATTCACTAACTACATTACGTTTTAGGAATCAGATAGTTTCAGTTAGTTGCTAGGTAGGAATTAGGTTAGCTATTATGTTCGGCTTAGAAACTATTGCGCATAATCTCCGGGTGTGTTGCAAAGACATTTCACTGCATGTATGTATGAACCTATGTATATGTAAAAATAAATTATTACAATTATTGGAATTCGGCAACCATTTTGTCAGTCTCGGCAACCACTTCAAAATGTTAGTGTCAGGCCCTGTAACATTATCACTACTGTTATAACATTACTATTACCATAATGAGGATATTATACTTATTGTAATTCGTATTGCTGGTGGTTTTATCATAATGCCATTATTGCCCTTATTTTTTACTACTATACCACTACCGAATTGCTCCTACATACTATTTGTACTATTTGTTCCTGTTAACTTCTGTTGATATATTCGTACATATTTCATTTTCTTTTTTTGACTTGTACTGTTCTGTCAACCTCTGCTGCCCTAACACCTGAGTTTCTCCCCGGGAATGAATAAAGTCTTATCTTATCGATACAAAGAAGTAGCTTTATCAAACTATCTCCTTCATGTCCGAGAGAGAGGTCATCCCTTCCTGCTGGAGAGGGAGACGCATCACGATCCTCCATCGTAGGAATTTACCACGAAACTGTCCAGGAAGCCATTACACTCCAGCCCCGCGCTGTCATGGTCTGTACCCTCCATTCATTTTCAGATGGGGCAGGCGTCGACAGCGTAGATAGTGTTGATTAATAAACAAGCACACGCACACACGCGCTCACACGCACACACACGCGCTCACACGCACACACACACACACACACACACACACACACACACACACACACACACACACACACACACACACACACACACACACACACACACACACACACACACACACACACACACACACACACACACACACACACACACACACACACACGTACCCAGTCGCAGGCACTGCCGCATGAGGCCTCCTGACGACATGTTCTTCTCCGCCTCGATCTCGCTGAAGTTGAGGGAGCTGGCGAACACCAGCACGTCCACCATGGACATGAGGCGCGACAGGAAGGTGATGGCGGTCTCTGAGGACATGCCCTGCGTCGCCTCGATGTTCTCCAGCTCCGACTGGCAGGAGGAAGACCCACAGTCACACAAAGCCGGGATAGATGCTTGATAACGTCAGTGAGCAGGTGTGCTCCACTGAGGTGTTTCTGTGAGGCAGCATGGACGCTCCTGCACAGCAGCTTCATGCTGCGCAGCAACACCTCTATGAAGCATGGCCAAAATGAACGCTGATAACTTCAGCCGTGTTTGCCGTTCCACGGCATTCAAAATGTCTGCTGTGTCTGGAACAGAGGTCTCTGGAATTTAACTCTGGAACGTAAATTAATTATGTATTAATGTATTTATTAATTAAAAATCACAATGCTCAATGAATCCCCACAGTTTCACTTCATGTTTTCAGAATAAAAGAACTGAATTAAATTGAATATAAGAAAATATTTGTTTATGATTATGTGTTCTATCGTGTTCCAGCATACTTTATCTTTAAAAACGCTTTCCCTTGATGTTCAACATGTGATCAAAAGCAGAACAGACGCTGCATGTGTCACTGCAGCAATAACTTAAAAAAAAGTCTCAAAATTCTCAATTATATACAAATACAGAATGAATACTGACCTTTGGGTTCTTGACATGCACGGACAAATTAAGACAAAACAAACAACAAAAAAAAACACAGGATGATTAAACCTGAAGTTAAACTCAAGACGGCAGATTGAAGCAACAGCAAAGTATAATTGTGGAAAACAGCTAAAGCAGTTACGCGTAAAATAGCCTCAACTGACGTCGTATCCGAACAATGGCATACACTGCAGAGTTAACAAAGCTGAGAAAGTAAAAGGGCAACAACACACGCCATTTCTCAAGGGCCCGTGATGGAGCAGGGAGCGCCGGCGGTGGTGGCGTCTCCCCACCAGATGGCGCTGTCGCCTAACAGAGACAAAGGACTCACGGTGGGCGACGTGGCGGCGGACAGCAGCGGCAGGATCCCTCCACAGGCGATGATGATGTTGTCCACCATCTGAGAGATGAGGTGAATGGTGTTGTGCACGAAGATGATGTTCTCGTTGCTGTTCACGAAGTCCATGACGGATTTGGTGGAGTGGCTAAAAAGAGGAGATGAAATAATAAAAAAAACATTTGACCCCGGTTAGATCACACGTTTCATGTCGTATCCATGAGAAATAGACCTACACATAAGCTTTCAACGTTTTTTCTCCCTCTCGGATGAGTCTAGCTCAGAGGTTGCCAAATTGAGGTCTGTGGCCCCATACAGTGACGCTCCTTAAGTACAGTATATTTAGCATATTTAGTAAATATTTACTTGTTGGTTCTGTTTAACGCTTCTTAATGCAATTTTTATAATACACATAAATAAATGACTTCTTTATACAAACATTTTTTTACAAGGTGCACATTTTTGTTGTCAGCTTTGCACCTTCATACATAAAGTGTATGCAATTCCTTAGCCAAAATTTAGTGTGTCATAAAAAATAGTTTGATATTTGTGGTCTAGTTCAACATAGTTGGCAATATGACATTTTTGATTTCTCCAACTTAAATAACACGCACGCACGCACGCACGCACGCACGCACGCACGCACGCACGCACGCACGCACGCACGCACGCACGCACACACGCACACACACACACACACCTCCTCCAGACGTGCACGTCGGTCTCCAGGGCGAACAGCAGGTCTGTCAGCAGCCTCTGGTGCATGGGCGACCACTTGAACTCTGGGATGCGGAACATGGTGGTGCGCGGGCCGGGGCTGAACTGCCGCCGCTGCTCCTCCGTCATGGGCACGGCCCGGAAGCCCAGGTCCAGGCGCACGTCCCGCTCCACCTGTAGGCCCGAGCGCCCGCGGACGCCCTAGAGGAGGGGAGGCCCCGGCAGCGTCACTTCGTTACAATTAGTGGCTGGAAATAGCGCAGATTAAAAGCTACTGTAGCTGGGATTTAGGAATCTGACACGTTTGATGGTTATGTCAGATTTCCATTGAGTCATTGTTTTTATCTTCTGATTTGTTGGTTTAGGGCCAGATTAAACCCGATTTCTCACATTTAATTGTATATCTAAACCAATGCCTGTTGTTATCCAACTGTTGTGCTGTCAAAGGATGGAATGTGTTTTTTCTTTTGCAGAAATAATAATAACAATGATAATAATAATAATAATAATAATAATAATAATAATAATAATAAAAATGATAACAATAATAATAATAATAATAATAACAATTATAATAATAATTATAATAATAATTAAGCCTGTTATTTTATTCTAGCTTTAACAGAGGACACTATATAGCAACCCATAACCATGGACTCTAAAACTTGAGGAAGGAAAAACATTATTGCAGTGCAGGCAGATAATAACACCAAGCCGCACAGCAAGTTCCTTACTACTGCTCTACGTCTCAAACATCAGCAAAAACACAGAGCTTTTGGTTGATTGCCGTGAAACGGAGCCTGCGACCAAGCTGTAATTGATTTTTCCCTTAATCGCAATCATCCCCATCTTTCACGTTCAAATCAGTCGTTGCCTCGACGCTCCCTGCTGGCTTCAAGATTAAACACGGCGTATTCGGCGTCACCCGCCCGGGTGAGTCAGCGCTGGACACCACAGGCTCCCAAAACACCGCCCGCGAACTGACCGCGGGCAATTACGCAATGACTACGAATTTAAAAATAATCCCCTGCCTCCCACAGCCTCTGCGCCGGTGACCCCAACGCCCTCGAAGAAAGACACGCAGCGCACGCGGGGAAGAAGCGGAAAGCAACAAATCCCAAGCGATCGTTACGGAATAATAATTCCTCTATTTCTCCGCCCTCCCCGCAGTCAGTGTTCCCGCTTCTCCCGCTTCTCCGTCTCTGAGGAACGGCGTGCGATGTGCGGCGGCTGTCCAGCAGCAGCGTGGGCGGCGCAATGAGCCCGCGGGGAGGGGGGGTTTGTAGAAGTGCTCACTGAAGGCCGAAAGATCCTAAAAATGACAAATTGCTCCGACACCCCGCAACCACATCCCCCCTCCATTTGGACCTCTGACCGCAGCCTTAGCTC
The DNA here is from genome assembly GCF_960531495.2 of Zeus faber. Classification (NCBI taxonomy): domain Eukaryota; kingdom Metazoa; phylum Chordata; class Actinopteri; order Zeiformes; family Zeidae; genus Zeus; species Zeus faber. The sequence goes on from NC_137197.1 coordinate 6,194,537, forward strand.
TGCTGAATGTGCACTCTTGCCGTCGCGTCCCGCTCCCAGGCCTCCTTTTATTGGTCAGGGTGTTTTTTGGGTATGGGTGAGGGTGTCAGTCTATGATGTGGATCCAGGACAGACCTATATAATAATAATAATAATAATAATAATAAGTCATGTGGCCTACTCAGCATCCTATGCAGCCTGGTCGTCCTGAAAGTGGGATGGCGCCTTCTTCTTTCATCAATTTTTTTTTTGCAAGCGGTTTTTTCTGGATTTTGGGAACTTGTGAAGCCCTTTGAGACTGTGCTCAAGCAGCGTAGAGATAAACTGGAGTTGACCTAGAGACAATGTAGAGTCACCCATTAGCTTTTACCGTATGTTTTCGTTGGGGGGGGGGCACCCCGGGTGCTCCGCGCGGACAGAAAAACGAGATTCAAACCGAGCCCCCCGGAGCCGCTGTGGCCCCTGAACCTCTGATATGACAACACTCGAGCAGCCGGCCCTCAACGTGACACGTTCATTCAGAACGTCGGCTGGATGTCACCAGATCGTTAAATGAGAACGTCTGACCTGCGTCGTAGCGTTAGTCTGGATCCTCTTCACCTCCTTGTCCTTCCCGTCGTCCGGCCTCTCCGTCTCAGAGGCGCTGCCGGCTGCCTCCACCGCCCTGCTCGCCTTGGAGGCTGAGGGTTCTCCATCAGGTGCCCCCCCGGCCCCCGCAGTGTCGCTGGCCCCGACTCCTTTCGAAGAAGCCTCTGTGTCGACTCTGCCCGTAGCGCTGTTATCTCCGACGGCCGGCGCTGCGTTACTCTCCTCCACATCTTCCTCGTCCTCCTCCAGGATGCTGGTGATGGAGCCCAGCTCGGAGCTGCCGGTCATGTGAGCGAGGAGGCCCAGGTCACCGTGGGTGCTGTTGTGGCCCTGCAGGACCAGGGGCTCCGCCAGGCCCAGCTCGGGCAGGAGCTTTTCCTCCACGGCGCCCGCTGCCGGGCCAAACACGAAGCCGCCGTTGTTGCAGCTGAGGTTCGCTTCCTTGTCGTCGTCCAGCGTGATGAGCGGGTAGGTCTTGCCCCCGGCGCCGCCCGTCGGCAGCAACACGCCGTCGACGCTGCCGTTCAGCTTCCCCACGGCGGCGCAGTACACGTTCTCAAGCAGGGAGTCCACACCCACCAGGGCGCAGCTTTCAGAGGCCGCCAGCGTGTCTTCGGACAGCTCCACGTCGTCCAGCTTCACCTCCGTGGCCTCCACCTTCTCCGCCTTGAAGTCCACCAGCAGGTCGTTGACGTCGACCCGGGCGTCCGGGGCGTCCTCGGGCCCCTTCCCCTCGGCCAGCAGGTTGCGGGGGTCCGCGCTTTCGTAGTCGGCCTCGCTGTCGGGCGTCTGGGAGCTGTCGTCGTTCTCTCGGATCTCGGCAACGACCTTGATGGCCGAGGCCTGGACAGAGAGGCCGGAGATGGTGCTGACCAAGCCCTTCTTCCCCTTCTTGATGTTCTCCTCCTCCTGACGCTGGTACTCCTCGTACATCTTGGCCAGGTACTCCTTGTGCGCCTCGTAGGTCACCTGCGGAGAGAGCACGGCATCACTTCTGTGAGGCAGTCATACATAGACAGCTCATAGATACAGACAGGCATGTGTATGAGCGCGCACACACGCACGCATGCACGCACACACGCACACACGCACACACGCGCACACACACACACACACACACACACACACACACACACACACACACACACACACACACACACACACACATACACACACACACACAGATAGATGGCTAGGTAAATACATAGAATAAATAAAGGACATGGAAATAAAGATAGTTGCGTAACAGACACTAACACTTTATTAATTCCCTAGGGGAAATTCAGGTGTAAAAACAACAGAAGATGGAAGAACAGCACGAGTCAAAAAAATAGATCTAAATGGAATATGAATAAAGATAGAACCAATCAATAAAGATGGAAATAAAATGAAGAAAAACAAAGAAGGAAAAACAGAAATAAATAAATCAATCAATCATCAAGAAAGGAACTGAGAGATAAAAAAATAAACGTCACTTACTTCCAGCAGAGGGCAGCATTTCACTCCCCTAATGGACACCACGGCCACTTCCCTGAACCAACTAGCTTGCGTGTGCGTGAGTGCTCACCTTGGAGTGGGCGATGGACAGAGTGTCCACCCACACTCTCCAGCCGCCCCACTCATACTTGATGGCGTGGTACAGCAGGATGCGAAAGATGTTGTACACCATCTCCGTGATCTTCTGCTCCTCCGTGCTCTTGGGGTTGATGTAGCCGAGCGAGAACATCCAGTCCTGCCACACCGAGCACTGGAGCAGACACCTACGCAAACACACACACGCGCAAGCACGCACGTACGCGCGCACACACGCACACACGCACACACGCACACACACACACACACACACACACACACACACACACACACACACACACACGTAGTGAGATCCTCCATGTTTCTTCATTTAAGGCCTCCTTCTTTAGTCACTCTTAAGTCACCCTTATTCCTTCGACATCAGACATGTGTGACGTTGCTCTTGGTATTGGATCTTTGTATTGTCAATATTATTGGATTGATACCGTATTGTAGCCTGGTATCAGATGGATACGCTGACCCCAGAGTCAGCGTATCCAGTCAGCAACGCACGGTGCTTCCCAGAGGAACAAGCAGCTGCGGCCGCCCGGAAGAGGACTCAGCCTTCACTCTCACTACACCTGTCAGTACGAGCGGGATTTGACGGATTCACCAAAAAAAAGGAACAACAACAGGGAAGTGCATGCAGCCTCCTGTACTGCTGCCCTCACAGCTGACGGGCTGCTCGCTCTGAGCAAACGTCGCGTTTGGCATTTTCCGATGCTTTTCAAGTGACGACGGGCCACGATGAAAATGTTTCGTTGTTCACCTCACATTAAGACACGACGGACAAGCGTTTTATGGCACCATTTTGATATATATCTATATATCTCTCCTTTTGTACTCACGTGTCCAACAACAGATTGTGTGGCACGTTGATTTTAATTTAAGTGTTGACATCGGGGTTTCTGAACGCCTCTAAAGTGACTATTACAGAGCCAGGGTCCGGGAGTTAAAACGAATACTTTTTAAAGACAAGTGCTAATGACATTTAGGAATAACTTTTGCATGGGTCATCGCTCTCTTACTCAATAAAGTATTGCAGAAAGAACCAGATGACTGTGACTCTCTACCGTCATTGGAACAGTTTCCTTGGGTGGAATAGTAACGTAAGCGATGAATAAACTGGAATCACTCCAACCAGGTCGCTCTTTCCCCACAGAGCTGCAGCCGTGTGAGAATACAAGGAGTTTCTTGAATTTCTCTCGACAGGTGAATATGGAAGTAGAAGTAGAGAAGTGAGCTGGTTCATCTAGAACAGGGAAGCGTAGCGGCTCGGTATGAAGGTGAGTATCTCAGACGTGGCTTGGGGTTTGAGAACACCAGAAGTGTTGACTGTGATGCAGAAGAACTTGACTGACTTTGAGAAAAATAAATAAATGGCACAAAGTGTTTGTGTTGAAACGAAGACGCCATAAATCCGGAGGCAATTTCACCGACCTTTTGAGTTTTGTTTTTTTACATTGGATTCAACTAATTGTCATGGCACAGAGTACAAGCACTGAGGCAACGAAATGCATTTATCTGCAGGTTGCATCCTAGTAACTGACGTATCTAGGAGCAGTGGGCTGCCATGTGGCCCGGGGAGCAGTTAGGGGAGTTTAGCGTCGTGCTCAAGGACACGCCAGCGCGCTACCGGGAGGAGCCGGGGATCGAACCGGCAACCTTCCGATGGCTAGACAACCCGCTCCGACCCTTGAGCCAGGGCCCCGCGGGCGCCCCAACCCCGCCGTGGGTGGAAACAGGACGCATGTGACTCGCTCGTGAACGTGAGAGGAGAAAGCAAAAACAATAAATAAATAAAAAGGTGGGGAACGGCGGCTGTCGAAAGTCGACGCAGAAACATCTGCTCGTGTTGCTCATCTGAGGATGACTTTGCATCAAGATTAGGTGATTAAATAGAAAACCACTTGGAGGGAGGGTCGTCTGGCGTCTGTGATTGTGGTGGTTAATCAGTGTGTGATCCGATGATTGATCAGTGATTTGAGGCCGAGGGGTGTGTGCGCGCGTGTGTGTGTGTGTGTGTGTGTGTGTGTGTGTGTGTGTGTGTGTGTGTGTGTGTGTGTGTGTGTGTGGGCCCTCACCGCCGGTTGTCTCGGCTGCTGTTGAACAGTTTGATCATATCCGACAGGAAGAGGCGACGAACCTCCATCAGCTCCGTGCTGGGGGCGGAGCTCTTCAGCAGTGTGGCCACCACCTTCAGAATCACTGTCAAAAACACACACACACACGCGCAGCCACACAAGACACACACAACCACAAGACACACACACACACCCACCCAACCACAAGACACCCACCCACCCACCCACACAACCACAAGACACACACACACACCCACCCAACCACAAGACACCCACCCACCCACCCACACAACCACAAGACACACACACACACACCCACGCACACAACCACAAGACATACACACACACCCACCCACCCACACACACACCACAAGACACACACACACACACACACACACACACACACACACACACACACACACACACACACACACACACACACACACACACACACACACACACACACACACACACACACACACACACACACACACACACACACACACACACACATACACACACACACACACACAGATATCAACCTGAAACCTTTTTAGGTGCAGCACTGACACTCGAGGCTCCAGGGAGCAGGCAACATACACAACAACTCACTCGGGTTCTGGATCTTCACTGTGGAGTCGGGCTCGGGATGCGGCTTGTGCACGACCTGCGTGCACACCTGCTCCGTCAGAATCTGCAGCAGAGAAAACAGCCGACATCAATCGATCACTCACTCACTCTATAACAAATTAAATATGGACGCCTCCGGTGCGGCGGCGCACATCGCCTTTAGGAAGGAGCTCGAGTCTGTTTTCAATAGTTGACGAGTCGGTGGGAGGATTGAGAGACAAATCCACAAGTTGGTGAATATAAAAAAAACAAAACCAGAGGTTTACAACAGACATAGGGGTAATAATGTACAATGAATGACTTCTGATATTGATATTAATATATTTTCAAAGCGTTACACTGCACATTTTAACAAATAGTTTCAATTCAATCATTTGAAAGAAATAGAAACAAGATTCTCCGACGTCGTGCTAAATGTGGAGGCAGAGCTGCGTAGGAGAACGGGAGGCTTTCAAAATACAAATAAATAAATAAATAAAAAGAGTCTGCACACACACACGAGATGGGATGACCACCTCAAAGCCGCTGTTCCCTACTGGCACCAAACCCTGATGTGCAGATACAAATCAACTTTAGAGATTGTTGCATGATCGCAGTTATTTGAGCGGACGGTGATCGATCGACAGAATAATCCGATTCTCCAGTGATATTCCGTCCAAATTGAATGGAACATTTAAGCCAAAGTCAGAAATTTTGCAATGAATAAAATGTGACTTAGGTGAGTTTCCATCAGTTGAGTTGAAGCAATTTTTACGCTCCCTTGTAACAGATGGCTCTTCTACGATAAGCAAGCATTATTATTCTTATACTGTGAAAGCAGCATAAATAGACGATTGAAATCATTACCCACAATTATTTGCATGACGATAAACCGTCAACTAAAATGTCATGATTTTGAAAACCCTACGTAACTCAGAATATAAAACCACTTCATCACTGGGAGTGAAACACACCTCACTTATGTCTTTAATTGTTTTTTTACATTTTTGTTGACCCGTCTACAAAATGCACGGAGGAAGACGCGTCCCATGGAATTCCACGACACACCTCCGTGGCCTCGGGGAGCGAAGGACATTCCCCGATTCGCCGGACGTAAGGGAAACCCCGCGGGGGGCTGGGGGCGTCGCCCTCACCTCGTACAGAGTGTTGTAGGTGGTCAGCGTCACAGAGTTGGAGTGCAGCATCAGCCTCTCTCCCAGCAGGGTGAACAGACTGTGTGTGTGCATGATCTCCACCTTCCTCCTGCGAAGATCCACACCGTAAAAAAACACGCGCGGGAGAGACAACAGGCACGCACACACACACACACACATATGAACATACGACACTAGAGCATCTTGTCTGCGTTGGCGCAGCAGCTGTATGGACTCGTGCTCCGTTTGACAAAAAACCTCCCCCTCGGTGCGCGCTCCCTGGAGGGAGGGGGCTCAGAGGCGACCGCCAGAAAGTGCCGGCTGTCAGGGATTGGGGGCGGCCGCTCTTGTTGAAAGTGCGCCGGATAACAAACTGGCTCCGTCGCCGGCGACAGCTCCGAGATGACGCCAGGAGACAAACCGCTTCTGTAAACAAGCAGAAGGTTCGCTGTCGTGGCGCCCGGCCAACGCTGCGCCCGCCGCCTCGGGGCGAGTCGGGACTTTCCTTAACAGGCGGACGATTTCGCCCCACGACCGCGGGGGCTGGTAAATTGGGCACTTAGGAGGAGGGCGGATTTACTCTGCGAAAGGTGTGAATATGGAGACGGGGGAGGAGGGCGGAGCGGTGGTTCACAGCGGCGAGGGGGAGGGAAGGGCAGACGCGCGCCGCCGAGGTCGTCGGAGGCCTCAGGGAGGTGGAGCGCGAGGGTGAAGGCGCCTCGTTTTGGAAGAAGGGTGAACACCGTCAGAAGTAAAAAACGCCAAAGGAAGCGCTGACGCCGGACAGCGGATGTGGAATCTGACAGGGTGGCTCGGTTCTGATCTCCCGCGCGGAGTATTTCTCTGTTTCAAGCGCTGAGTCCTTATGGTTTGAGTTCTGCCAGAGCTGAAGTGAGCAGGTTGGTAGGTCCGTCCGATTTGGTTTCGCCAAAGATTTATGGGTAAAAAATATGTCATCAATACAAAGAACTCATTGTTAATAATCTAAACTTGCTACACTGGACTAAAACCTCATGTCTTTAAAGGTTATTCTGGGCGTCCTCTTCCTCTTGAAAAAAGGTAATTACGGTAATTAATTATGGTTTTTAATTATGACAATATATGCAATTTTAAATATTATTTATAACTTGACTGTATGGCCTATAAGTCTCTCTCGGATAATTCCATATTTTACTTCAACATTCCTACTAGTTCGATCGGATTAAAGCCGAAATTTGTAATGACATTTATGCTTGAGGTAGCTCCCCGCAAATAAAACTAACAACACGTCCTGGCCTTCCTCACCGTGGTACCTGTTTAGGAGCATTCCTCTTCGGCGACCCCATTTTGTCTAACGGTTGAACTGGTTAAAAGGGTTGCCATGGTGACGTTAATCAAGCCTGTTGTGTACCCTGGTGCAACACGCCAAACTAACAACAAAAGCTAAAAAGTGGAAAAAAAAACAAAAAAAAGAAAAACAACCAAAGTCCTTCTAAATACGCTACGAGTGCTACGGCTATTTCCATTTTTTCCTTCACTCGCGCCGCCAGTGCTTATGGGATGTTCCAGGCCGACCAAGGAACCATCCGGTGTTTCAAGGAACCGAGCTACGAGGACTCCAAACGCCTCCTGCTGGAGGTCCGAGCCACAAGGTCCGAGCCACAAGGTTTGAAAAGTGAGAGACTCGTATTGTTCTTTCCATCCCACCGTCCTTCAGAACATTTCCCAGCCCCCCCTCCATATGCAGTCAGCTCCGGCCTCCCAACAGGTTGGCCAGGTCATCCATTTCACTTTTGGCAAGGTGGCCGCTTGGACGCCTGCCACCATCTCGTCCCTCCTCGGAGGCGCTGCTTCCAGGGCGGGCGTCCAGGGGTTTCCAGGTTGCCGGCCGGTGGACCCTAACGCTCCCACTCATCCGCATCAGGACGGATAAATCACTCCTCAGTGTATCACCGCTTGATTTAAGATTGTGAGATTAATAGCGTGCAAGTCTACACTCCAAGATTTACCTGTTTTACATTACAAGCGCTTGGAAAAAGCTGAAGTGGGCCATAAAAAAATAATCATGGAAGGAAGTAATTCTTTTTTTTTTTTTTTTTTTACAACTTTGGGGATGCATCACTATTCCCACAAGCAATCTTTGTAAATCTTACAACAATGTCAGCGGCGTCGGTGTACACTTACTTGTGGCCGAGGTGCTTGAGGAAGTAGCCAAGGACTTTGAGGGATTGCACTCGAATGCTTTCACTTTTAGAGGCCAACAGCTTGTAGATCACCCTGGAACGGAAAAACACCAGGGCTCACCGGGGCTCACCACGACTCACCACGACTCACACATCCGCAGAGGGGACAAAACGCAGCTTCCTCATGAACCCTTTACCCGCAGGATGCATTTGCATCGACGCAAGAAGAGCGTCACCGCGAAAAAGGAGCAGACGCTCAGCAACGAAACCTGGAGGAATCGCAGGGAACGCCGGCCGATGGCGCACATTTATATTTCATGGAGCCGCGTGGCTTATGTTTGATTATCCACGACTTCTCATGAAATCAATATGTTAATATTGTGACGGTGAGAAATCCTCCACAGAGAATTGTCCTTTTTTTTTTTTTTTTTTTTTTTTTGCACTCACGGAGCGTCTAAATTATTCATATATGCGGCAGCTAGGCATTCAGCGGTAGCACAAGTGTTAGGAAGATGGGTTCATTTGGTGAAATCACATCTTCGTTTTGTGGGATAATAGCGTAGGGGAATGTGTGCCCCCCCCTCCTCCTCCTCCTCCGTCCCACGTGCTCCTCACCGCACTCCGTTTCTCAGGTCGAAAGCTGGGATCATGGAGGCAGGATGCTCCGACATCAGGGCCACTAATAGCTGCAGAACATCGTGGAGATTCTCGTCCTGCAGACAAGGAGGGGAGAACCGGCAAAGAGAAAGAGAGGGTTTCAAATGAGAAACCGAGAGGCCCGCGGGGGGGTATTGTCCTATTGTACGCCGCTCGGAATCTATAATTGCAACTGCAGCAGGGACAGAGAGAAAGAGGGGTATTTTCTTTTGTAGTGCGTTCACAATCCGCAGAGCCGAGTGTGGTGGCGGCGGCAGCGGTGGCGGCAACGGCTCCCGGATCGCCTCGCCAGAAAAAGTGCGACATAAATGGACGACCAGCGTGGCACGCACAAGAGGAAAAGACTCCCTTCAGTCGTCTGGTTAATTTTAAATTGTTGGGGAAATGTGAGACATATGAGGCACTAATTCAAAATATGGAAAACACGACCTTGAATCCCGCTGAATTCCGGGGCGCGGCAGATTGCGAACACGCCCGGCGCGGGGAGGAACCTACCTCATGCATTGTTAACAAATAGTTCAGGATGCTCTGGAGCTCGTCCTCCTTCACTCCTCGGTCCTGAACGAAGGGCAAAGTGAAAAAACAATGATGAATGAAATCGCCGTCAAGTGGAGCGGAGAAGTGATTAACATATATTGCTGCCGGCAACTTTAACAGTATCGCGGCGGGTGAGAGCACGACTCATAACAAGTAACGGGTTCTCACTGAGGGCACGGTCTAGTTAAGCACAGCGGAGGAAGGTGACCCCCATAATATGCAACTGAACCGATCGGCAGAAACAAACGGATTCCAGCTGCTCGTACACAAAAAGCCATCATCGGTATGAACGTCCGTGTGAAAACGCTTCCGTTTCTAATATTCTGAAGACCACACATTGAAATTGTCGATTACAGACATCCATGTGTGCCGGTGTCTCTATCAGCCTTCATGATGCGCTGGCAGCCAAACCATTACCAGGGAAATATTAGCCATTGTGTGGAAACGCTGCCGCATGTGTCGTGCGATAAGTCCAGTCAGGTTCATTGCTATAGCCTCAGCACAGTCTCAAAGGGCGTCGCGAGCGTCGAATTTCCCATCGAAATCCACAGCGTCCCCTCGTCTTAACCTCCACCTGGGGAAGGGAAAAATGGCCAGAAAAAAAAAAAAAAAGGAAGAAACCTTGGGAAGTGACGACGGAAGGAGGAGTCCTCCATCCGGGACGCCCGGGCTGCAACCGAACGGACACCGAGTGGGGCCTCCTCGGTCTGAAGTGTTCCGAATTCAGGAAAAACCCAGCGCTTTGAACAGTTCCCTGGCATCGCCGCGTTGAGTAAAGTGCGATTAAAACACCTCCGCCGAGAGCATGGATTCCCCATTATTGACGGCCCTAAAAGAGGACTGAACAGCCTGATAATTGCAGTTTGGCTATGAAGCGCCGTAATGGCATCAAGTCGGCTTGTCCGTTCTCCGTCCGCCGGATCAATTTGGTCTACACCTGCTCTGCCCCGGGGGCCGCAAGGGGCCGCGAGCGCGCTACAAGAAGGTGTCAGGATAATTATCGAGGAAGGAACGAGGCATGATGGGAGTCTGGCAGCGACATGAAGACTCAAACGGAGCCGCCGAAAAACAGGAATCTAACCGGAATAAAAGAATAAATAAAAGGAAAAAAACTAAGAAACAAGAAACGGGCTGCTTGAACCTGACGTTTGCAAGGCGGAACCGACACCGTGCGGCCAGGCAGGGCTGCGAAAAGGGAACACACTGTCTGTGCGGAAACGAAATGAAATCGCATTAAACATAAATTAGAACAAATGGGGAAGATTTGTGCTTGTCTACAAACATCTTCCTGTACACTATTTCCTGGGACAATCTGACACCCGGAGCGTTTGATATCTCACAACATAGGACGATGGTTAAAATTTAGTTTTGGGACCTGTGATGCAGTCACAGTGCCGCGTGCGTGCGGAAGGCGGTGTTACTCGACCGGATTCTACGGTAATTAATGTGGGAATCCATAAATGAACAAATCCATTATTTGATAACAATCCCATATTTATTTAGCCAGCACTTCACAAGAAACGGCGATTCGACGTATTTGCGCTGGGCACGTGCTCCTCTACAGGCTGTTTAACAGTTAGTCAAGATAAACTCGCAGAGAGTACACCGCCCTAACACCGGACCCAGGACTGAGGAGACGGATGAAAAGCTTTATTGTGGGAGCCCGTTTGGCAACAACTCCTCCACATTCCCCGCGCGCTGGAGTCTCTCCTATACGGCGCCGGAATTGCAATTAGAGAAAGCAGCTTGTGTTGGTATTTTCCTAGTCCTCTGTAACATCGTAGAGTTGTGAACAGCTTGGAACGGGGAACTGTCTGAATTACCTTCAGGATGAGCTGCTTGAGGAAGAGCAACATGAACGCCCGGAGAGACGTGATCTCCTTTTGGGTCGGCCTCGGTCCATCTGTGATGTGTGTGGGGAGAGAGGAGTCAAATGAGGTAAATTGATCTACTCCGCAGCCCTTAATCACAGTGCATTCTCAAAGGGATTCACACGTCCACATTTCACACGAAGTAATGATTTGAGACACTACAAAAAATACAGAAAATATAGACAAGAAGGAGAACCCATGACCCAGTTGGATTGGGACCCATCAGTGGAGAACTACTGCTAATTATTTATTACCTTATCTATCTGTATTCATCCATATCAATGTATCTAAAGTATCTAAAGTAAATTATACTTTACACACACACACACACACACACACACACACACACACACACACACACACACACACACACACACACACACACACACACACACACACACACACACACACACACACACACACACACACACACACACACACACACACACACACACACACACACACACACACACACACACACACAGAGAGCACTTTATTAGGAACTTTACTAATACTGGGCGGGGCCTCCCTCTGCTCTCAAAAGAGCTTCACTTCTTTTGGCTTGGATTCCACAAGATGTTGGAAACGTTCCTTTGAAATTCTGCTCCATGTTGACATGATCGCTTCACGCAGTTCCTGCAGGTTCCTCAGCTGCACGTTGATACTGAGAATCTCCCGTTCTATCACATCCTGAAGGTGTTGTGTTGGGTTCTGATCCGGTGACAGGGAAGGAAACTGAACAACGTTGAACTCATGCTCATGTTGGTGAAACCAGTTTGAGACGACGTTTGCTTTGTGACACGGTGCATCATCCCGCTGGAAGCAGCCGTTAGAAGATGCTCAACTGTGGTCATGAAGGGAAGCAACAATACTCAAATACTCTGTGGCATTCAAGTGATGATGGATTGGTATTAAGGGGCCCAAAGTGTACCAAGAAAGAAATTCCCCACCCCATGGCACCACCACCGCCAGCCTGGACTGTTGACTTAAGGCTGGCTCCATGGATTCATGCTGTTGGTGCCAAATTCTGACCCTTCTGCACCATCTGTGTGCCTCAGCATGGATGGAGATTCATCAGAGCAGGCTACGTTCTTCCAGTCTGGTCCAGTCAGCCTGTGCCGCCCACTGCAGCCTCAGCTTTCTGTTGTTGGCTGACAGAAGTGGAACCCGACGTGGCCTCCTGCTGTTGTAGCTCATCCGCCTCAAGGTTCCGCGTGTTGTCTGAGATGTTTTTCTGCTCCACCGCGTTGTACAGAGTGGTTATCTGACTGACCGTAGCCGCTCAGCTCCAGCTCGTTCTCCGTTGACCTCTCCCATCAACAAGGTGTTTCCGTTCCACAGAACTGCCGCTCGCCGGATGTTTTTTGTTTTGACTGTTGCGAGTGAAAATCCCAGGAGATCAGCAGCTACAGAAATACTCAAACCAGCCTGCCTGGCACCAAACATCATGCCATGATGGAAAACACTGAGATGACATTTCTTTTTTACCCGTTCTGATGGTTGATGTGAACATAAACTGGAGCTGCTGCCCAGTACCTGCAGGATTTTATGCGTTGCACTGCTACCACGCGTTTGGCTGATGAGATGTACAGGTGTTCCTAATAAAGTGCTCATACAGTATACAGTATATATACACATAGTATATATATACACACACAAACACACAACCTACCTACACACTTACCAATATATATATACAGTACAGTATATATATATATATATATATATATATATATATATATATATATATATATATATATTATATATATACATGGACTGAATGCCTAGATCATCAGATACCTTGATATTTACATATATCCATTTATCTGTCAAACTCCATCCATATTTGTCTGTCCTCACACCATTATGCACACTTCTCATTTTGTAAACACAACAAGCGTGATTCATTGATTTGCACAGCACATTTCCAGTTCAAGGAAGGTCAAGGGTTACTCCAAGCGCTGAGAACCAATAACCCCGTCATTCACTCCGTGTCCGAGGCCGGTGTGCGGCCTGGAAAGTCCTGGAGACGGCGGCGGCGCTAGAGGCAGCCGCGGCGAGGTGTCCATGACCACACATGGCCGTCAGGCCGGCCAGCATCTCATTACCGCCTCCAGCGCAAAGTCACTTTGGCTCTGAAGTGAAGTTCCATAACACAGCGAGGTCCACACCCTGTCACAAAGCTCTTCCCCACGCAGCGTCAGCAGGTGTCAGCGCGCCGCACAAAGACAAATGATAAAATATGGCGTGACTCGGAGGGCACCGACTGGCTGTCCAATCACGCGGACGCAGCTGTTGCTGAACTTGAACTCATTAGTTTTGGCACCGTCAGATCGCATTTGAAACGCATCCTTGTTCTGTTTTTTTGGGGGGGTTTTTTTGGGGTTTGGAAAAACTGCTGCTTCAGACGGATCGATGGTAAACTCTTCTAGTAAATCCAGACCACACACCAAACAGCTTCAGTGTGGGAAGTACGTCCTTCCAGCTCGTTTGGATACAACAAAGTCATTCTGCGCGCTTGGATTCATCTGATACATCCTGAATATTTGCGGCATATGCAGAACACACCGTGGTGTTTTCGGCATGCTTGGATTTACTCCAACTTCACTTTCGAACAGAAGTTTGGTTGTGAAAGGAGAAATCAGAGTAAATTCAAGAGACGGGCAAGAACAGCCATTCGTTTGGGAACAGCCCTTAAAAGAATAAACAGTATGTTGGAAAAAAAGTGATATATATATATATATATATATATATATATATATATATATATATATATATATATTCTTTTTTTAATTGTCAGTAACAAAAATATGATCCTTTAATGTGTCGCGATGTTGAATCTACTGAAACTATTGGGATAGTTGCTTGGAGTGGATTCAAGACCAAGACCCACTCATTTAAGAGACAATCATTTAAAATTACATATTATATATTACATATTATATTATATATTAGACATACTTTTCATTATATTTTTCAATGCGTATGAAGACTAATCTCAATGTAGATGCCTGGGTCATCTCTTGACATCAGTGTTGTGCGTGATTACATTCAGAAAACATTGCAGGCGCAGCGCTTGATTAACACAACTCATTTTGGATAAAAAAAAAAAAAGGGAATTAACATATACATAAGAGCTCCAGGGGAGGAGTCCATGCGTGGACGGACACCTGCCCGTCCTCCTGCCCGACCGGCCGATCAATCCAATCAATGCCGAGGCTCCTCGGAGCTGCGCGGGGGCGGGATGGGGGGGGGGGGGGGGGGGGGGGCGCAGTCGCTACTGATTAATAGAGTGAGAGGAAGTCCCCGCGCGGGGCCATGGCGTGATGCGCCGGGGGTGATAAGAGCATCATTAGCATAGCCGCCGCATCCAACTTATTCAACGGCTCATTCAAACTCTGGCAAGGACAAAAAGAGGCAGAGAGGAGTTTGCCGAAGAATTATTTCTGCTCATGACATTAATGAGTGATTCTATTTGTTTGTTCGCCTGTAATTATTATGGGTCTGTAATACGTAAGATGGCAGATGATTGCCGGCTGAAAATAATTCCACCAATTCCAACTCCATTATTCTGATGGAATAAGAATCCACTGTTAAGACCTGATCAATAATCATATTTATCATTAAACAGGCTCCCAGCTCTTGGCACATCTCGAAAAGGGGTGCTAGTCCAGGAGGTTCGCTCCACACACACACACACACACACACACACACACACACACACACACACACACACACACACACACACACACACACACACACACACACACACACACACACACACACACACACACACACACACACACACACACACACACACACACTCCAATCTAAATTAGACTGATTAGAGGACCTGACAGAGGCCCCTTACAAGCTGATACCTGCTAATTCGGCGGAGTGACCTGAACCCTTAAAAAGACGGAGAAAAAAAATAAAGTAAAAAAGTCACAAATGAGCTTGTGACTGAGCTGCGAGGAATCCGAGGATATAAAGCGATTAGCCGCGGCTCCACATCATTCACAAACTAGTTACACAAGGCACTTAATCCAAACCCACTCCACCGGAGCTCCCGAGTGCTAATGTGTGTGTAGGGTTTTACACGCTGCGACTCCGAAAAACGCTGTGTGCTCAGCAGCCCCCCCCCCCCCGCCGCCCCCGGCTGCAATCAGGAGCAGCGAGGTTAATTCGGTCCAATCAGCCCGTGTTCACCGCCATCAATTCAAACACCTTCAGCGGACGGAGCGTGATGTACGACGGTCCGCCGGCGCCGACACGCAAACGGCACCGATCCAGCTGGACCCGAGAGCAGCAAGCGTCCCAAACAGAACAGACGGTGCAGTTATTCGCCACGCGGCCAAACAGACAAGAGGGTGAGACGTGGGGGGGGGGGGGGGGGGACAGAGAAAAAGAGAGAGAGAGAGAGAGAGAGGAAGGAAAAGAGAGGGGCCCCGGCTCCAGACACGGTCCAAACAGAACAGACTGTGGCGTTGCTCGTTACGCAGAGAAGCAGAAGGAGAGGGAGACCGAGAGACAGCGCGACAGACGGAGGGAGAGACAGGCAGTAGGATGGAAAGCATTTTTTTTTTTTTAAAGGAAAAAGGAAAAGGGAGCAAGAGAGGCAAAGCGTGACCAAGGTATAGACAGAGAGGGAGAGAGAGAGAGAGTCTCTCCATCAGGGAGAGTGATGCACGGCTTTAATTTAGAACGACTCTCCATTAGACTCTGATACATACACATAAATAAGACGGCGGCACTTAAGAGTCGCCGGCCAGAGGACGTCCATCTCCGCCGCCCTCACCGCCTCTTATAATGGAACGCTTCATTATCTGCAGGTCTCTCCCCCCCCCCCCCTCCTCCCCCATCCATCACTCTCTCGCTCCCTTCTTCTGAACCGATCTGCCAAATCAAGTGCGGATTTATAGAAACAAACCCCGGCAAATTACCAACCGCCGGGAAAGTCATTTCTTCAGAGGCAGCCTCGCGCCGCGTGTTTTTCCCGCCGAAAAACCGCTTCCCCGGATGCCGTTCAAATCTCTGCAGGTTTTCTTGTACAATCAACAACTCATTTACATCGGATCCGTGTCTGAAAACGAGAACAGGCGTCTGGTTCGCAAAACACGGATTATCATTGAACAAATCACGCGTAATGAAGTAGGCCGGCGGTCCGTTTGGAAAGTGTGGTCGCGGTGAGTCCGGGTTCATGAAATGCAGATATTGCCTGTCAGGCAGAAAAATGAAGGCAATCAGGAATAAAGAACAATTTTGCATTTAATTTCCGCAATCCCTCTGTGATTAAACTACGTATGCCGAGGTACTGCCCGGGATTTCTACTTTACAATTCCACACTTGGCAATTATACCGCCGCGTCCTTGGCAGAACATCAAGCTTCTTTCCTGAAGGAGTCCTCTGCATGTATTATTTTATCCCCTGCGGCCCCCCGCCCCTCTCCCCCCAGCCCCCTCCCAGATCAGAAAACGTATTTTGAAAATGTATTCTGTTTGAGACCACCTGCAGCTGAGGTTTCGTCGGCATGCCTTTTGCTCCGGAGCTGAGGGGGTGAAAGAAAAAAAGATTTGCTCTCACTATCCTCAGAATGTTGCAGAGACCTACTTAGGTCTCCAAACCAGCTGGTTCACCACCACCAACTGGTGAACGAGCCCCACGCTCGCACCAGCCGCCCCCATCCTCATCGAGCGTTGTGTGGGGGTCAAGTTCTTGTATATGAGGACTACTTTGCCAATGTTTTTATTTGTTATCATGCCCATTAATTATATATATAAAGATATTAGAATAGATTTCTTATTTGTCACCCACACCACAACACATGCACCCATGGCGACCAAAACACACATATGCTTCGAATGGTGAAATGAGATCTCTGCTTTTGACCCGTCCTGGCTTGTCTTTCCTCCAGGGGGCAGCCAGGAGCAGTGGGCGGCGTACATTCATCAGACCATGACGTTCTGCATGTTCTTACTGACCCTCACATGGAGGAAACCCCAAGTGAGCACATGCAAACTC
This sequence comes from Zeus faber, assembly GCF_960531495.2. NCBI lineage: Eukaryota > Metazoa > Chordata > Actinopteri > Zeiformes > Zeidae > Zeus > Zeus faber. The sequence continues at coordinate 6,211,771 of NC_137197.1, forward strand.
CACACAGCAAACTCGAACCCAGGACCTTCTCGCTGTGAGGCAGCGGTGCAATGCACTGTGCCTGTATAAACCTTTATGTTTTATCCCAAAGTCGATAAATTAGATCGGTGCAATGCCTTGAAGGGATTTCCAAGTATAGAAATTCACCCTGAAATTCAAATACAATTTAGTTTTAAGGCTAACCAAGTACTTCTGAGGTGTGGACCTTGAGCGCAAATCACTCCTCCTACTGATTTTTTTAATATTTATTTTTATTATTTTAATGTGTGTGATCCATGTGCATTCTGGGAGTGAGCTGGAGGCATATTTGCAGGCGTTCCAGCGTCCGGCGCAGACAGACTTCACCTCGACACTGTCCGGCTCCACGCCGCTGCAGAGGAGCCGCGGTGGAAGACGACGCCATACTCCGTCTCGTCGTCAAAAAGCCAGCTTTGCTCGGGTCCCTCGGGGCCAGCGAATGTCCCCGGGGCAGCTACAGTACGGCAAACTTTGAATATCTTGCTTCATTTCACTTTGTACGGTTGTAAAAGTATGTAAACAGTGGCATACACAGCCAGACACGCTGACACACTCACGGAACAGAGGCGCAAACAATCAGACGACGTCGAGACTTGAAGACGAATCCGCTGCGTTTTGGCATTAGACGCTGGTTGACATCACTGTTCTACAAAAGCATCCTTCAGACACATGAACCCAGCCATGACACTGCAGGTTTTCTCTACACAATATGCTCTACAAAATATCACACTTCTGAGGCAACGAAAAAACGGATTTTGCCAAACAAATGATTTTATAAGACAAAATTTAATCAGACTCAACAACCATAATGCAAACAAGTGAACAATCCTAAAATAAATAAATGTCATTGTGAAGGCCATGCTAAATAAAGCTCACTGAACATTAGTTCTATGTTTCCACGCTTTCGTCACTTGTAAAGTTCCCTAGCAGAGTGTAATAAGGGGACGGATTAAAATGAGGTAAAGTGCGATTAAGGGAGCTGTTGAGAGATAAAAGATATGACATAAAAGATACGTGAGCCCTTGTTATGCCCCGCGACCTCTGGCCTGGTACAGTATGTTCACAGCCACCTCGGGTTTATTAGCAGGAATGGCGTCAAGTCAGGTCAAGTTTTTATTGTATCGCCCTTTTATCGCAATTAACGTCTGGAAGGGCTTTGCGGGACGACAGCTCCAGCACTAACCCCAGGATGGTCAGGGGAAAAAAAAAAGAAAAAAAAAACCACTCCCCCTGAAATAAGAAGACTCAAAGAAAAAGAAAAGTAAGAATGCTCGGGAGGAGGGGCTGTCCCTCCAGAATGACTTTGGGACAGAGAATATCCATTCATGGGGTTTACTCAGTTACTGCTCAGGATCAGGCTCCTCTAACTAGACGGCGAGACACTCTGAATCGGGACGACAAGCAGACAAATATGAACGAAGATTGTCGGGTGGCATCGCCTGCATTACGGGGCTGGGTTACACTGGACGCAGTAAAAGTTAGGTCCGGACGGAAACCAGAACGGATCGGCCGGACGGGCCCCACACCCCGAGGTGGCCCCGCTCACATTGCGATGGGATTTCATGGGAGCGTGCGCCGCAATCCCACCGAGATGGGAACAGACTACTGGCTATGACGGCAAGCCACAGAACAGCGCAGGGCACAGGTGTGCGGGGGCGGGGGGGCGCTGCCACTGCTCATGTAGAAACGCACATAGTTGCTCAAAGGAATCTTGGGAGGTTGAGCACCCAGTCGCTCCCCGGATTGGACACTGGACACACCCAGGATTCCGCCGCAACCGGCGCCATTTCACCACAAAGTCATTTTTAATATTTGGCGTGAACATGAACGTGAGATCCGATCCCAGATCTGGCCACTGAGCTCGCATTCAAGCGTCAGGTCAGGACGCTCGGTCCGTGCATCCGATCGCAAAAGTCGCCTTGAAACGGAAAGTGTAACCGAGCCCATCGTCTAACCTCTCTCTTCATGTGTCCACTACCAGCGCAGGAGTTCATGTGCAAACAGTGAGAATCATTCCTACACCGGGGGTCCTAATTTGTTTTCATTAAAATGAAAGAAGCAAGTTCAGCGGTCCAGAACAACTCCAGCTAAAAGCGACATGCATGCAACATCAAATTCCATAATTCTCTAGAGATATGCCACCCACAGTGCAGCTAGCAAACTGCCTCCTGCACATGCAAACAATGAACCTCGGCACGAAACCATGCACAGGTACCCCAATCAAAGCACACACAATCAGGAGATTCTAACAGCTCTAGTATTCCATGACATATGGCCTAAAAGCAACATATCGTTAAAAGCAATTACAATTTAACTAAGGTTTAACTTGACCCCCGTCTGGGCCTGTCGCTTGCATTTCGCTCCGGAGTCTTGACGCTGAGTAGCGTGGCCCTATGCTATGGTATAGTATGTTTTTTTTCCCCTGAAAAGTAGTGCAGATCATAATGAGCTTCATCACAGAATGAGGAAGAACACAGAAAATAAATCTCAGTACTACACTATTATGAAGACAATTCAAATCACAGTACAAAGAACATGCATTTTGTCAGTTTGTCAAGAGGAAGCTAAGCCAAGTTCAAGGGCACTTTGCTTCCCACACAGCCTGCCTGTTGCGCAGCAGAGCCATAGGGCACCCGTTATATCTCTGGCCCAGGTTCCGCACTCTTAACACCCACAGCAAGGCCCCCGATTTGGGGATGACAGCGTTGATATGCCGCGGCTCCCTCACTGTCACCTCCAGCGTTGGCCAGGGTCCCGGCAGATGACAGCCAAGAGCCTACATGTGGAGATGAGTCATTTCGAAATGTGAAATGCTGCTGCAATTTCAGAGACACTTCATAGCATGAGCGGCCTGAGTACTGCACACTGTGAATGGGATGGTTTCACTCTCACTAATTGGCCTTCCAAATGGAACCCCAACAGGATTCCGCTGAAACATTTCCCGCCTAGCCAAAAAACATCTGCACCAAAAAAGTCAAAAGAATGAAACTAAATGAAATGAAATGAAATGTTTCATGAAAATAGAATACAACAGAAAGGAAACCACTTGTGACGCAAGTAGGGTTGTGTCACGGCAAGAATCTGATCATCCAATTGGTATCACAACTGAATATATCAAGATACAGTGGAATCCTATCAATATAGCAATGCCTTCAAAAAAAGGATGGGCATACATTGAAATGCAAACCAACAACAGATGCAATACTTTTCCTGTATTTCAGTAGAATATTGTGATTGGAACGATCCTGGAATACGGTACAGTATGTGCTCACCTAGGCCTTTTGGCGTGATTCCACTGCCGTCTGCAGGGTTGATAGCCCAGTAGTAGTACTTGAGAGTGTGCATGAGCTGGAGCACGGTGCCCACTCGACGGATGGTGCTGTAGATGGTCGCGGTGCCAATGAATTCTGCAGAGAGGTACGTGTAGAGAGACAGCTGCACCTGGTGCGGAAACACACAAGCACACAATACAGGCCCAGGATATGAACTCAAATTTCAGGAAATGAGGTCAAATTTCAACTGGATCATAATTCAGTGGCTCAGAACAAGGGAGCCACGTTTTGACACTGACTGGAATTCATGAGCCATAAAAAAATAAACTTTGTTCTGCTCTCCATGTTCCGAACTTGACAAAGCTCAGAAACGTCCACTGAGTTGTGGAACAGGACTGCTGCACCTGCCATGGGCGGACGGCAGGGCCAGACATGCCTCTGCTCTCCCTGCATCACCACCCTTCACAACAAAATGTCCCATAACACACACTCCTCATTTCCAGCAGTTGTCTCTGCACTAGAAAGGCCTTTTTTTTTTTTTTTTTGGCAGTACTTACGAGATACACGAAGGAGTCAACGTAAGGCACAAATCTGTTGAGAATATGAGGTGATTTGATGTGGTTGGAGGGCGCTGAAAATAAACACCAGGGATAATTGAACGTTGCATTGCCACTAGAAGAATTTCCATGACAATGGGTCCCTAGGAGGGGTGCGAAACACGCGGCCCGCGGACCGGATACAGCCGAGGGGGGCTAAGGATGGTTATTTTTTATTATTCTGAAATTCACTGTTTTCTCCTGCTTTTGCACAACCAGGCCACAAAACACAACATTGGTGTCACATGTACAAATCATCTTATTATGATCATATTATCATCAGGAAGCTGAGAATTGATGGATGCCGTGTTGGTCATGCACATGTGCAGGAATTACACGGATCCCAAACGCAGGGCTAATAAGTCAGACAAAGCCTGTGGCATGAAATGACTTTGACTTCCATGGTGAATGTATGTGAAAACAAAACAAAACAAACCGAGACAGCCTTACGTCACGTAAATGAACACCGATCTCAAGAGCACGACCCCCAAAGAGACGGAGTGATCAGATCATTTACACAGGCTGCTCAGCCGCCTCAAGTGTTTCATGGCATTGAGCAGTTTACAAATGGGGGATGTTAAGAGCCCGAGACAAAAGCTTATTGAGTTGGAGCTAAAACTCAAAAGGTGGCGAGTACAATTCGAGATCGATGGGGACGCAACTCGAATGAACATGAATTCCAACCCCCCCGGGATCGATAGAGTGTTATCTGATCTCATCACCAGAACAGTGCAACATCAAACCCAACACCAGGACTGCGGTTGCCTGCGCCTTTTTTGGGGAATTTTCCACCTTTTATTCCATAAACAGAGAGGAAAATACTATTATATTGCTCTGTGCTCATTCAATATGTTCAATATAACTTTCAGAAATAAAAAAAAAAATAAAACTAAAGTAATAGCGGAGGGATGGACTTGGCTCTGTCTCATACAGTCTCTGTCAAACCGAAGATTTAAGTATTTTGTATACTTAGTTAAGTATATTCAATTGCGGCAACTTCTGACTTTCCACTACATTTCAAAGCAAATGTCTTTATTTTACGCTACTACAGTTCTAACAAAGTCACACGACTTAGGTTAAAAAAGATATAAGCGTTTCGGAGCAAATACTTTCATTGAACCCATCTGTTTGGGTTTTTGTACTTTTCGTGAGGTAAAAGGTGTGAGCACAGCCAGGGTACCGCCTGATGTCACAGGGAATCAGCCCGTGCCATACTCAGGTGGCAACGCGGCTAAAAAAAAGTGTTCCATAACACTTCATTCTCTGTTGCTGTTGCCTCTCTCGCGCCCCATCTAAGCACTTTCATTTTGGAGGAGTGACACAGGCCAGCGCATTTATTTCCTCCTTTTATTTATTCATGACGAGGCCCCACCGGTGACGTCCCTGAGGCAAATGTTATTCGCTACACAAACTCACTTCCTTTGATATGTCTCATCCACTTTTTCACGGGTCATTATAAAATGGGGAAGACGGGGATATAAAAAAAATTCATAATAATAAAAAACCTCCCTTTCACATTTCAAAAAAACTTCCCCCGGTTTCGGGGGCAGCGGAGTGAGGATGAGTCGGAAGCCGGCAGCTCTGAAATCTACAACAAACGTGAGAATACATCCAGACGCGGTGTCAGTCAATATTCGCTGCACCCTCCAGACTCCATCTACGCCCAAATGTGATATCTGACAGGCGGCGTCAGCAATGCACTGCAAACAAAAACGGACGCCCGAGCTACAAAAAACAAAAAAAAAAATCATTCACGAATGTGAAGATGTAATGGAAAGCATCCGTATGACGCTGCCTTTGGCTCATTATCAAGATTAGCAGGAAAAAATACGACCAGGGAAGTATTGTTTGTTTTGTATGGTTTATATTGTAAGTGTCCGTCCCCCCACCCTCACCTTGGCGGGCGTGTGGATCCAGATGGCGGCGTTGAAGAGAACGTGGTCGCACAGCTGTTTGAGCAGAGGCGCGCCGTGCACCAGGCCGTCCAGGTACTTGGCGAAGGACAGGAACTGCTCCAGCACGGCCCGGGTCATGTGTGCACGTGAGGACTGTGGAAAAAGGGGGTGGAGGGTGGGGGCGTTAATCAGATAATGTCCGTCTGGCCTCTCCCGCCGACCAATCAGATGAGCCCTCGTTTGTTTTATTGACCGTGAGCGTTCGTTCATCCTTTGATTGGATGGATCAATTGAGGCGTTTATTCTATTTCAAATACAGGGGGAAAAAACACGCCCGACGACAGGAGAGATAACGAGGCAAATGATTTGTCGTCCGGCGGCCGCTGTTGTACTTTCCCGTCGGCGCCCGATGAGGGGGAGCGGTTGCGCCGCCACTTCGCAGAGAGACAGTCGAGAAGACGGGGACGGTGGACGGAGAGGAGGGTAAAAAAAAAAAAAAAAAAAGAGAAAGACAGCCGAAAGAGAAGGAGAGACAGGTGGACGGAGAGGAGAGTAAAAAGGAAGAGAGAAAGACGGCCGAAAGAGAGGGGGAGACAGGTGAGCGACGGAGAGAGAGAGAGAGAGAGAGAGAGAGAGAGAGAGAGAGAGAGAGAGAGAGAGAGAATAAAGATGGATGGAGGGGAGAACTGAAAGGAAAAGAGAGAGAAAGACAGTTACAAGCAAGGGACAGACAGGCACTGACAAGGAGACGGATAGCGGACGGAGGAAGCCGCGGAGGGGGGAAGGATAGAAGGCGAGGGTGCGGTATAAACAGATCAGAAACAGATGGCAGGGGAGGGTGGAGGTGTGATGCCTGGCAGTGGGGAGGACACGGGTGGGGGGCGGCGGCTCTCAGGTGTCGCCGCTAACAGCAGCTGAGTCCGGCCGCCGAGTGACAAAGTGGAGTCATTTCTCCGCCCCCCCTGGGAAGCCGGCAAGCTGCTCGAATTGCATCGCCCAATCGGTAAATGAAGAATGATGCGGGGGGGGCGTCAAAAAAAAAAAAAAAAAAAAAAAATTGGCTGATGGAGGAGACTGGAGGCGGCACGGGTGGTGGTTTCCCGGATCGACGGGGCGCGGGGCGCGGGGCGCTGTGAGGCCGCATCGGCAGGAAAGGTGACATGATTCGGGTGGAGTTCTGTCCCAGGCTTGGGGGAACATTGAGCTAAAACCAAGCACCTGATGGTTATAAACCTGCCCGATTTCACAGAAACATCATTTCATAGCAAAGAATCGAGAACAACGGAGGCTTTGTAGGTGGAGGTGTGTATGTGCGTGTGTGTTTTTTTTTTTTTTCTTTACCCACCCGTGAGACTCGCTTGCGGGAGGGAGGAGGGCGAGCGGGTGTGGCGGCGCGGTCGGAACCCCCCCTCCCCTCCCCCGGAGAAAAAAAAATAAAATAAAAAAGGCTCCACACGCGGCGACCCACTGTGCTCATCCGTCAACAGTGTGCGATGGTGACGGTGGCGAAGCCGGGAAAGCCGTAGGCGGTTTGACTACAATTTCTCTCGACAGCAACAAATCGGGAAAATAATTGGAAGTAAAACATCTTCGGTCTGATCGATAGGTCGTGGTTTGCTTTTTCGACCAATGGCGGGCTGGAGAAATACTGTGGGAAGGACACGCCCCCTTCAGCGGGTGTCCTGCTGTTACCCGCTCGAGAGAACACCGCAGTGTTGTCGGATTAATAGTGCGTTGCAGCGGGCTGGAAACCGTTATGGGATGTGCGGGGAACACCGTACCTTCTCCAGCAGGTAGCCGATCACCAGGAAGCCCTTCCCTCCCAGCATCTGCTCCTGCATCGCCACAGAGCTCTTGAGCAGGTCGACGAGGAAGGCGAGGAGCGTGGCGCTGTGAACACAAGAGCGTAGAGTCACCCCCTGGGCAGCCCGGACGCCTGCGCAGCCACGGCGACCGCACGCGCACAGCCGGCATGGGCGGGGGGGGGGGACGCGGAGGGGGGGGGGGGCTGGAAACTGCAAACTGAACCAAGGTCATTTTCACAGGACGTCGGCGATCATCTGGGAGCCCCTGGCCCCTCGCTTTCATCCCTCTGCGGTCCAGGGGAAAACGGCTTGGCCGGCCGCGTCCTTTGAAACGACGTCGGAGGGGGGCTGCGGGAGGGAGGGGGAGGACGAGCCGATCCACCGCGCAGAGGGCAGCCCGCGCCTTTGTCGCGGGGGCCCCCAGATGAAGTCTTTGGCCGGGTGACAGCGGCGCTCACTGACAGTCTATAATCGGCTTTGCCTCGCATCCTTGAGTGGGCTCCGGTCCAGCAGCGCTCCGCTTAACAAGGAGCACAATCACTGCTCTGCAGACTGCCTCATAAATACACGCAGGCACGCACGCAGGCAGGCACACGCACACGCACACACACACACACACACACACACACACACGTCTCTTCTGTGTGGTCACCCACATCCGATCAATAGATTGTTGGATATACTGATAGACAGACATAGACAGACAGACGGATAGACAGTCACAGACAGACTGAGTATTTGTGATGTAAAAATGGTCACGAAAGTTGTATAGTTGAGCACCCAACACTGAAGTCAAGGTGTCTGTATCAGTGAATATCAGAAATGATGCCATTACTAAAATGTCTCGTCGTCGTCGCAGAGCCCTGCAGTCTGTTCTCACTTCCTGTCACTTCCTGCCACGGGCACGCTACGCGCTTTTTACAGTGGTCCGCTGGCTGTACTGCTCACACTACACAACTTTCTGTCTTGTGTTCGGGAATCTTGAAGTCGTTGTGGTTTTCAAACTACATGACTGATCGGCGACAGGGGGGGGTCACACATTACAAGACCTTTCCCCGGGAGGGATCGTCTACGTTTTGTCACGACAACACACGCCAGAAGCGACACCGGAAATGACGCCATACGGGGGCAGGATTATTAATTTTTTTATTAGTTTCTGGATCACTGTAAAAGAAAAAAAGAAAAAAATAAATAAATAAAAAATAAGAGCAGAATTTAAAGAAGAAACACATTAAAAAGCTGGAGAAGAAAAGTAAACCAGGTGTGCTGTGTGTCTGCTCGCTGCGTCGCCCAACCTGCTGGACACGTTGCCGGCGAGCAGTCGGAAAAACAACGCCGCGCGCCCGAATCTGTGTTCGTTGAGCCGTCATCAGCGGCTGATCCTTTGTCTCACACACACTCGCACAGCCCCTTTTCACTGCCGCGGCAGAGCTTTAGCTGCCGGTGTTACATCACCTCTTTGTGGAAACAGGGCCGACGGAGGTGAAAATGAGACCTCGCTATATTTACGGGGGCTTTTTTACCTTTATTAAAAGGTGATTTGGAGGGCAGGGGTCGCAGCACGCGGTCGCCGTCTCCGATCGGTGCATAAATACTGCCGCGCCGGTGCCTCGCAGAAGCAGCGCGACGGGGACACTTAGAGCGATGAGAACCGGTGAACCCAGGGATGAGACGTGACGCCGGTTCGCTGGTGCACGATGACTCACGTTTGGACAATGTGCGTCTTCCTCAAAGGGGATGAATAAATAAACGTTATTTATTTTTAACGCGATCAGCTCCCTCCAGATCTCAGTCACGTGGTGCGTGGTGTTAGAGAGGCCGGGCCGGAGCTCCTCAGCCCAGCAGGATAAGCCTCTAGCAGCAGTGCTCAGTTTAAAAGACACTGCAAGGACACAACTGTGGTGGAGGGGGGAGGGGGGGAGAGAGAGAGAGAGAGAGAGAGAGAGAGATGTTTGAGGGGAGGCTGGAGATGTTGGAGTGCATGGATAAAAATGAGTGAATACAGAGATAAAACAGAAAGATACAGAGAGGGAGAGAGATAAAGAGAGAGAGAGAGAGAGAGAGAGAGAGAGAGAGAGAACGAGCGAAGGGGCCAGATAAGAGATGGCAGAGAGGAGCTCCAGATGCAGGGAGCTGCAATGTGGTCAGCCCTGGCTCTATCCAGTGGCGCTGCTGTGGCAGAGTTAAGACGGATTAGGGCAAAGCTGTGATTGCATCCAGGACACCGCGGGGGGCTCTGGAGCGCCAACCCAGATGACCGGGACCAGAGAGGTCTCGTGCAGGAGGAGGTGGAGAGATAAAGGGAAGAACATGGGCAGAGATAGACCATCTGCGATAAGAGGTGAAGGACTGCTACTCTGGTGCTCAAGTTGATTTCAGGAGTGACAGCTCTTTTTGCTCGGTTGGCACTCCTCTGATCATCTTTGACTTTTACATCAGTACGTCTCTACTTCCATTCTTCAGTACTTGGTATTCAGAAATGACCGTGCCCCTTCCTGCGCAGTGAATTATGTGTACCAGTGTCTTACCAAATGCCAAATTTTAACACAAAGAATAGAGAGGTTGGAAAAGGATTCCTGCAAATGGCTGAGTGAAGGACTAGTTGAATTTTTCATTCATCTGACAATGAATATATACAAACAGGATTTTGTGTACGTGGAAAAACTTTGAGATTATGGGTGCGTCTCAAAGCCCACACCTTCCCCGCCCACGTCTTCCCTGCTGCCGATCACATATGTGCTTTACATAGCCAGTACCTTCTGGGTGAGTCTACCAATGTAATCCATCCAAACGGTCTATCCAATCTGTCAAAACAGTAACAGACTTCCAGAACTGAGCAGACACTTCCATTCGTAAACAACAGTGTATTATCCAATTTTTCAGGGATTTCACATGAGAGTCCTTTCTTTCTGGGCATGAATCCATTGGCGTCGCCAAAACCCCCCCAACAAAAACAAGCCTTTCTCGGTAGGAAACTCCTGTGTATTCCATAGGACCCACTGCCTTACTGTAGTCTATGATGCATACTGTACTGCATTCTGTATTACATTACGTCATTTAGCAGACGCTTTTATCCAAAGCGACTTACAATTATTCAAACACCGACGGACGCAGCCATCAGGAGCAATTAGGGGTTAAGTGTCTTGCTCAAGGACACTACAGCATGCTAGCAGGAGGAGCCTGGGATCGAACCAGCAACCTTTAGATCACTAGACCACCAGCTCTACCGCCTGAGCTACCATCCCCGTATCCTTGTACTGTATGATGCATTCTGTACTGCATACTGTATCACTGAACTGTATGTAGCATACTGTACTGCGTACTGTGTCACTGCACTAGGTTATTGCATACTGTGCTGTATTGCTGTTCTGTTCGGTGTTACTGTATTGCTGTGCAGTACTGTTGTATACTGTACTGTATATCCCCACAAACGCTACCTCACTTTATCCACATGCCACTTTACTGTACATATCTGTATATACATAATATTCTGTATTCTAGTCTATTTATTTTAGTATAATTTGTACCCCCACTCAGTATATTACCTTTTTACTCTTATTTTATACTATTTACTTACTGAATTACGTTTTAGGATCAGTTTGTTCAGCTAGTTTAGTTAGTTAGTAATTAGGTTAGCTATTGTGTCAGTTTAGTACTTATTAATAATCTCTGGATGCGTTGCAATGACATTTCCCTGCATATATGTATGAACGTATGTATATGTATGTGATAAATAAACATGTTGAATCTTGAATCTATTCCAAGCCAAAGCCGCTACAGTGGCTGGTTTAAGGAGCTTCATAGATCTCCTCATAAAATAGGTTTGTACGTAAAGTGGTGCCGGCAAAAGAAACTTGAGGTGTGGTCGGGGCCTTGGCTGAACTTGTACACACAGAGGAAAACTCTAGCATGTTTAAATTGACCTTTTCCACAGCATGGTCTCATGAGGTTGTTGCAAAATGTCTTGCAAAGAAATGTCATTCGTCAACATTTTGATGATAAAATGACTTTGTTGATACAATGACGATTATGAGGGAATCCACAATGACCACACAGACAAACAGTCTTGAAAAATAACAGGATTAGTCCAAAAGAGATTTCCACCCATTATTTGACATCTATCTGTTCTCACAGGCGTCAACATCTGAGTAACTCCACCCACGGCTGGAGAAATTCCAAGCGCCGCCGGGAACTGCTCTGTTGGCTTCACAGACCAGCACAAATCTTTTAAAAGAAAGGGGAATTAATACCAATGGGTAAATGTGAGTATTTAAAAAATAATTCTTCTTTCTTAAAAAAAAAAAAAAAAGTAGGTTGACTGGAGGCTGGGGCGCACGATCCACTGTGCGTTTCTCCAAACAACACCAATAAAAATAGTATGTTTTTATTGTAGATGTATTTATTTTATTTTCTGATGTTTACTACATGATTGAATGGAACAAAAGAAGCCCCGCGTGCTGTCCCCCACAAGCTTGAAGCACGGCCAAGAATGGCAACGAAAGTCTGAACAAACTTTTAAATTAGGCCTTGTCGATCTAATAAGAGTAAAGATTCATCAACTGTCTTGATTATTTCTTGCCACAAATTTATTCGGAAACAGATTTTGGTGGACTGATGAGGTAAAACCACATCTCCCATAACTGGGAGCCTCAGGCGGGGCGTCATGCTCAAACCCTTTTGGCCCACAGAACTAGGGGCCTCAGGAGGGAGTACTGAGTGGTATTTTCAGCAAAAACCACAAAACTTCAAAGACATGTTTTGGGGACCTCAGAGACCTTTACTAACTTGAAAAGGAGCATAATAGGTCCCCTTTATCATCCCGTTTATGCTCTGCTGTTGGGCTGCACTCACCACACAGTGGTTTCCAGCTGGCTGTCGTTCAGTTGGTGATGGTCCAGCTGGGAGAAGAGGGGGAAGAGTACCTGGATGCCCCCAATGGAGTGGATGGCACTGTGGATAGAGTGCGTCACGGTGGCCTTCACATCCTGACGAGCAGAGAGACAAAAATGTAATTAGAGACGCAAAATCAAGTGACAATGTTGCTCTTTAGATTTAATGATGTATCAGATCTTAAAATGTGGTCTTCATTTATATTTTTAGTATTTTATCTGTATTCAGGTTGGGCAAAAATGTTATATTATAATAATTGTTGTATTGTACAATGACTATATATATATATTGTACAATGACTGTATATATACTATAAAGAGATGTATATACTGTATGAACGTAACATGGCTGTCTGTCTGAGGCTCTCCTGGTCGCTGTGTGGCCATGGTTGGGCCGAACAACGTTCATTTAAACAACAAATAACTTATATGTAATTTGATCCCTGAAAGGAAAGACACCGGGATGGATATTAATGTGAATGCAACTATCTTAAGTTTGAAGGAAAAATGCAAAGGTTGCGTCGTTTGAAACTTTGGGCCAGTCTCCATTCATCGACATAATAGTTGAGTGAATTAGGGATTGCTCTGAAACCAACCACTGGAGATCATTAAGCCTCCGTTGCCTTCAGACTCTTTCCTACTTGAGACTGGACGGGGCAGAACGGGGAATGTTTGTCAGGGCCAGACCTGCAGCATCAGGGCGTGGGGCGAGTGCACAAAGATGGAGGCGTTTTCCTTGGGCGAGGACTCCAGGCAGAGCTGGGCATCCGTGGCCTTTGCGTTGTACGTGAAGGCAATAGAGCTGGCCAGCTTTCCATCGTACAGCACCTGCTTGTGATGCTCCGCCAGGTGGATGTCACTCTCTGACTTAAACTTGAACGTGCTCTGGGGGTAGGATAAGGAGAGATACAAAGAGAAAAGGATCGAAAGTGAGAAGGAAATAAAGTGAAACGTGGCTTATAACAGTACAACCAACAACTGTTTAACACTGGGCCATTGCTCTGAAATGGAATGAACAAATACGGCAAAAATATGTGTTATTATAGTTGTCAATAAAGTAGAATGTGTATGCTGGCAAGTCCAGGGGCAAAAACTCAATTTGGCAGCGGTGTAGTCCTTTAGAACAGTCGTTACCACTTTGGTATAGTTTTGCAGCTGCTCTTGATAATTTGCTTTCAATTGAAAACATAATTAACAGCACAGTAGCCTGCAAGAAATCAACACCCAACGCCAAAGCCCATGCAATCCCATATGAAACAAAACACTGCAACTGTAACTAAGAAGCTGCTCTTTGTGGAGAGAAATTCATCTGCATGATGTCGTTCTTTGCTTGAGGCAAGGTGTTGTGTTTCAGCGGTCAAAGGCGGGAACAGACTTTAATTTCCAATTAAGTCAAGTTAGAATAATGCATTGTGTAAATTATGTACACCATTTGTTTAGAAGTTAAATGAGGTTGCATTAATTTATTCAGGCCTTAATCCAGCCACCGTTGCTAGGATTCACAGGCTCATAATCACAGGAGAATCTGAGGGTAAACCGTGCAACTTAAAATGGCCAACACCACCGGTAAACAAAGGGGGAAAAGGAGGAAGCCTTGAGAGTGGTCTTAAAAGAAGGATCCCCCTTTCAGGATGGATAGGTGTGTAATAGGCACAGAGTGGATTAAAATATGCTCCTTAGATGAGATAACTTAAAAACTAAATGTTTTGGACTATCTTAGAGCAAAGAAGATGGTAAACCTGGATGTTTAAAAAAAAACAACTAAAAACATAATGGGATGGAATTCTGAGACCATAAAACACAGACAGTTTTATGGATTGCCACTTCAATAGAGAGGGCTGATGTTCGGTGAAAGCTCTAATGCCAGTACTTGTGTCTGGCATTCCAAATGGTATGGATGTTAACCCACATTATTTTGATGACTCCTAAAGCCATGGAGGCTGCACCTAATGAAGTGGTAGCACCTTCGCCCAGTGACTCAAAATCCCATTCATTATGGCTAACATAACAAATAGCTTATCGATAACAGACTAGGTCCAAGTCCTAATTTACAGAATCCATTAGAGGTTGGCAGATGAGTTGAAATAATCCATCAGTATACTGTGAGTGGAATGTGTTTAATAGGAATATCGGGCACTTTACTCTCATTGGAGGGCTAAATAATGAATGAGAAAAAACCCTTCCTCTCTCGCCCCCAACACAAAGTGAACGCGTTGGTGATGAAGATAAGATGGGACAGAAGATGCAAGAAGCGCTAAAGTGCGAGTGTGGGAACACCCATCAGAAACTGAAGGGGATAAGGTTCACTGACAGGACGGATGTATGTCTTAAGCAACACACCCAGAGAGAGGTCATGTACTGTGCTTATCCTCAAATGTTTCCACTGAAACAGCAAGTGGTTGTACCAGAGGAGGAAAGCCCTGGAAACCAGTCCTTGTTGGATAGCTTTCTCAAGGCCTCCACATACTGTGCAGTTCTGTCCGTCTTCAGGCAGCCAGAGAGGAAACACCTTAATCTTGAAATCCATGACATTTATTTAATTTTAATTTATATTGTATACTTTCGATTTCTGGTGGAAATTAGATATCCTCTGCATTTGACCCGTCCTAT
Organism: Zeus faber; assembly: GCF_960531495.2. Taxonomy (NCBI): domain Eukaryota; kingdom Metazoa; phylum Chordata; class Actinopteri; order Zeiformes; family Zeidae; genus Zeus; species Zeus faber. Next base: position 6,226,856 of record NC_137197.1, read on the forward strand.
GCCGAGGAGCAGTGGGCAGCCTCAGTGCAGCGCCCAGGGACCGACTCCAGCTCTTTCGCCAGTGCCTTGCTCAAGTACACCGACAGGAGTATTAACCCCTAACATACATGTCTTTTGATGGTGGGAGAAAACGGGAGCGACCCATACAGACACGGAAAGAACATGCAAACTCCACACAGAAAGGACCCGCGGCAGCCGGGATTCAAACCCTTTTTGCTGTGAGGCAACAGTGCTCACCGCTGAGCCACCGTGCTGAAATGACGACATACCAGCCTCGTCTTTCAACTAATCCCAGTCTTGCAGCAGACTAGCTTCACCTCGTTGGATAAGGCTGATGATTTCACAATGTGTGGAGGCCATTGGCAGTGTGATCGATAAAAACACATTCCACTTTGACTGTGCTTCCAAAACACAGACTTCAGGATTTTTGAGTTTAAGCAGATGGCAAGCTGTAAATAAACCAAGCCTCATTTTTTACCTCAAGCATTGCACTGCTATTATCAAATAACTACATCAGAAAGTTTGGCATGCAAGTAAAAAACAACAAAAAGCACACTTCTTATCTCCCAGAACTGTAAGCATGGAATTTTAGCATACTGTTGATGAGAAACACCAATCCAGGAACCTTTCTGACGGCTGAAACTACAACCGCAGCCTGGCACCATTAGAACGCTTGAACACGACATACGTGAGCACAGCAAATGAATATAACCATGTTGATTCCAGTCGTGTAACTCTTTCCACAGACGTGGCAGGGACTAAGGCAAAAAAGCAGAGCTCAGTTCAGTTCCCTGGTTGTAGAGCTGTCCTCGGTGCTGTGATCAGGCCCACACATAGGGCAACGTGCTTCTCATCAAGCAGTCTCTTTAACATCCTTTAACATCCTAACTCATGGAGTCCAACCCGACACCGGGAACAAGAAATAACGAGCTCCACTGCCCGGGCACTTCAGTGCAACGCCCTGCCGCAGTATGAAAATAATGATACACGCGTTGCGCTTAACGACCCCCTGTAGCATAAGAGCTTCAGTCCACAAGACAATCAGTCAGACGCAGGAAGTAGGGCACACTTCCTCCTCCGCACCGCCAGTGTTGAAGGCCAGCGGGACATAGAGTATCCCCCAGCTTGCTGCTCCAGCAGCAGGCTGACTCTAAGGCTGGTGGACAGTCCAAGAGTGAGGAAAATGCCCAGGAACCATACAGCCTTAGCCTGCATCCCCAAAGGAAAATGCATATTTTTTTTATTTCACTTTTTCATTTTAATCACACTGACCTTGCGAAACACCCTCCCACCTTTTGCAGCTTCATGGCTACATGGAGGGATTGCAGAGAAATAATCTTGTGAATCAAAATCACTCTCCTGTATCTATTTATCAATGCACAATATATACCTGATCAACAATGTTTCAGTGATCAACAGGGAAGAAAAGGTGAACTACTCAGCTTTTTGTTTTAGAATGTAATTATATATAGATAGAGATAGAGACATATATATACTGTATATACTGTATATAAACACCAATCAGGCACAACATTTAAACCAACTGCCATATATTGTATAGCTCCCCCTTGTGCCGCTACAACAGCTCAGACCCGTCATTGCATAGACTCCACAAAACCTCTGAAGGTGTCCCTTTGGTATCTGACATTATCCTGGTAAGAGAATACTGTTGCCATGAAGGGGTGTACTTGGTCTGAAACAATGGTTAGGTAGGTAGTACATGTCAAAGTAACATCCACATGAATGCCAGGACCCAAGGTTTGCCAGCAGAACATTGCCCAGAGCATCACACTGCCTCCGCTGGCTTTCCTTCCTCCGATAGTGCATCCTGGTGCCAGGATTCCTGGTGAATGGCCATTTGGCCTTGAAGAATTACGTGACCTAATCTCTCCTGAAAAGATCTCAGACTGAAAATGTACAGTATCTTTACCAGTGTGTAAGCTCTCTTTCCCTTTGCTAAGCTTGGACACACCTAGCAGCAACCATTGGTGTTACTCCGAGCCCAGATATCAAACATTATATAACATATTCATCCTATTGCATTTCAAAGATTCATTCTGTGTGCAATTTTATCAGTGCAGTTAACTGACATGTACGATTTTGCTTCTGGCATCCCAAAGATTAATTTTTAATATGTGTTTATGTTCTTGCATTCCAAAGATACATTCATGTATGTGTCATCAGATTCTTGCATTCCAAAGATGTATTTACGTGTTTACGTGATTTGGTTTTCTTTTATTTCAAGATGTATTTGATAAACATGAACGTAATACAGAGAATAACAACTGAAAGAGACGGGTTGTGAGTTTCAGATCATAGATAGGGGTTTTGAACGCCTCAGCGAACAGGAACATCCGCCTCTACAGCGAACTAGCCTCACGACAATTCCCCAACCAATGGGAAGCCTCTTGCCAACCCTGTCGTCCAATGGCCGTCGAAGGAAGTCTCTATCGGGTCTGCCCCCTCGAAGGACATCAAAAACCCCGGAATTTTGATTGTGTTATATATCCAAAGGCACAATTTCTTTTTTTGGATGATGGGTTGTCAAAAAAACTCACTTATCCTAAAACCGAAGCAGCTACCGAACTGCTAACCTGAAGAGTCTTGTACAGGCTGACAAAAGTTAAAGTTAAAGTTGTAGTTGTAGTCTGGATAATGTTGTGAGTAAATGGATATTCTGGTGTCTCTATGCAACAAAGTTGAAATGATGGATTGCTCTGTTCAGCAGCCTTGTATGTAGCCTCCTGTAGGCTACATTTAAAAAGTGCCATTTTCTCAAAATGTCCTATATACACTTTATTGATTGTATGTTAAGGGATCATACTGTTAGTAAATAACATAGGATTTCCAAATGTTGAATGCAGAGGAACTGACACGCATCCCACAAAAGTGTGAAACCAATTATTATATTCACCTATTAGACAGTATTCAGGTCCCACTGGAGATTCTGTATAGCTCAATCAAAGCTGCAGAATGAACTCAGGTCAGTATTTTCCAGTAAACATTTGTGGATCTTTTTTGAAATTAGTGCTGTTCTTACTGGGGTAAATTAAATTTGAGGAAAAAATTAGGAATGAATGAGACTGGAGGTTGAGGGCTGATTTAATGAAGTGTTTAAATGCAATTATAATCCAATTCAATCATTATATATATATATATATATATATATATATATATATATATATATATATATATATATATATATTTCCCCCCCCACAGATCGGCTGTATTTCTGGACCGGCAGAGCAGGAGATTTATCACACGCAAGGCTGATTGCCTAAGTGCTGCTTTAGAGGAAATTAGGACGGAGCTCCCACAATGAACGAAAACCGCCTGACATAAATACAAGCTTCTGACGCCAGACTGTGCTCTTTTAGGGAACACTATGTTTTCCACCACAGAAGGTTCTGGGCCTGAACGATCCCTCAGTTAGTTCCTGGACCTTGTTGGAAGAGCAGCTATTGATTGTCTTTTTAACTTGTAAGGAACACTGTTGTCATGCATCTTTGTTATCGCTAAGAGAGATTTCAGATTTCAGAAGGTATAAACAGACTACACTTTACCTTTAAGACACTGGTCCACTCCATAACTAATGCTGTCTGAGTGGCAGCAAGTGGATTTTTTTTTTTTGCGATGGACGTCAACACACTTTGCCTGATGCATGAGGTCTAGTCGGAATGAGATAAGTGGTTAACGATTTAAAATACCCCAGAAGCGTTTTTGAAAGTCTTTTGAGGGTTTATTTTGCTTTCAGGAATCAAATTCTCTCTCCTGAGATACATCTCACTGGGAGCAATTCCCCCATGTGGGCCATTCGTGTCCACATCTTCCAGTCTCTAACTAAAGCTTATTATCGTCCCACGAAAAAAACGCGCTCTCGAAGACGGCCAGACGTAACATCTGCCGGCGTTTGCTTGAGGGTTTCGCTGTCAAACGTCTGCCACCCATTGAAAGTCTGAATTGATTACAAGAAAATATGATTGTGCACTCTGTTGAGAAATCACTCATTGAAATGGTGATAAATGTCAGTGGTGGGTGGGTCCTTCGTGGCTGAGGCGCATTAATGTTATGGCTGAGAACGTCACATAAAACATTGTGAAACAACTTTAAAACGTAACTGGACAAAAGTAGTTACAAGAGTGTCAAACGCAGACGCCACAAGTCATTTTTTCGCCGGAGTGACGCTTACCCGAGGCAGCGATAATCGGTCCATTTGAACCGGGCGACACCTGGATAGAATTAAATTAAATACCACCACGGTCACAAATCAATTGAAATATTTAATCTCTGTATTAGACTGGATTTCATCTATGAAATACTTTATCGTGCACGTCAGACGCTTTACTGACTCTGATTAAAATGTCAATCTATCCATATGGAATCGTGTGATCTCATCAATATTGGATTTCATCCGTAATTAATAGAATCGTGAGACCCTGCCAAACACCCAGCCCTGCACCCGTCAGCGCACAAAGCCGTTGAATACGTCACAGCGGTTACAGCAGACTCCAAAAAAGAGCGAGCGATTCTGTATAGCACAATCAAAGCTGAGTACAAGCCTGGTCCGGCCGCAGGGCGGGCGCAAAAACAGGCCCGGCCCACGCCCCACACGGCCTCTCCCGGCAATTCGAAACCGACGGACCTCTTGTCCCCCGACCGATCGACGGCGCTGACAACTCTGCCGCCGCGCTCCCCCCCAGCGCAGCTCACTCCGACCCACGGCGTCACGCACATCAGCACCGCCGCCTCCTCAAACGGGTACTAATTGCCTCCCCGACAAACAGCTTCTCCGTTCGATCCGGGGAGTGTGGTACCTGCGTAATCGAAGGTCTGCAACTGCAATTAAGGAGCGAGACGGAAAGTCACCGGGCATTAGAGGGGAAGGCCAAACGAAAGGCTCTCCGGGGGGAGAGGAATCCTCACACCCGTCTACGCCGCGAAGCCTTGGACGTCACATTCCTCACGCTCTTCAGTAAACTACATAATACCTGAATGTGCACCATCGGAAGACACTGAACGCACATGTAGAAAAAACACCAAGCATCAAGTACCAAAAACACATACGGGTGGCCGTCGGTGCTGAAATTTTCCCGGTTGCTGCTAATGCTATTTGCTATTCAGAGGATAGGAATATTTAGAAGGAAAAAAAAAAGCAATTAAAAATAAAAGCGCTCAATAAACAACACACACACACACACACACACACACACACACACACACACACACACACACACACACACACATATACACATGAAGACACGCACACTCACACAGACACACACACATAAACAAACACATAAACAAACACACACACACACAAACAATAAACACATAAACACACACACACACAAACATGAACAATAAACACATAAACACATAAACACATAAACAAACACACACACACATAAACAATAAACACATAAACACACACACACACAAACATGAACAATAAACACAAACAATAAACACATGAACATACACACACACACAAAAACACATATACACACTCATAAACAAATAAAACAAACACACACACAAAAACACATAAACACACACACACACACAAAAACACATAAACACACTCAAACAAATAACACAAACACACACACACACACAAAAACACATAAACACACACATAAACAATCAACACATATACACACACACACACAAAAACACATAAACACACACACACAAAAACACATATACACACACATAAACAATCAACACATAAACACACACACACAAAAACACATATACACAAATAAACAATCAACACATAAACACACACACACACACACACAAAAACACATAAACACACTCATAAATAAATAACACAAACACACACACACAAAAACACATAAACACACACACACACACACACACACAAAAACACATATACACACATAAACAATCAACACATATACGCACACACACACAAAAACACATATACACACACATAAACAATCAACACATAAACACACACACACACAAAAACACTTATACACAAATAAACAATCAACACATGAACACACACACACACACACACACACACACACACACACACAGTACTGAGAATAGCTGCTGCAAGATAAACATTGTGAATTGAATTGCCTTCTGGGTAGGTCAGCCTTTTCCTACAATCAAAATATTTTGGCAATTGTGGGTTAGCAAAGACTCTCCGCAGCTGCTGCTGCTGATAAAAGTCATTTCAGGACTTAGTCCCACGAGTACCGGCTGCTCTCTCCGTGTTTTGTGACATTATTCCTTGGGAGTCGGTAATTTATGCAGCCATTTATCTGCGCGGAAAGGCATCGCTCCCAGGACACGAGGCAGGAAGTGCTGCGCGGCCGCCTGCAGGGCTGATTCCACAGATTGATAGGCCGCGCACACCGCATGCATGTAATCTAATTTAGCCAGTCGAGTACATACCTTATAGCCGGGGCCCAGCTGATGAATTGCAAATATCTGCGCCGGATTGAGCGCCTCACTGAACACGTAGACGGCGCCGAGCTGTCCGCAGAACACTCTGTTGGCGTCGGCCGTCTCCGAGGAGCCCAGGAAGCATTTATCGTAGCTCTGTGGGGGGAGACGCACAGGGAGAGGCCGTGACCTTTGACCCCTCACCACGGGATGAACAAACCATCCCAGCCCAACGCCCCCACATGGAGCGAGAGAGGAAGAAAACCCACGGAGGCATTTTACTGAGCACACTGGGTATTTAGGAAGCAGCGGGGACACAGGAGCTACATCAGCTTGACCTCCAGACTGCAGGAAGTCTAAACTATCGCTTCAATTGAGTAAAAAAAAACAAAAAAAAACGGCTTCATTTGGAAACGAGCTCTTTGCATGTCCTCACGTTTCATCTGGTTCGTTTCTCATCCTTTCGCGGCTGCGAATTTAAAAAAATTAATCGCAAACCTGTCGTAAAATAAATTGAGGTTTAATGCAAATTGTGTGACGCATGGCATTATGTGTAACCTGGGTCTGATTTGAGATGGAAAATAACATATTTATTGTTAAAAAACAATAACAGTAGATGAGAAATAGCAGCGTAACGATGTGGCATTTATGACTAAATTTGATGACCGAAAAAGCCACGAGGTGGATATCAGCTGGCCTACAGGTGCTGCAGATGAGCCCAAGTCAGACACAGGCTTGTTTTAGCAGTTTTGTTTCATCAAAGGCCTCGAGTCTAAATTTAGTCTCTCAGTTGCCCTCCAGCTACAATTTACATACCAATATTTTTAAACTTTAACGAAGAGGTTTTTGGTTTTTATATGACATCATATACATACATATACTGTGCATCTATATACTTGCATATACAGTATATATATACATACACATATACTGTATATATAGCCTGTATGCACTTATATGCACATACTGCATATGCAGCTTTAGTTCTGCATGTGGTTGAAGGTGCTGAGAGGGCGTCTACTTATGCAAATGAACATGAACACGCACATCACGCATCATCATCATCATCATCATCATCATCACACTGGAGCATGCGCAATATCAACAGGACGACCACGATCAAACCACCAATCCCACGTGGTTTTGCCAAGCACTCTTCTCAAGAACAAAGATTGATTAGGAAGTTTTGTTCAAGGGGCCCAGTGAATCTACATCACGGAAACATCTGCATTAAACAGTCACCCACCAAGTCACTGTCCCTTTAGGAACGTTTGTACTGTAACTAAGGCACTAAATGAATGGCCTGGGTTGAAAAGTAGTGAACACATCCTTTAAGACATCAGCATCATCTACGCCCGTGACAACAAACTGAATGTTAATCTGGAATTATTATGAGTTTTGCTTTTCACAAAGAAAAAGGCTCACACTCAGCCTGCTACTGTTATTCAACATGAAAACCCCAAATTAGTGAGAGAGTGACGTCACTGCGCAGACGCCCTTCACTGTAAAAGCGTGGTGCAGAGGCCAGCACAACAATCCCAACATGCAAATATTTAGCTTTTCTAGAATCAGGCCCCACCCGTGTCCTCTCCTCTTTCCTTCCTCCTGCAGATCTCCCTGACAAACAGATATTCAAATAAGACTTTGAACAAGATGAAACACCGGCGCCACTCCTGGGAGACATCGACGTTCAAGTGGCAAAACCCATTTCCTCAGTGAGGCCCTGCAGATTTATGTATTTCTCACAGCGTGACGCCCGCAGGATAATGGGGCGGCAGCCTGTCAGTCCTGCAGCAATGAAGTGACAATGGAGAAGAGAGGGTCTGACGAGACGCGCTTACATCGTTGGTGTTGACGTGCCACGCCATGTCTCCGTACGACACCAGCTGTCCGTTGACATAGCAACGGATTTCGCTGTTTCTCCAGCGGTTGTAGATGTGCACGATGCTGATCATGTACCACTGCAAGGGACGAGAGGCGAATGTTAGAAATACGCTTGTGAATTTAATTTCCGAAGGGGGAGGAAAAATCTCAAAGGGTTTTCAGTTGTTGTGAGTAAATCCAGACACGTCACAACCTGCTGTCTTGAAATCTGCAACAGAAGCTCATTAATAATAGATCAGAAGAAAGGCTAACACAAAGACATTTTATTTTTATTATCCTCTCCCTGCAACGTCATGTCGCTGAGCAGAGAACACTCAAAATGATGTGGCTCCAACACAGAATATGAGTGAAGAGTCCGTGGGCTTTTATTTTGAAGGTATTTATGAATTTCTTCACTGTGTACTTCACCTGGGCGTGTGATGGTTTTAGTTTTGTCGAAAACAATGATTCTCAACTGCAGTGCTGGAATGGATTGTTTTCATTCCAACCCTGAAGTGAAGATTAATTTCCACCAGGTATGAGGTGACTTCTCAACTATTAAATATCTGGTACAATAGAAAACCAGACAATACTGCGAATACCGCTCTGAATAAATATACTTTAGTGCATCCATATCCATTCTCTAAATACGGTTAATTCTGTTGATACTGTATGTATTTAATACATTCATACCCATTACTGTTAACTCTATTTATATAGTGCTCCTATACTTGTATTTTATACATACGCTGCACTTTACTGCTTCTGTTGCACTTCTGGTTCGATGCTGAACTGCATTTCGTTGTCTCAGTACTTGTACTTTGTGCAGTGACAATAAAGTTGAATCTAATCTAATCTAATCTAAACAGCAGTACATTGAATCCTAAAGAAAATGACCTTTAAATGCTCGGCAACAACACCACACTACTTAGCACTTGCCTGTTTTCCATCGTTACTTGAGCAACGACTGGTTTACATTAAACATCAAACATGTAAATGAGTCGTTTTCCTAACCTTTCAGCTCATAACACTGATCACAGATATTAATATTGAACGCTGTTTCACAGTCTGCGTGATGAGTTGGAAGCCGCTTCCGAGTCTATTTTTTCTTGCTTCTTCATCTCTGAGCCAATTTACACTGAAAATCTATGTACACAAAGGAATAAAGGGATGCAAATCAAGGTTTCATGCGGCGGAGGGGGTCTTGACTTTGTTTTGCAAAGATGCATACACATGTTTTATGGAAATAAATGCTGCCGCAGTGGTTTGAGACTTCAACATATTTTCAGCTGATCTTCAAAACATTGTCCATCGTGTCAAATGAAACAGAAACCCCAAAAAGCTTCGGGCTATTTATCAAAAATAAAAAAGTGAGGTTTAAAAAGTATTCATTTCCCCTGTGATTGTAAGGCCAGCTTTGCTCGGGCGCGATATAGAACCGTGTCAACTCGTTAATGACTTCCGGCAGTTGATGAAATTTTCTCTATTAAATTCATGACGAGACACATCCCTCCCTCACCGTTTTCACACCCACTTTACCCAGGTTCTTTTGACGTTCTACGTCATAAACGCGTGGGAAAAGGGGCGTGTCACGGTTCCAGTGCGATCGAACAGCAACAGCAACTTAAACAAACGACGACATGAAACTGTAAAAACTCGAAAAGAAAAAGTGTTTTGAGCCGTTCAAAAGAATGGGGCCGCTCATGAACCACCCGACACTGCAAGTAGAAGCGGCGTGGAGCACCGGCAGTATGGATACTCCGTGCCGCCGGTCCTCCGGTGGCATGGGGGGGGGGGGTTCTCCGCGGTGCGATCCCCCGCACTCACAACATTTCACGGTCCCCCATGCGGGAAAAGGAAAATCAATAACTTCTGACTTTGGATTCTAAATGGATATGAAGCGGTGGAAAAGTACACGGATATTCCCGTCTATTTATGCTCCAGCGTCCGGAACTCCAATGCGCGTCGCGTCGCGCAGGTAAAGGGGCCAAAATTAGCGGGTCGACCCCGGTGTCCCCTTTACATCGGCGCCGATCGGAGGCGGGGCCCGATTAAAACCATTTGACGGGTCATTTGACGCTGGACTGAGACCCGGGTTTCTCCTCTCCCACTGGTGACAAATGCCGGATGTTAGTGGGTGTTACCGGGTTTTTGCTGCGGTGGGAAAGGAGTCTCACTGTGAGGTCCAGCAGTATGTAGATGGAGATTTTCGACAACAAAAAAATAAAAACCAGAATGAAAACACAAAGAACCTTTTAAACAAGCCCAGAATGTCATTACAGCAGAGCACAGATGCAGTAAAGGTACAAGAGCGTGACAAGACAAGACAAGACTCCGAACACGTGTCAGAGCCGAGCACCGGCCCTCGTCCAGAATTGGAAAAAATACTCAGGCACATTGCCGAGGTCAGGCCGCCTCTCTAAACTCTCAGGACTTAAACTTCCCTGGTCAAGGACGGCACTCGTTAGAGGCCAAGTGTCACCGACTGAGATCCAACACGATGGTCACGACTCAACGACCTCCAAGGCACTGCACCAAAAGGCTCTTGATGGAGGAGCGGTGAGGGAGACGTCCCAGCCAAAAAGAATCGGTAAAACCTCGAACCTCGAGGTTGTATGTACGGCGTGTCCATCAGCCGGATAACAGGGTCCCCCGCTGTGCGGTACGACGGTGACGGAAGCTTTTCTGCATCAGGGCTTGGCGTGAGGATGAACAGAGCACAGCGCGGGATGAAAAACAGGGCCCTCTCCGTCCGAAATAGCTCCGGCTGGTGAGGAAGGTCGTCTTTCGGCACAGCGAGGACCCAGAGCCGAGTTCACTGTCGGAGCGATGCCGGAGCAGCTTAACATGAAGAGGATCCACGTCCTTGAGCGGCCCGGTCAGAGCGCCGATCTTAACCCCACCCAACATCCGCGGCGAGAGCTCAAAATCATTCCGACGCCTGGACAAGGAGGAACCGGCCAATCTGGCTCCATCATGTTGTGCTGTAGCCAAAAAGAACACTGGCTGTACCATTACAGCTACAAGAGATGGTTCAACCATTTACTGAACAAGGGGAGGGCAAATATCTGTGAACTGGGGCTGCTCTGTGGAATTCCCAAATAAAAATTCCTAGTGAAATGGATCAAAATCACAGGTGTGATCATTTATGTGAAAACCTGGGTTGGGGAATAGGTGCGATATAATATACAGCAGACGGTTTATTATACTGTCTGCCGTATATTATACTGTCTGCTGTCCTAAAGTTTACAGAGAAGCTGATGCTGTACTTTTGGAGCTTAATTGTCCAATCAAGGATGGTAAATTGCCTTTGGCCTTCGCTCAAGAACATTAAAAAAAGATCACATCTCATAAAAACACATTACAAGTGACATTGCATAAAATGTAATCAATGCCGATGCTGGTATCAAAATCATTCTGATAAATGGTTAAAATAGGGTATTAGCGGCGGAGAATATCCCAAATGCTAAATATGATCATTTAGTATTTGGGATATTGGGATATATTTGGGAGTCACGTGTGATTTTCTGCTTTATTTTTCTCTTTTTTTTTTTTTACACATAAATGCATGCAAGACGCTTTATAATGGAGATAAATGGATAATACTGTATGTCACTTACTATGTGAAAGCGGAATTTATGAAGAAATTAAATTCTAATGAAAGTTTTTCTCCAACCTAATTTTCAATTTATAATTTAATATATTATATAATATATACATTTAATTATCAATTTATATCAATTTACATATAAGTATTTATTATACAGCGGGACTTTTCTCCAAGTTGCAGGGATGCCTCGGGGCTCATTTCCACAGCCATGCATTTCACTTTGGTGATGAGGTCTGAAGCACAGCAGCGGAGTAATCAAATTAGTACACACATTCGCGTTAAATATCCAAAACTCAATGGAAAACACAATTTCTTCAAATAGAATATCAATACGTCAACATGTCCTCAGCTGTCAGGGCCCGGTGGCTACGTGTTTGTTTTGCAGTTCCACCGGGGTTCTTGCTGGCCAATCATACAGTGTTGTGAAATAAACAGATGATCAATAGTCAATATCTGATGTGGGAGGGATGGAAACATCTGTTTCTTTGGAGTGAACGACTCGCCACAAACTCCTGCAACACAGACGCTCCACGCTAAATTAAGCTTCATTTGCTCTTCCACATTAGCATCAAATCACACGTAGAAGGACTCATGGGTGTGTGGGTGTGTGTGTGTGTGTGTGTGTGTGTGTGCGTGCGTGCGTGCGTGCGTGCGTGCGTGCGTGCGTGCGTGCGTGTGTGCGTGCCTGCTAAACACATCAGGTGCATTTTAAAGACAAACTCTTCTCTTCTCTGTTGGTTTTAATGATGGATCGTTTTCCTATTTCCTACAAATCTCCCTATAATTTCCTGAATATCCTCCCAGAGATGAATACGTCGTTATATTATCTTATCTTAGTTATCATCACTATTAAAGTTCAAACATAGCTGAGTTATGATGTGTGAAACTGGTGAATCCTAGTTTAATCTGTACTTTATACATGTAGACTTTATATACAAGTGTTTGCGCAAAATAAATCTAATCAAAAACTACAGACATTGCCACCCATTAAAATCAGGTAGAAGATTTACGAAATAATTAAAAAAAACATAATATATATTATGAAAAGGGTGTTAAAGCCCCGACTCAAAGACTTATTTTTCATGTTAATTCATGTGTGTTATTCGGCTCAGAAGCCCAGTCACCTACAGCGTGAAGGATGCTTCACACACAGCAAGCTCATGCACAGTCACAGGAGCTTACCTTACCATTCTTTTTTTACACATGCAGACCGCAATTAACGGCGGCACCAACGGAATTTAGCGGCTGAGTACATTTCACACTTGCCAGTAGCAGATAATGCTCCAGGAAGGAGCCTTAGCACGCAAAGGAAACTTCAACAGCTGGAAATATGAATCTCAAACCCTAATCTTCGAAATTCTGCATTAAAAATCACCGTTCGATGGCAGTCTATATATATACTTTTCTTTCTTTTTAAATAAACAGTATATATATATATATAATTTTTTTAATATATATATGTATATTAAATATATATATATATATATATATTTTACTGCCTAATCACAATATGTAGAGATTTATTTTCCACGTCTATGAATCCAGAATGCCACCATTTTAAAATGAGGGTCCACCCACCTCCCATATTTCAATAACCCCTGATCAGAATGTCGTCAGCTTCCACCGTCTCAGACTGAAATACGTCCATTGCTGAAACAAACGTTATCTTTCCGAAGCGATAAGCCCGGCAACACTCCACATCATTTCTGCTCTAGTTCAGCAGAGCTTCTCACAGAGAACATGGGTGAGTGGAAGCCCAAGCTGCACTCACCTTCCTGGGCTGGAAGTCATATTTGACACAATGCTGGAAACCTTTTCCTTTCGACTTGAGCGACGTTACGATCAAGCAGTTCCCCACGAAGTGTGCAGAGTACCCAACACCCTTGTTGGTGCGAAAGCTGTGAATGCAAATTCATAATTATCACAAGTCGCAGGCTCGACAACTTGTATTCATCAATAATTGCACATAATCGCTGAAAAACAGAATTAGAGGAGGCTTGAAAATGAAACGTTTGGCTGGATGACAACAAAAACAACAGCATTTTTAACAGGCTTTGGCTGTTTTTACTTTTGGATACACACACGCGACACAGAGTCAAAGGACACAGCTGAACGCTCCACGCCTGACGCCCTGCAGTCTGTGGAGGCAGCTCACAGGTCATTTGAGAATCTGTTAAGAATTACAATATTAAACAGATTCCATCAAAAACGGAAAAGCCCCGGCGTGAATAGAGAGAACGTCCGCCCCCCACCCCAGTGCCTCCCATTGGACTCAACCAAACCGAAGGCTTCACTGAGGCTGATAAACACAGATTATGGGGCTTTTTTTATATGTTTTGGGACACGTGCCGGGCTAGAGGGATGTATCCATCCCAGACCCCGATCCAGAGATCCAGTAAACCAGGTTTTGCAAGATCCACATCTCTCTCTCCATCTCTTCCTCTCTCTCCATCTCTCCCCCTCTCCCCCCCTCTCTCTCTCTCTCTCGCTCTCTCATAAAAGGCAAAGTGACCGTGAAAATCTCAGTCCGCTTTTTATTTGTCTGTTTCGTCCACCGGGCCCTGACACGGCGCCATGAGCGGATCACAGTGATACAGTAAAACAGGATCAGCGCAGAACAGAACATCTTGGGCGTTTTTCTTTTTCAAGTGTGCAACAAAGGGAAGGGACCCCAGTGTGACAAAAACACAAATATCCGAGGCCAGGCAGCGTTTCCTTTCAGCCCTGCCAACCAAACAATATTCTCTCTGCCAATATCAAATAGTGTGATCGTTGCATATTATCGCCATGCACAACATCAATATTGTGAGACGCGACTAGATATTATCTGTGACTTTGAATATTGTAACATTGTGATATAGTTAAATACATCAGGTATAGTTTACTTCAGCGCCACCTGCACATGCTGGACCAACACTGTGAGCTGTACCAGTGCCGCCCCCTTCAGTTTAGCACGAGGAACGTATTCGTTCTGTCGCCTGCACGGCGCGCGCAGCCATCATCCGGGAACAACAAGTGGAGGCGTGCACCCTGCGCCGAGTGGGGCACGGGGGGCCCGTCGGACGGAAGCCGCAATGTCGGCGTGCATCCCGGGTCAGCTGCGCCCGCGCTAAATATCACAGGCTTTGTTTTGGGTTTTTTTGAGCAAAGGAAGCAGTATATATATTTTTTTAAACAGGTGTTAAAAAAAAAAAAAAAAAAAAAAAAAAAAAGTGTTTAACCCCCAAACCAAGATTCACGCTGAACCGTGAGTTTTGTGTGCAAACACAGTTTCCCGCCCTGTTCCCTCTTCACTGTGATTCCCTCTTTCATCGCTTCCGACTCGACGCCCCTCCCCGGGCTCCTCCAACAGACGGCCCCAACTCCAGTCGATAAACACTACACTATTGATCTCGGCACTAATTACTCACAAGTCTCTCCGGGAGGGTTGCTACAAGAGCCTTGCGAGTGCCGACGCTCAAATCGAAATAATAACTGTATTCAGAGCGTCGCTTCCCGCGCCTGCCACTGGGATTTAAGCCTGACGTGACTCGTTCCATCGTATTAGTCGGACCCGCTTCCTTCTTCCCCCGAAAATATGGCGACGTACTCCACGAAGGGATAGGAAAAACCGAAAATCGACAGCAAAATGGGAAAAGAAAAAAAAAAAAAACTGTTGTGAATTGACATGTGATCTCATAACGTCGGCCTCCCTGACAGCGACATACCACGCAGATTCATGACGTTTATAATAAGCGGTAAAAAAAAAAAAATGTGTACTTACCAGTACAAATATGGTTTATCCTTGTCAACATTGATGTTGTTCAGAGGGTCCATTCTGAACCATGTGTTGAGGGTGAAGCCGTTCTGATAAGGCCACTTAGCGATGGGAGGTAAAGCGATGGCCTGCGGGGAGGGAGGAGGGACGACAAAAGAGCAATTACACCGCGGCTCGGGGAACGGGCAAACTGGAACCCCGCCGCGGAGCAGCGGCGTCCCTCGGTGAGAGGCGAGAGGCGGCGTTTCTTTGAGGAACAAGCGATGAAAGAAGCGGTACACGCAACTAGCGGGGTCACCAGATATATGAGGCGGAGCGGATTTCATTCCCGGCCCGACTCCATCTCCTTGAAAATCCTCCATGTTTTCAATCTTCCAGTGTTACGGGATGGACTTGAATTACACTTCAATACAGTTGGAGGAATAAAACCCTTTCAATCTGACGTATACGGTTCCCACGATCGAGCACCCCGCACTTACATGCAACACTGTAAGAGCCGATTTTTAGTACAAATATGTTTGAATTCATTTGTATGTTTCCATCTCTTTTTGACTTGCACCGTTCTACCTCCTCAAGACGAACTAAGGGAGTCTTATCTCATCAGCTAACCCCCGTGCGCCTACAAACCACGGCAGCACGGCCCGCTCTGTTTTACTTGGGAAGGCCTTTTCCGCGACCTCACTTCCCGCTGCGTTTGACGGCAGTTTAAATCTCCCATCGCCTGAAGGGGCCGTTAGAGAGTGACCCCCACGGGGAAAAGTGTTTTACCGACTGAGCGACATTAAAAAGTGTAATTTCACCTGTGACATAATAATAATAATTGTGTTCCGAGTCAAACTGCATGCGATTCGATTGTGCCTCAGGCGCAGGCACTGAAAAGCAAAAGGCTCAACAAGGCTTCATGTAAAAATAACTTAGTGAACGCAGTACCACGTAGGAGCAAAAACTCCACCAGCAGCGGTGGTTTTACGTATGCAAGCACAGACTTATACAGGCGGCTCCATTTAGCCTGAAACAAAACCAGCCGGGGGCCGTGTCCATCCTGATGAAATAAAAGCCGATTTCGTCGTCTCGCTTAAGAGCGATTCGGAGGGAGGGTTGCCGGGAGCGGCTCGGACTGACGGAGGAATAGTCGCCCGGTCGTTTTAATGGAAAATCTATCCCGGGATCGTTCAGCCAGCCAGCCGCTTGAGGCCCCCGCAGCAGCGTGCACGCCCCGACGGTCCGCACCTCCGCCCGCGCGTTCCCCCCCTGCACTTCTTCGAGAGTTAAAAAAAATCGACCGAAAGAGGTTAAAGCGAGAGTGGCTTACTGCTGCGCTGCGACCGGGGAAGTTGAAGAAAGTATCTGGACCGTGTCTCTGGGGCATCTGATTGAGCACCGACAGGAGTTTTACCGCATGCTTGGGCTGCGGGAAAAGCGAGGATTAAAAATAACAGCGAGATCACAAGGGAGGCCACCTTGAGTTTTAAGAAAAAAAAAATAATGGATAAAAATAAAACGGTGGTGGAGACGATTGCACACTCAGTCAATCAACCTGTTATTTCACCTGCAGAAACTGTAAATGTTCATTTACAATGATATGATGATGATGAATTACAATTAAATTCAAATATATGCCTTTAGACAGAATACAAAATTCAACAACTCAAAAAAAGATATACCACAATATATGCAAATATTAAAAAAATCCATACAATCATTAGAAAAACAATGAGAACGTAACAGCCATTACAATTAAAAGCAATCACTATCAGAATGGAGAAGCTCTGAGGTCCAGATTCCAGTTCTCTGCCTCCGACTCACCCAGACGCCGCCGTCCCCTCGCAGCATGCTGAACAGCAGCTTCAGCTCCTTCACCGTGATGCTGTAGCTCGCCAGCACTCCCAGCATGTCCACTAGCAGGTCTGTGGGACAGTGCACACACACACACACAAACACACACACACAGACACACACACATGCACACGCACGCACACACAAACATATACATATATATATATATATATAAATGGGGAAAAAAAAAAACGTGGATGAAATCCGATCACACACATTCCCCAAATGCGGTTACTTTAATAAGATATTAGAATTTCCTCAGCTTCCTATCGGGGGTGGCTTTCCCGGTGTGGAGCTATTATAAGGATTGCGTCTCCTCTGGAGATAATGAACTGTCAATTTAACTTTAGTCTCCGCTAAGGCCCTGCCCATTGTGTGTGAAATTCCATTATATCTATCACTGAGACACTTCCAACACTATTACACGGAGATAGAGAGCCGCTCCAAAATCAACGTCAAATGGAAATGGAAAATTTGTTTAACGTTAAGGTTACCGTGGCAATGCTCATTGAAAAATGATTTTAATTTACAATCATCGGTTCCATTCATATTTTGCAGGATTCACTAGAAATTGCTACTTTGCACATTCTGTCCTGTAAGTCAGCTCTAGTGTGGCGTACAGTTTAAACTTGAGCGTTGTAATAACTACACCACTCCAGGCTGCAGGTCCAAGCGGGCGGGAAGGAAGGTAGGATAGGAAGGAAGGTAGGATAGGAAGGAAGGTAGGATAGGAGGCAGGAAGAACCTCAAGGGCAGCAGGCACTTCCCTCGGTTACAGTGGTAGGTGTAGGTAGATGTTGTAGATGCAGTTGGTGTTTTAGGTGCAGTAGGTGCAGTAGGTGTAGTAGGTGTTGTAGGTGTAGTAGGTGCAGGAGGTGTAGGAGGTGCAGTAGGTGCAGTAGGTGTTGTAGGTGTAGTAGGTGTTGTAGGTGCAGTAGGTGTTTTAGGTATAGTAGGTGTAGCAGGTGTTGTAGGTGTAGTAGGTGAAGTAGGTGTAGCAGGTGTAGCAGGTGTTGTAGGTGTAGTAGTTGCGGTAGGTACTGTAGGTGTAGTAGGTGCAGGAGGTGTAGTAGGTGCAGTTTGGTGTAGTAGGTGCAGTAGATGCAGTAGGTACAGTAGGTATAGCAGCTGTAGCAGGTGTAGGAGGTGTAGTAGGTGCAGCAGGTGCAGTAGGTGCGGCAGGAACGTGATTCTTCAACCTCACTGCAAATGTGAAACGTTCCTCCACTGCTGCTGAACGTCCTCATCGATCCCTGTTTCCTGACTTCCTTCCAGGGCAGACTCCTCCACCACTTGTTTTTGGGGCCAATTCCTTTCATGGCTTGAGCTCCGAGCAGAGTTTGTTGCCAATGTCCTTCAATTAATTTCGCCGCCTCATCGCCGGGAAGTGATTTCTAACCCCCCTGAAAAGGGTGGAGCTGGGAGGCCGAGCGCTGATCAACGACCCCGTGGCGGCGGCTGCGCGGACCGAAACGCGGCTCTTGATGCTGCAGCGCCATGCGATCTCTCTGGTTCGAGGACCCGTTACGGAGGAGGGCCCGGCTTTCTCGGCGCTCCTGCACCTCCGCTCCTGCACCTCCGCTCCTGCACCGCCCGGACGGCTCTTTGCGAGCGCTCCGATTCGGAAGACGAGGCCTGGAAGGAGCCGCTCGGGGGGGGGGGTTTGTGTCTCGGCCCCGCGGGAGGGTCGGAACGGCCCCGCCATCGCAGGAAACTCGACAAGCAAACCTGTTGAGAGAAAGAGTCGCCGGCAACTGGACAGCTTACTTCTCGCCTCGGAAACAGATTTTGGGCGGACTGATAAAGAAACCAGTGGAAGATTGCAGACTAAATACAACGGAACCCGGAAGTAAAGATCAAACCCCATCGGCTCGCAGAGCCCGGGGCCTCGGCGGGGTGGCTCCTCCCGCCAAAGAAAGCGGCCCCCTTTGGGAGAAGGACGGCGTGAAGTTGTAAAGTTGTACGTTGGAAGGGCTGGAACGCATCGTCCGAGTGGTATTTTTGGCAAAAGAAACTTCAAAGATGAATTGGGGCAAAAAGTGGCATCCTTCCGAATGAAAGGTTTAAATCCAAGCGGCTCGACGGCATCCCCCATACATCAGTCATGCGCCAAAACCTCGAGATTTGAAAGATTGGGGCTCGACGAAAGTGGCATTCTGAACGCCTTGCTAACTGTGCCCACGCCGCGGGAATAACTCGCAGCTTTACCGGTGAATTGCAACAGAACTGGAACCCACCTGCTGCCCGGAGGGGAGAAGAGACGAGGGGAGGAGGTGCGGGAGGAGCAGGAGGAGCAGGAGGAGGAGGAGAGAAGGGATGGGAGACACAGAGAGGAGAACATACGACAGGAGGGGAAACGAGGGGACAAGCTAGAAGACGGAGGGCGAGGGGAAGAGGGGCGGAAGGATGGGCGGAGAGGAGGGCAGGCCGGAAGGGAGCGGACGACTGGGGAAGGCCCCCCGTACCTGCGATCATGTCGTCCACGGCGGCCATCTTGCGCAGCGCCTGCCGGATGAGGCCCACCTCGGTGCTGGTCTGCAGGTTGCGGACGCTCTTGCGCAGGACGGCGGTGAACATGCTCCAAATCTCGGCCTGGCAGGTGACGTCGCAGTGCTCCAGCAGCTCCGCCATGCAGCCGATGCTCTCCGCGTCCTGGATGATGAAGTTGGTCTCCAGGTCAAACTCGCCGCCCACCAGCTGCGCCGCCGCGAGGCGGAGGGGGAGTCGGCGCCGGGGCATGGAGGGAGAGAGACAAGGCGTTGGCAAAGCACCGGAAGGGGGGCGGACGGCGTCAATCTCGTTTGCCTCTAGAACGGGGCTTTTTTGATCACACATGAAGCACCCCTGGAATTCAAGGGCGTTTGATGGTTAGTGGGAGGCGGAGTTGGAGTTTTTTTGGGGGGGGCCTGAGGACCACGACCGCCACACACAAATGACCATAGCCGCTAAGAGGGTGGAAAACCGCAATCGATAATCTCGTTCTTGAAGATCAACAAGCATGAAATTGGCCCCCTCTCAAGGAGTCCGCGGCGCGCGGGGGACGAGGACTCAGGGCCGCATGCCTGTCGGGCATCAAAGCAGGCAGGTGGAAAATAGGCCCGGATACCCGTAGCACATAACCGTGATTGACAGGCAATACCCGGGATGTGGGGCGCTCTGTCTCGGGCCCAGTTTGTGGCAGAAGCACTTTCTGCAGCCGTGCGACGGGGAGATGCAGGGGAACGTTTCAAGAGGCCGCTTCACATCGGCACGCACGGCACGGCGAAACACAACGCGTCGTTATTTTTATTCAAATGTGATGGTGACTTTAAGTGGGGGACAGCTTTTCAATTTAAAAACCGGGGACTCCATCAGAATACTTACTTACATGCAAAAAACATGTTAAAAAAAAAAAAAAGAGGGTCTGAGAATGCCTCGGTGTGCGGCTTGTTTGCCCGGTGAGGAGGGTAGCGCCCGTGGGCTGGAACAGGCAACGCAACATGAATAAGAAATTCACACTCGAGCAACTTCTTTTCGGGCGACAAACGCGCTTGTCGCAGTGTTTTGCAGTGTTGTGGATTTAATAAGACATCAGATTATTAAATCCACAACACCGCTGCACAACTGTTTTTCCTTGTCCACCGCGCCGTCTATTCGACGTGAGAAGCCGATGCCTTCCGGATAGGGCTAAGAACACCTAACCGATAAAGACGGCAATAACCATTCGGTAATTGAGGGGCCACACTCCTCAACTGAGTCCATCACTGGAGTAGTGTCTAATTACCAGCATGCCCGTCGCTTATTCTCGGTCTGTTGACCTTGTTCTCTGCCGTCACGTGGATGGAAGGGTGAGCCGGGCGCCGCGCTTTTGATGAGAAAGAGACGGTTCACGGTGGATGAGATCAACCTTCCCCTCAGCCCCCGTCACAGCCTGGACCAATTACACTTAGTGGGGTTTTTTTTTTTGTTTTCTACAATTAGACACCGCATGCAGAAGCTCATTAGATGGCGGCTGTCAAGTAGGTGCCCATGCGGGTCAGCGCTACAAAAGCTCCCCGTCTTACTTGTCCTTGTCGTTTGCATCTATTTGCTTGATTAATGTAACAAAAGGTGGAGGGATAGAAAGACAAGGTCTTAAGGGAAAAAAAGAAATAAATAAATAATAATAAAAAGGAAACCGCCATGATAATCTTAACATCACAAAGGAAATTTTGATACTGTGTATATTAAAAAAAAGGCTTAAAATCCAACCTGAATGCCAGATAGGTTAAAATAATATTAATATTAATTCATTTATCATATTCATAATAATATTCATAATAATAATAATAATAATAATATCAACATTAATATTGATATTAAATAAATAAACAAACAAACAAACAAACAAATAAATAAATAAATAAATGAATGAATAAATAGAAACTGAATTCCAAAAATCTCCATCATGTTACACTGGTATTGAGAAAACCATAAAGGCAGTATCCAAGTCTCAGCAGCACCGTATCAGCACATTGCTCGCGTTGTGGTCGTGGGGTCATCAGTGCAGAGAACTCCAATAAAGCTGCAGCATGCTGTGACAAGCATGAGGTCTAAATATAGCCCTGGTGTTAACAGGGATGCGAACTGAGCAGAACGTTGGCAAGCGCCTCCACTTCACAGCCTCTCATTATAAGCGAAACAACACTCCCCAACCCCCGCCCCATCTCCCCCAGTCGCTGCATACCGCCGCCACGCCCCGCTGTAAAAACTACAAAATCGGCTCACCACACCGAACTGAGCACGGCGTTGGTGAAGGCGAATCAAACGGTTGACACGTTCGCTTTCTGGCGTCTCGTGTGGGGTGGGGGCGTGAAACGGAGCAAGGGAAACTGTCCAAACATGATGCAGCGTGCGCAAGGTTATTTCATGAGATTATAAGTCACATATAGTAGCGGAAGATGTAGCTCTAGAAATGCGTGCATGTGCCATTATTTTTGCAAAATAATTTAACTTTTTTTTATTTTATTTTTTTTTCCCCCCATTGCATGACTCCTTGTCAGTAGTTTTTTGTGGATTTTGCACGTGCAGAACATTTTTCGTCTGGATATGAATTTCAGATTTCACTGTTCACACATTCAATCATTGTTTTAAGCCATCTGGATAAAAGGAGATTCAACGGCTGAGAGTTATATATTGTGGGACACATCCTTAAAAATGAAATAATCCACCCGTCGCAATTGTAATCTCTGGGAATGTTCTTCACGGGCTATTGGGCCTTGTTCAGGAAGGAGGAGGCAGGTGAATCAAAAGGCCACCAGGGTTTCCTCCCGGTGCCAGCCTGGCGACCCGCCGGGCCTAACCCTTGGCTTTTCTTTCATGCATTTTTAAGATTGTTTTTTAAACTACAGTTACAGTGGGGCGGCTCGGTTGGAAACCGATATCATGGTTAGGGTTGACCCAGTAGAAGCCGTTTTCTCTGGAATATCACACTCAGTGGCTTAAATAAAAACCGTGGATTGATAGAATTCTTATATATAATAAAAGACACAAAAAAATTGAGTTAATACGCGAAAATTAACACAGTACATGGGTTTTATTCCTGTGTTTAAAAAAAAAAAAAAAAAAAAAAAAAAGCTAAATGACGGTGGAGGCGGTGGGAAAGTAATGTAATCGACGTATGCACGAACACCGTGAAACAGCGGTATCCCCGGTAACCATAGCAACCTTAATAACAGTTGGAAAGCTCACCAGCGACATCTGTTTTTAACGTCAACGCACCTTAGGAAAGCAGCGGGTCTGAGATCCGTGCTCTGTAACGTTCCCTTCATGGTCCTTGGAGAGGAAACGTAAGAAAGAACCAAAGAAAACCTTTGGAGCGTTCGGAGGAGCCGGAGGTGATGGAGTTGATGGAGGTGACGGCGAGGATGCTCAGCTTCGCGGCTCCACCGGGTCGACGGCGTCCGGCCCAGCCCCCGGTGGACGGGGCGCAGGGCCCGGAGGGGACCCGTCCAGATCTCTTGGTCGGCCCGGCACAGCCAATCAGGACTTGTTTTCAAGTTTTGTTGTCGAGTGAAAACTTTGATATTATTAATTGTAATTTAATTTAATTTCATTGATTTTTTTTGTTCCAAGACTGTACATTGTCAGATTCTTTGTAAGACTCTGCTCTTGTTGTTTTTTTTTTTTTTTAATAAATGACTTATTTATAACACATTACGTGCTGTAGTCATATTTTCAAATTCCCAGTCACATTTTAGCACGGATCTGGTGACGGGCCCCGTGGAACCTGTGTAACTCCTGTAACCAGGAGTTACACAGTGTGGCCCTCCCTATCTTAGCGCTGCCATCAGTCTGTCGCTGGCCCCCGTCAGAAGACACTTTGCCGCCGGCCCCCGTCAGAAGACACTTGCCACGGGGCCCAACAACTTTTCCGGGGAGAACCCAGGGTCACTGACTCCGTTCCATTTAGATCCCACATCCTATTTAATTTGCACGGTGTTCTTCATCTTCGGTACAAAAAAAAAAAAAAAGTCAAACGTCTTGTTCTCAAAAATAATTGGAACCGGATAGTACAAAAAAAAAAAAAAAAACCTTTCAGCGCTCGTGTTGAGCTATTCATCTGCAATTTAATGACAAAGGAATCCTATTCAATGAACAAAATGGGTTTTGTGCGGCCGAATCCATTATCCACCCCGGAAGGAAGTGGAGGTGTATGAAGATTAACAAAGAGAAAAATCCTTCGTATTGATTTCACATTTCCCCAGCGCACAGTGAGGCATGAGGAGCTGACTAACGTCTCAACTCCATGAGCGGAGCAAACATTTTAATACGGATTGATAAGTGACGACTCGTTGTGCTGCAAGAAAAAATAATAATCTGGTCAAATAAATAAATAAATAAATCGGTCCCCTGTTGCAACCATGACAACCGATCATCACATGATGATCCATTCCAGTGGCGGCCGGGGACAAAGAGTTGTTTGGCTTCGGATGAAGCCGACCGCGTCCCCGGCGTGCATCACAGCGTTTCACAGCGCGAGTGCAACCTGTGGGAAGCGGCTTAATTGCAGGTTGAGATTCCCGGGAATAATTCTCCCGACGTGAGCCTCCTCTGAGCCGCCTAAGAATTGTGTCGAGAGTTCATTAGCGCGCGCTTTAAACGCCACTTAGCGATTTCAGCGACGCGGACCCCATAATCAGCACTGAGAAGGGGAGGAATGAACGGGTGAAAATAATTGAGTGCATGGAGTGGATGCGCCGTCCTCTGTGTCTTGGAGGAAATGATTCGTTTCTCACGCTTTAACCTCACACGATGCCCCCCCGTGGCGGTGAAGCATGCGCGGGTTTTTTTAACTGAATTCCGTCGAGGCCCCACCGTCGCCCTCCAGAGAGGTGTGCAATTAATTCCGAGAAAGGAATGTATTGAGATGTTGTTGTTGTTTGTTTTTTTTTTCCTCCATTTTTCCTGCCGCCGAGTCACAAGTTCTCGGCGCGGGGTCGTCGCACTCGACACCTCCGGTGCAGTCTGGCCGCCGGTAGGCAGCGCGGGGGGAGGAGCCGCCCGCGTAGGGCACGGGACCGCGTTGCCGTTCGGCAATCTCACTTACACGCTGCGCCGCAACGGAGTTTCTGACTCAAGCAGAGGACTAATGGAAGCAAACTGCGCGCACGTTATTTTACATTTCATTACGCCCCATCGCGGACCCCGTCCGTCCACCGCAACTTACGGTTTTCCAGGAGCGGTCGAGCCGGCCGCTCCAAAATCACCGTCAGCGAAAACCTTCAATAACGACAATTAATGTTAACCCTGAAGGGTTAGGGTTCAGGATTGGAACTTGCACACCCGAAGCGGAATGGGAGCCCCAACGCAACGACCGCCTCCACCCCACCCATCTCCGCCAGCGCCAAATGGAATGTTTCATATTCTTCCTGGGCCTTCGCCGCACGCGACAATGAAATCGAAGTTACAGATGCGCGCCTGTGACGGCGATCGCGTCCTGCAAATGACTGCCGTTCGCCTTTCATTGTGTTCGTGTTAATCTCCTCTTAAAATATGAGCCTCTAAAAGTGTGTTGATATACATCCACGACACGAATGAGCAACATTATTGACGTGGGGAAAAAAAAAAAAACTCGAACTCCAAAAAATTTGCCGCAACATTTCCGACATTGACTTTATGAAATTTGGATGAAAACATAAAATTAAGGATTCTCACGATTTAGCAAAATGATTGCGATCTGTTATTTATGTAATAATTGTGACATACCTACTTGCCAGCACATGCAACACCAACAAATCCACACATACCAAAAACAAACAAATCCATACCAACAGGAAACACCTCCTGAAAGACAACCTCTGCTACATGAGCTTGAACCACCGGAGCGTTTTGGATCACAAGCTGTTACCGGCGGCGGACTGATTACAACGGCTCCCCTGAACGGCACCTGAATGCACCGGCCCCCAATTTGCCAAATCTCTATATCCTGTCTCACCCCGACAGAGAGATTCCAAAGATACAAACAGAATACTCAATCAAACTGGCAGCAAAATATGCAGCCGGTGCCCTCGCATTGGAGATAACGATCGGCGCTTTTCTCACGTCAAGCGGCACAGATGTCAACGTTATATTTAAGAGGCACGGTTTTTCATAAAAAAAAAAAAAATTATAAGAAAAACACCTGAAGTCATTTTTCGTAAAAAAAATAAATAAATAAAAAGTCTAGTAACGATGACAAAATGGAATCATTTGTTACAAAACGTAAGCAACGACGTCTTATTATTAATGTTGAAGTGACTTTGACGATCGCTCATTCGAGCTGGGGTTGAAGGAACGAGAGTTTAAAATCAACATTCAAGCGGCGCATTACAGGACATTTGGTCGCCGCTGTGCTCCAGTGCCGGAGGAATGGGCCACCGATGCAAATCCGCCTCTGCCCTGGCAATTGGAAATATGAATAGTATTAAAAACACGTCTTTGGTCGACTGGCTACCACCGCGCTCGGTGCTGAACCTTGATGTAGTAATGTAGTCAGTGGATTTGCGGGAGAGGACCGTCGTCTGGAGCACGCCACGTGGTCTCTACGTTGCCATGAGTTCTGTCGGGGATCAGAAGTTTTGCCTCCTGAAGTTTTGCTGTTGGCCTTTCGCTTCTGCGGCGCGGCTTCTCTCAGGCATGGGGGTCCTGCCGGCTCGCCCGCAGGGCGGGCAGCTCAGGGGGTTGTCGGTCTGTTGCCGTGGGGCCGGGATCCGGGCCTGCGGTCCGTGCCTTGCGCCCGTGGCCCGGGTTCTGTGCCGGCGGCTGTGTCTTGTGCCTGCACCCGGGGGTTGGTTGTACGTGTGCGCCCCTGGGGTGCAGGGTGCTCCCTGGGACTGGGTCATGCTCCTCGGGGCTGGGCGTGGGGGTTGCTCCACGGCCCTCTGGCTTCTCTGGGGGCCTGGGGGTCTTCTGTGGCCACAGTGCAGGGTGCTCGGGGCTTTCCTGCAGCCGTAGGGTATCTACAGGGCTGCGGAGTTGGGGGGGGCTTCGGGGCCCCTTCCGCTGCTTGGAGGCGCCGCGACATAATACCAACCTTCTACACCAATGGGGATAAGTCCTGTACACTCACCGGTACACACACACACACACACACACACACACACACACACATACACACATACACACATACACACATACACACATACACACATACACACATACACACATACACACATACACACATACACACATACACACATACACACATACACATACACATACACATACACATACACATACACATACACATACACATACACATACACATACACATACACATACACATACACACATACACATACACATACACATACACATACACATACACATACACATACACATACACATACACATACACATACACACACACACCCCCCCCTCCTGGTATCATCCTTCTCCTTTCCTCCCTCATTTGCTGCCATAACTATGACAGGAAGAGGCCACGTGACCAGTTGTAGTTCTAGTTTTCCTGGACCTGATTAACTCTGTTTTTCAAAACACGTTGTCGTCCAATGTTCATGTTTTTGTGTAAACGTTGTTTGTTTCTATGTTTATTTGTCTCACCCGTGGTGATTCTCCCCCTCTTGGAGTAGTGATCAGTTGTTTATAGACCCAAACATGATAAATAGTTCTCCAAAGAAGGGGTTTGGTGGTGGTTCTCTATAACAAAAAGCTTGGCTCTTGTCATCCTCTGTCCACAGGACAGAGTTGTTGCAGCAGTTCTTGATGATTGAAGAATTAATGAAGAGTTGCATTGCAGGTTGAGAAGTTGAACTCCACTTGCAGACCAACTCTGTCCTGGATGCAATGGAACAAATACTCTGTGCTGTATGTCCAGCATGCTGACAGCACAGTTTAAAAAAAAAAAGAAGTTTTGCCTCCATCATCAGCAGCTGCAGACGCTCCCAACAGCAACCCTTCAGGAGCCTGAGGACAAGCGGAAAAAAATGCTTGGAAATGAGCTTGACTGGCATGTAGTAAAGTCAATTCAAGTCAAATTGACTTGCATAGCCCTTAATCACAGTTAAAGTCTCAAGAGGATTTGGTTTAAAGCCCCCCCCCCACCCCATGCTGAGCCTTCAGAAAAGCAAGGGGGAAAACCCCGGAGGGGGAGGGAAGAAACCTTGAGAAGGTGCATTAAAGAGGGATTCTATCTTTGTGATGTGAACTGTATTTCCATTTTAATCAACTTTTTTTTTTTTTTTTTTTTTTATTATTGCAGTTGGTGTTTTATGCATTAAGCATACAGTACCATCCTGTTCACCAAAATAAACCTCATTCTGTAGAATTACACAGCATTCCATATAATATAATTGTGTACCTTTTTTTTGTTTTTGGGAGTCTATTGCAGTAGACCTCAAATGTTGTTTTTGTTGACGTCCGGGGATGGAAGCCAACAGCTGAACTACAGCTGATGGAGAGAATTCCCTTCTATAATTCCAAGTCCAGCTCAGAAACGAGCATCAAACTATGTGATCGTGAGAGGCTTGTGTCAGAGGACATCTTGAGAGCAGCGTGTCAAGTGTGAGCAAAAGTGTTTAAACAGAGTTTGCGAAAAACCTACCGAAGTCTTATTTAATACAAACTGGGAAGTCAATTCATTTGCCCTGTGTTTTAACCAGATGAAATTAAATCGGCGTCCATGTCTTGCAAAGTGCTGCATCCTGTGTATTTTAATGCACACGCACACACACACACACACACACGCACGCACGCACGCACGCACGCACGCACGCACACACACACAAAGCATGCCAAAGCTCAGTGTGGCAGAGAGGAGCAAATTCAGCAGCCAACAATTCATATAAAATAAGTATCCATGCTCGGGTTCTCTGGGCTTTGCAGACAGGGGTGAAGCTGACCTATTTCACTGTTCCCCAGAGAAAGAGAGAGAGAGAGAGAGAGAGCAAGCGAGCGAGAGAGAGAGAGAGAGAGAGAGAGAGAGAGAGAGAGAGAGAGAGAAGAAGCAACCTGCTTCCTGCAACATTACCTAATCATATAATTTCAATTAATGGAAGGCACGGTGGAGCTGGAGCTCGATGATTTGCAAATCAAGAGAGAAAGGTTAGAAAAACAACACTCCACTGTGAGGCAGGAGAGTAATACCAACTTAATTAGGCTCTAACTGGTGTCTATCCAGCTCCAAGAGGCTGAGTGTGCGCACATCACAGCACGGTCGTGATTGGCAGGTCCATTCACTGAGCAAACTGGGAAATTTTCTAATTAAGGAAAAGAAAAAATAAAACATTTTAAAAGCTTGTGTCATTCCCCACCAGAGGTTGCACCAATTTGGTGTTGTATACTAAATTGCATTGATACCATTGAGTTTCAAAAAGTTCTGCGGACTTCCAAAGTAAAGTTTGATCCCTCAGGAGCCCTAAATAAAGCCGTGTGTGTGTGTGTGTGTGTGTGTGTGTGTGTGTGTGTGTGTGTGTGTGTGTGTGTGTGCGCAGTAAGAGTAGAAGTGAATTGTTCTTTTATTTTAGGATTTTGTTTTTAAGGCTAGGCATAGATTTAAGTTGTTGTTTTTTTTTATTTTAAAGCAGGATATGAGCTTTGAATTGAATGTATTGCATTAGATTGTATTTGCCATATAAAACATTTTTAAGTATCCCTTAGAAGAACTGTGATATGAGACAAGTGTGAAAGCTTGCCGTACCGGATACTGCATTTAAGCCCAGTGAGAGCGGTAGAGCGGCAAGTTTCTCAATAGTAAAGCCTGGTTTGGCGAACCCATCCTTTAAGTGAGTTGAAGGCATTTTCGCCGCATAATTAAATTCCGTAGTCACTAAATTCCGGGACACATACAAATTTAATGACAGAAGGTGTTTGCAGCAAATCAGAGGTGGGGTCTTTTAGACCAATCATGTGCCATGTAGCTCCAGAGCAGCTTTGTGTTGGCAGCCAATCAGGTTTCACTGTGGTGATGATAGCAATAAGCAAAGCAGCGTCTGCGCGACACATTATGGTATGCTTATCAATAAGATTGTAGTGCAGTAAGCTGCTTTCTTAAGCAAGTGTTGGGGAGAATTTGTCGTATCTTGGTTTCTATCTTTCTTGATCTAACATTCAACCTGTGTCTGCTCTCTTTATGATCGAGGATCTGAGTTGCCTCCATCACGTTAGTTTCTTTCTCTGTAGAAAGACTGAATTTGCCGTGGGATAAGTCACAGATCCCTGGACCCATCGGCCTCCCCTGCTGAACTACGAATAACAAGGAATGGGAGATACAAAGTGGAAATGGAAGGGTGAAGATTTTCTGTTTTTGGCAACTTTATCATAACTCATTGACTCCTAAATCAAAGCGACTTTGTGTTTGGGCTTTGCTCTGAGGTCCAAAACTGTGGCTTTGGATGACGTAACATCAAAAGCTTCTCAGACAGAACAGTGCTAATGGTACTGTGCTTGTAGAGATTGCAGATTTGATCTGCACCATTTGAACATAAAGTGCATTCTTTATTTTACAGCTGGGTATTATTTGCCCGTTAAAATCTTGGAAAATTTGAAATAATCAATTGCAGTGCTAAAAGAGCCCATAACCCATATCGCAAAGGAGATGAATATCATCATATCCAATCGGAAGGTCCCTGCCAATTCACATCCTTAGCTTGAACCGCCTCTCATCAGGCCAAAGCTGGAGCTGGAGGCTGGCCGTCGCCATGGTGACGGGCTGAAGAGATTGGACCTCAGGCAATTTCCAAGGGAAGCCGGTAGTGGCCACTGAATTGGGTGACAATAAATAGAGCTGATGTCCTATTTACGAGAGGGCGCTGGTGAGTGTGTAAGCGTTGCAGTGAGGGGCTCCCCGGAGAGAAGACGCAAGCGGGAAAAGAGGAATGTCCACCGCATTATTTCTAGATAAATAATAGAAGATGTGAAACAAGTTTCCAAATGAGAAAAAATAATTCTTCCCCGTCAACGGCCGTATCTCATAGCTGCAGTCCTTTGTCAAAGCGCTACGCCTCACAAGACGCACAAAGACACGACACACCGTGCGAAACACAGTGAAATGATCGCAGGAGATTTATTCATTTTCTTATAGATTAGAAGTCAGAAGAATAACAGAGAATAAAACGTAAGAATAAGACTGTTAAGAGCAGATAAGCAGATAAATGTAGGGGTGGGTGGATGGCAGAGAGGAGCAAATTCAGCAGCCAACTATATATATATGCAAGTTTGTGAATAATATGGAAAATAATCGGAAGATTCTTATTTTCTGCTCAAAGGCAAGGAATATTCCGACAAATTGTCCGTTTGCATTTGTGTGAGGTTGACGAGGTTCAAAGTGACAAACCAGAGCATGTGAGGCAGGAATTGCCTGCCTCACACTCATTGCCAATTAGGTCAACCTTCACTTGAGAAAAGATAGTATTACAGAAACCTACAAAGAAGCCAGAGTGAGCAGGGCCGCTGCAACGCTGCTGAGGGCCCCGAGGCTCATTCCTTACCGGGGCTTTTTTTTTCCCCCCAGCAATTAAGGACTTAAATGCACAATTACCTGAAAAAAAACCTGTGAGCATTACACTGCTATTTTTTTGATGTGCAATTTCCTGTTCGTTTCTCTCTGCATGCAACGTGTGCACTGGCTCATCATTAATTTATCAGTTTAACCTTAGCAGCATTTTTGTGATCTTCTCTGTCAATTCAATCTATCCCAAGCTGGATGGGGTCATTGAGTAGTGCAAAGATTACTTGCTTAAAAACACGTGGCCCATTAACTGAGTGATGTCCTAGGTCGTTGGCTATTCAGCCCATGAGGCGCAGCGGACATGTGTGAGGCCTACAGATTACATTACACATTGGGGGAAAAAAATGCACAGCCATTTTGGAAGACTTTTGGAGCAGAGTTGAGGTGGAAGTCCACCAAAGGCCACTCCCTCTATGCTTTAAAATCATTAAAACTTCACGTCTAAAAAAGGTCAAATCAACAAAGGAGGGAGAGGAGGCAAATCAGACGTAAAAAAAAAAAAAAAAAGAAAAAGCAGCTCATTGCTTCTCCCGTCTCACAGACTTTGATTAATGGCTTAAACATCAATGCCAAACCATGCTAATGGCCACACTAACCCTCTGCTGCCTTTTTCCACCTCCCACTTCCCTGATGAGTTCGGCACACTCCACACGAAGGCAAACTGGCTGGGAATGTGAAAATGATTGTTCTTTTTCAAAAGCAATGATCCTTTTGGGAGGGAGGGAGGGAGGGAGGGAGGAAGGGAGGAAGGGCGGGAGGGAGGGAGGATAGAGGCTGTGAGAGAGAGCAATGAGTGCATACTGCATGGCTGCTGGTTTGGCTGGCTGGTGGTTTCATTTGCCTAATTCGAGTACAGATGCACTGGTCACTTGTCTTGGCCTCGTACTGTGAGAGAATGAGAGAGAGTGAGACAGACGGACAGACAGAGACCGAGAGGGAGAATGACGTTGGTGTCAATGATGCATGGGAAGCCCGTGCGTGTACGCTCCTTCATTCGCCGCTTGACGCAGATCCGCAGCGTCCGTGCTGCTCGTCTTGTCAGAAATGCATCCGTGTGGGTAAGGCCGTAAACTAAACAGCCACAGTCAAGAGGATATGCCCTCCGTCCAGCTTACTTTATATTGGGAGGAAAAAAAGAACAACGTCCTCTTTGACATGCCGCATCGGCGCACGGCAGAGAAACCTTGACTTGCATCTTGCCCTCATGATGCATTGTGGGACACGTCAGCATCGTGTGCAAAGTTTGCATATTACAAATACTAACTTGGCGTACAAAATTGTGCGCTAGAATGACATTTCAGACACAGCAACAGTGGTTTCCACACCGTCGAGCCACTGCTTCGATGAACTCAAAGCGGGATCCAGATATGGCAAATAGTGACATAATAACCCTAATGCATGATCATATAACGAAAAAATCCTTCATAAAATGCAACATTTGAGTGATAAGCTTCGTCTCAATCGTTTGAATAGAACATACGCTGCCGTCCATTTTTAGCGAGAGCCCTGAATTGATTTCACCAATAATCCACCTTGTTTTCGCCGATCCAGAACAGCAGCGACCTGCTATCTCTGCCCGTCATGTAGAGAAGGGGACGGAAGCCAAGAGAAGTCTGTGGAAGCCAATCTTCACCGGGTGTCGATACGGATCACAACAACACGGTAAAACAAAACAACTGACAAAGACCATGACGCTCAGTCGGTTCCACTGATTACAACTGCATTGTGAGTTGCTTTGGACAAACAATGTAATGATCACAGGAAGATATTCCGTTCATCCAAGAAGTTACCGCTGAATTCCATGGATTACTACTACTCTACTCTATGTAAAGATTGAATGCATTCATAACAGATTAAAAAAAAAAAAATATATATATATATATCAAAACAGACCACAGACTGAAAACCTGAGCATCCTCGATTAAACGAAGATTGCATTGTAAAAGCCAAAGTGATTTAAAGATGAGAAGAGAGAAGGTGAAGGAGGTGGAGGTGGAGGAGGTGGAGGAGGAGGTGTGCTGACTGTATTCAAACAGAGAGGAGCACATGAAGCTGTAGCCACAGCCGCCACAGGGAGGCACGGCGACAACGTGACTACATTTACTGCCCAACTCCCAGCAGGGGTTCACGCTGTGATTGAGACACAATAAAGGGGGGAAAAAAGAAGAGATTTATTAATTTATTTTTTTTCCCAAGTGAAGCCGCCGAATTGTTTGCGGAGCGAGGCCGCTATGGATTAGCGCGTTCACGCATCGACGACGTGCACAGCCGCTGAATGCTGATGCGGACGCAGAGCACTCGCGGGGCCCGAGACCGCCGACAGTTTTTTTTCCCGCCCCGATGCACCGTCCGGCAGACGGTGCATCGGGGCAGATTTGTCGAGGGTCTTTCCAGTTAACGGGGCAAGGGGGCACGTGGCCGCGGCTCCCCGCCCGATTTTAATTAGCGCGACCCCCTGTCCCGATGCATCATGGGAAAACAGCTGTCTCTGGAAAAGACGACTTTATTTTCCCTGGCTTCTGTGGAGCCTTCTCCCAAGCCCCGAAAATCAATCAGCGGGTGTGGATGGGTGTGGGAGTAGCTTTCGTTGTTTCAACCCGTCGCAAATAATTACGTCGGCTATTATCATGGAGAACGGTGTTAAATGAATACCCCGTCGCCAAACAATGCCATCAGCGTCTGTTGTGGTCCAGACCAGGGGTTTTCCAACAGGGGGGGCCAGACCCCCACAGAGGGTCACCAAAGAACGCAGGGGGGTTCGCGAGGACCCTGGGGCGATTTAAGGCATAGTGAAATATATGCTTAGTATAGCATAGTGAAATATTCATTCAAAGCTTTGCAACTTTTCGTGCAAACACACTTCTATAAATCCAAACAAAATCCATGACCATATGTTATAATGTATGGTTTACCCTAAAGACCTTGCTAGCATGAAAATAAAACCCATTCTGAAAAAAAAAAAAATGCTGGCATCTAATAAAAAAAAAAAACGTATTGGGTTAAAAAAAAAAAAAAAGGGGAGGTTTGATTGAACCGGGTTTGATTTAAGTGTAAAAAAAAAAAGGGAACCCGTGGTCTAGACAAAATTATGAATTCAAACAACTTGAGATATTTCTTAGATTTATTTGCAGAGCACTCTGAGTGTTTTTTTAAATTGGACCTATTATGCTCCTTTTTAAACATGTAATTCTAGGTCTCTGAGATCCCAGAAACATGTTTTTGAAGTTTTTTGCTGAAAATACCACTCCGATTATGACATGCCTCTATATAGGCTTGGGCGATATCCAAAATGTTACATCGTGATGCAGTCCCGCCCCAATATACGATATTATCGTTGTCGTTGGTTTCCTTGATAACAATAAATACGTCTACAATAAATACACTCTGTATTTGTTTTCTTTGGAGAGCGTGCGGAAAGGATCTGCCCTTCACCAGTCAGTCAGTGTGCATTACCATAACAGGATAAAACAGACAGAAGCCTAAACAATGCACAGGGATAACATTTCAATGATGAATTATAAATAAGTGGAATCATAAATATATATCTCCGGGTGGCGGAGATCAACACGGAGAGCCGAGCCCCGTTCCTCCCAATGAAACAGTGTGGGGGGCAGAGCGGGGAACGACTGGTAGACTTGTCGTGTTTTTTCATCACGAGCGCGCGTCGTCGGCGCCGTCACAGCTGCAGCTTAATCACCGTCCACCGCCACGAGCGCCGCCGCGTCCAAATTGTCCACCTGCTTCCTCGCTGTCGCTGGGCGCATTCGTCCAAATACCGAACATCCTCTCTGTGCGAGCGAGAGAAGGAGCTCCGCCCGTCGATCCCCGCGGACGGACGGACAGACGAGGGGAAGGGGCCGATATTCCGATACTGTGAAAATATCGCATATGGTAGCAAATATCACGATATCCGATATTATCGGTTCCAAAGCGGGCTGCCTCGGTGGATGTAACTTTAATAGTAAATGAGCAGCCAAGCCCCCAGTTCTGAGTCAATGGGGTTTAGGCTTTACTCCGAGCTCCATTTTATTTACCTTGTAAACTTCACTGATTTCACCTCATCTTTTCCACTAAAATCTGTTTATGAACAAATTTGAGGCGAGAAATAAACAATCCAGTTGCTGAATCGTCACTCACATTGGATCTACAAGGCCTCATTTAAAAGTTAGTTCCGACTTTGGTTGCCGTGTCCCGGGCTTGTGGGCGACACGGACACTGCACCGCGACTGTCAGAAAATAAAATAAAATAAATACGTCTCCAATAAAAACACAATTTTTATTGGTTTTGTTTGGAGAAAAACGCACAGCGGGTCTGATGGAGCAGATGACCAGATGAAGAAATCGGGCACGAAAGTAGAAAAAAAGAGGAACCCTGTTTAAAACGGAGCGTTCAGAGCAGGGATAGAGCCACGATGAAACATTATATACAATGAAAACGAGAAAAAGCATGATAGGCCCCCTTGAAGCCATTATAACAGAGCGCTAGGATTTAGAGCCGCTACCTCGTCCTGATAGCAACATGCGGCGCTCAGAGGGGCATCGAACAGATTGTAAGTTGAGCTGTCACAAATATTACATAACGCCTGATCGATGACTGCACTTGAGCCGACTGCGATCATTTTGTAAAAGCGTTAGATTCCGCCGTCATGTGTTTCCACACAGCGTCAGGGGGGTGATGTTCATCAATCAATCATGTTAGAAATGTTGGAAAAAATGAAATGTAAATTAGGCGACTTTCCAGTTGGCTTCAGTGAATAAGTACATTTGCCTCAGTATCAAACCAACCGTGTGTCACAGTCACACCCAGCCAAAACATTCTCTAGAAACAAGCAGCACTAGTAGAGTTTGAGAGTTTTTCGTGGTGGGTTTTTTTTTTGTAATGAACAGGTCAGTTCAAGTAGTGTCCAGGTGTAGTCTGAAACGATTCAGTCGTTGTAACACGCGGGGGGAGCTCGTTTTAAAGCCACCACTGGGTTTAAAAGACACTGCAAGGACACAGCAGCGGGTGACATGAAAAAGAGGTAATTAAGGAATGAATGTCGGAACTCAAAATGCTGCATTGTGGAAAACTTTTTTTTTTTATGGCCAATTTAAGCACAGCCTTAAAAAAAAAAAAAAAAACATAAATGGAATCAATGAGAAAGAGAAAGTGAAAGAGAGGCAGTGTCGCTGCTGCGGCGCGGACCGGTGGAGATGTGGAGGGAAAAGGCTCCAGACACTGTTGCTTAGGGACACAAGACACGTCCGTCCGGCCGTCTCATCCCCGGTGTCTGACCCCTGGCCTCCGTTTCGCAGCTCGCTGAACCTCTCTGCACCGAGCGTTGAGGCTACCTCATACAGCAACTTGATGCCGGCATCACGCAGATGAGATGATGCACCTGCTGACCACTTTATTTTCATGTTCGTTGACGTCATTTATAGCTGTTCATCACACAACCTGGCTCAACACTTTACTTACGGAGATAGCGAGCGCTCTGCTGCCGCTTCTCACTGCACTTAAATGCAGATCAACAGGGCAAACGTGAAAGCCTGAAAAAGAAGGTTCAATCTGCTTCAAAATCTCACAGTACAGTCACGCGCGTCTTTGTTTTCACAAACTGTTGAATCCCACTTGATTTCAAACTATTTTTTGTATATTTGTTGGTTTTGACAATACAGTGAGCTTCCCATTTAAAAAATGGCAAACCTTTAATATTTGCTCTGTTCAAAAACATGTTGACAAAGACTACTGTAGATCATATTTTAGGTTCTGGGCCTTCCTCCCTAATTGAAATCCACTATGATGGAGCTGGGATATTTGATGGACAAGAGGTGCTGGATGAAGGCTTCGTTGATGACGTGTTGTAATCCTCCAGACCCGAGGCAAGTACCAAACCCACTAATTAACCCCAAGCATGTAGGGGACGCCGCAGTACCCTTAAAATTTAGTGCTAAACCGCCCCCTTCCAAATGTTTGGCTATTGATGCCATTTTATGTGCTGCCGCATTAGTAGCTCGAGCCAAATGCCGAAGCAGCTATGACGTAAGGATACACCAGAGTATCGTACAAGGGTGTATATTTGAAGAAGTGCATATTAAACTAGGATCTGAAAAAAAAAATAAAAATAAATAGCACCAATGTGACCTGCTCAAAATGTATTACGGCGCTGCCAAATTCAAAGTTCAATCTCACCGATTTGGTCCCACCCGTGGGCACCGCATATGACAAATATTATTGGCTGCGGCGGACACACGGGCCCTCTTGGCTTGAAGTGGAAGCTGTGATTGGTTGTGATTTAATGAGGCCCAAGCAGCCGCACTCTCCCATCTCAACACTGCTCATTTCCGACCGTGCGTTTGTTCGAGGGAGTCGTGAGAGAGGGGTGTCGGCAGCGATGGCTTCAGGAATTGAGACGCAGCCAGACTATCAAGGGCTGAGCACTCACATCGGTCTCTCTCTCACACAGAGAAGTGTCCAGGCACAAGCACAAACGTCAGAATGGCTGTGTCAGAATTCATTTTGTTTTTTAGTTTTGTTGCTTCTGTTTAGCTTCTCGGGATTTAAAGCAGCCATTCTACAACAGTGCGTGAGACCATAAAAGCCTCCCTGTTCATCATCGGGCCTTATTCCAACCAGAAGATTTTCAGGACTAATGTAGAACAATTGCTCCTGCTGAAAACACACATTACAACAGTGAAAAAGCCATACAATTGAAATCTCAAAACAAAGCTACTGGGCCATACAAATACAAATCTCATTAAAATGTATAATGAGATGTATAATTGAAGCTCAAGTCTCACTACTATATTATATATTAACTGTGTGTGTATATATATATATATATATATATATATATATATATATATATATTTAACAAATCAGCAGCAAAGTAGTAAAAAGATGTTTATGATTTCAGAAGAAATGGAATGGGTGCTTAGTGGAGCTCAGAAAAATGATCTGAATATAAATACTCGGGTTTGAAGCGATCCTTACTTTGAGAGGGATCTCAGTAACAGTCAGAAAAATCACTTTCACCAAACATGGGTAGCAGAGCAAAAGTGTTGTTCCTGACGGTACCTATGTAAATTATCCAGAATGGTTGCAATGGTTGATTATAAACAAAATAGAAACGATTACACGATTCCCTGACTGTTTGCACATCATTGATGTAAAATATCAAACCCATTTAGTACTGTGTCCAATTAGTTTTTATGCAAGGAAATTGCTATGTGCTAAGTTGCATACCATTCATGTCAAATGTAATCTCCCAAACTGTAATAGGCAAAAGGAAATAATGGAAGAAAATGAACAGCTCAGAGAATCAGAGAATTTACAAACCAAAGCCAAATTATGCGCCAAAATGGCAAGTTGGCAAACTACTGATATACTGCAGAGAGAGGTCAACAAGAGACTGTGAGATGATGACCGTGACGGTGAAACATCACATGGCCAGCGGACGTGGCCCTGCCAGCACCGGCTGTCTTTCGGGATTTCAGCACCAGGGATAGCTCCCCTCCTCAAGTGGTGAAGTGGCTGGAAAACTGTGAAGGTGCATCTATACAGTTCCCTGCACCTTTGTGCTGCGTTCACATGAAACACGGTAGATGGCAAATCAACAGCAGACGGGCAGAGAACATCGGCAACAGTACACGGCATTTGCCGTCAAAGTTCAAATGTTTTAACTTGTGTCCGTCCTCCGCAACGGAATTACATCCCGGGTGTGACGTAGCTACCTTACAGAGCTGGAGAAAGAGAGGAGCCGACTCTATTGCTCATGTCTGCTGCGGCTGCTGGAGTTTTGTGCTGCAGGGACGGACGTTTTCTCTGGAATAACAATGGCTTGAATAAAAACCTCGGAATTATATAAAAGTCATTTTTTTCTGTTTATTAATCGCATAGAGGCTGTTCGGAAGCCGATGGAGGATTTGGACACGGTGGTCTCGCCTGGAGCGGTTGGTCCGGTGATAAAGTTTCGGCTCCAGGTTATTACTTATATAATAATATAATTAATTACGAATGATTAATAATAAAAGAAGGGCTTCTATTGCCAGTGGAAACCAGGTGATAGCTGAGCCATTGATAGCTCAGTTTACGGATCATTGATCACTACCAGGAAACAGATCTCTATAGATGCGCTCTCTCTTGAAGCCGCACAACAATATCCATAACTATATCTATGATGCAAAACAATGAGGAATAAGGAATTTAATTTAATTACATTTTTAATATATATGAATATAACATATAATATATATTTTATTATAGTCTTTGTACATCACCATAGACACATATCGTCAAGTTTTGCAGTGGTACCTCCCCGTCGCTCCCCCTGCGCCGTACAGAAAGTGCCGTTAGCTGTCTGGCGTGTTCCATGTGAATGCAGCTTTAGTGAGGCAAACAAGAGGCACCGCAGATGGTCAAATTTACCGTTTGAGGTGACCTATTGGCGGGTCTCGTGATTCGATTTTGATCTAAAGGTTAACGATTCAATCAAATATCGATTCAGAGCAGATGGCTCTGAATCTACGGCTTATGATACGATTTTATTCATGATAAGAATTGCTACCAACCTTTCAATACAGCGTCTGACACCGTCTGGCATTGCAAAAATATTTCACAGAACAAATTCAGTTGAACACAGTGGATGTGTAAAATGGTTGTATGAGTGGCAAACAAATTATCCACATTTCATATTTCAAGTCGATTCAGAAATTGAAACAATAAATTCTAATTGTATTGGAGTATCAATTTGTTTATCCCAAATCTAAAGTAAATAGTAAAATAATTGTGACAGATCAGGTCAGAAATCTAGACAGTATATCATAACATAAAATTTATGGATATTTATAAACAGTTTAGCACACCACATCCAATCTATAAAGAAAGTACAGCGTAGAGCACAAGGGAAATATCTGAATTGGACATGCTGCAGTGGTTCATCAGCTTCAGCAGAAGAGGAGAGAGGGCCAACTGTTGGCCCTCTCCCCCCTTGGGCCCCTTACCACAATTTTAGTCCAGGAACCTGAGGGAGAAAGCAATGGGGGGATTTAACACTGAGCGGTGTTTGGGCTATCAATGTGTTTATGAAAGCAGTCAAACTGCGACCTCAGTAACAGTAAGACAAATGTGACGGTCTCTTTGGCAGACTCGGGGGGGCAGACCCCATTTCATCATCTTGTTTCCAAGGTATTTAAGCAAAATGTTGGTGTACTTACTTTTACACTCTCTGCATGTGCTTTGTATCAAAGTTCTAAATAGCAAATGTGCATATATTTTCTATGCATATCGTCTATCACGGGTTCACAATCGTCCTTTGGAAACATTTTGTCACAAATCTTTCACTGGTGCTGATATAATATTGCTGTGTGCCCCATCCCTACTCCCTGTGCAGTCGAAGACACATTAAACAGTGTAATTAAGTGTCTCGGACTGCCGTCCCTCAGCGTCCCTTGTCCATGCCGATGCTTGTCATGTGCAACAACCGACCAACGTGGAAATAAAGCCTCTTATCTGCAGCTACTCTTGACATTTTAAAGCAATGCAACCTGGCCGATAAGAGCAGACGAAGCTTTTCGTAAAAGGGAGATCAAAGTGCTGTAATCCTTGAAGCTTTATTCTAAAAGGACGTTTAAGAAGAAAGTGAAAGAGCACTTGACTTTTGTTGGGCTCCACTAATTAATCACACATTTTAGCCATGTCCACTGAGTCAGCTTGTCTCTCGGTGGGGGGAGACGACTGGGTTCAGCTGCACAGTGAGATCACAGGATGCACCGCACCTCCCTGCTCTCAGCAACAGCGCACTGCACAAAACAGCATGTTTCTTATTCTAGTAGTTTGTGTCAAGCAGTTGCTCCTCTAACTCTCGCCTACACTGCAAATTCTTGTCTGGGAGTAGAACTAAAAAAAGGGTAAATGTGTGATCATCGAAGAGACACCGTCACAAAATAACTCAAATTGTAATAAGCTCAATTGAAACACAAATAATACACCACCAAGGGTGAACCCTGAATGGAAGCTGGAGTACAGGTCTGAATAAATTGCAGAAATTCAACCCTTTCACCCTATGAGTCCCAAAAAAAATTGCTATGAAGGGATGGGAGATACAGAATGATTCATTATCACGATAATCATGTTGAATTTCACAGTGTTGATAGAAACCATGGTATCTGCTTAAAGATTCAAGGTATTATCTTCTCAGCATCATTAATTTAGGCTACAAAATTGTGCATTCCAATCTCACAAAAGCTTAATTTCAAGACAGAGCGATACAACTAAAGACCAGCCGGACCCCATGCTGAATCTTGGCAAATTAATTTCTAAACAGGAGAGTGAGCTCACCTTTCCAGAGGGGGAGGAAAAGAAAATTAAAATGCAATCTTGCACGAAGTGCATCTGGCGAAAGAGAAGAGGGTATGCTGTGTATAATAGCAATAACCCAGGGACCTGACACAGTGCGTACGTGTGTGTGTGTGTGTGTGTGTGTGTGTGTGTGTGTGTGCGTGTGCGTGTGCGTGTGCGTGTGCGTGTGCGTGTGCGTGTGCGTGTGCGTGTGGGTGGGGGGTTAACACAGTCATGCAATGTAACCGATGGCAGCGAAAAGAAAAAGGAATCTATGGCCTTTTTACCCAAATAACTCACCCAGGGCTGCTGGCTGAGGGGAAGACACTGAAATGGATCGCCTGTTTGCAAACTTTAAATGAGTCTAATGTATTGGGTCAGTGGAGGACAATGTAGGATAGTGAGGATATCCATCTTGTAGACATTGAGGCAGTTCTTCCGCCGCAATGTCTGTAAGGACGCACAAAGGCAAGCTTCCACCCTATTGTTAATGTGGATAATGGTATTTTTGTACAGACAAGAAGCGTGCTCTCTGATTTCTTTATTGTAGTCTGGGAAATCAATTATATCTTTCATTGTCTTTCAAGTGGGACTGGACACGATCACATCAGTACATAGACTATTACCTAAAACATGATTTAAAAAATGCTCACGGTTGTAGGTTGGAAATAGCTAAGGAATGCAAAAACATTTCAGTTGAAAAAATAACATATAGACCAAAATTATCTTAATAATACAAAATAAGAAACGAACACGAAGAGCCAAAGTTACCGCAATTTATTTTTGTTCATGATTTAAAACGTATGACGTCATACCATCATATAAATGACCAAAGGATGCATATAATGCTCTGTGCTGCAGGATTCTCCTCTGTCGACCTTTGCTGATGCATTCGACCCTTCTGGTATATTTCCATATTAAGATGACCAACTGAAACAAAAAAATGCATCTTTCATCATATCTCAGCACACACCAGATGTAAAACGCTCTTCTATAAAATCACCGGCTAATTAGCGGGATTAGATGTGGAGCTATAGCTGCGAGCCGGCA
This sequence comes from Zeus faber, assembly GCF_960531495.2. NCBI lineage: Eukaryota > Metazoa > Chordata > Actinopteri > Zeiformes > Zeidae > Zeus > Zeus faber. Next base: position 6,269,676 of record NC_137197.1, read on the forward strand.
TTAACCTCACTGACCTTCAGACATCATTTAGTTTTAAATTATGCTCTCATGACGAGAGCATTATGATGCACCTATACCATGGAGGGAGCACATTGCGAGGAGAAATCTAACTGAGCGCTTTCGAGGGGGGAGGGGCAGCGATCCAAGTGCACTTATAAAAGTGGAACATACCAATATCACCTCGAGGGGGGATCGTGGTATTCCTTTCGCTTCTTAAAGCAAGGACGAAACCTGCAACGATGTGCTCAGACAGTTGTTCTCATGCGGGGGTGCGGCAGAAATTGTACACGTTGTCATCAAGTGATTCTGAATGGCTGTTTCTGTTTGAAATGTCCTATCCCGAAAGAGAAGCAACATTATCTTTCAGGGATTGCTGCTTCCTTTGGCGCTTTCAGCAGCTAAATTCCTCATTTCCAGCAATGTTTGCTGGATCTAGCAGCAAAAACCAAGGACGAGCAAGGGGTGCGGGCAATGGAAGCCTGACTCACAAGGTAAGGCAGGGGAGTTGTTAGCACAGGAGGATTAAATAACAAAATATTTCAAAACAGAATTGTTACACAATGAAAAAGCGCTTAGGCTTAAAATAGGGTCAGCCAAGTAGTCTGCTGAAGGTCAAGCAGAAAATGACCACCATGACTCGGACATATACAACCAAAAATTTGGGTGAACGTGTGGGGGAAGTTATTTTTAGGTTCCATAATAGGATGGTCAAATACAAAATCTGAAAACAAATTACCAATTTTAATTTTGGAGCCGAACCACAGCAGAAAGACTAAAAAGAGGCATACCACTCTCTTGGCAGTACTCTGAGTGGAAGTTTACTCTCCGAAACCCGTTGGGCTACTTTTGGTACAAATTCAATTGCAATTTATTTGGTGTTCTGGATCCTGACCAGAATCTTGAGTCCCATTGTTAGTCTCTGGACTCGTACATCACAACAAAAACATCTTCCATTACCCCTGCTCTCCTCCCGATGGCTCACATAGTGTAAAGAGGGGTCTGCCAGGCCCCAAGCACAGCCACAACAAAGACAAGACCAGTGGATCGAAGAACCATCTTTTCCAAAAATCAATAAGACCAATGAATGGGGGTGTTTTCTTTTTCTTTTCTTTTTTATTTCGCCTTCACTTAGTTCTTGGAGATACGCTGATGGGCGAGCCTCATTTTCAATGCTGCCGAGATCACATTTAGCAGCAAAAATAACAAAAACAACAAAAAACTAAAATCAGTCAAGGCGACAAAAAAGACGCATTGGTTAAAACAATTCCTAGTTGAAACAATTACATTCTACAACAATGAGATTTGAAATAATATTTCTACAATGTCCCAATGGTATCAAGGAATGAATATTTAAAGTGCATCGTAGGTTATTCCACGAGTCTGGAGCACGACATTTAAAAGCAGTCTTTCCGAGTGTGGAGTTGACCCCCGGAACATCTAGTGTAATCCAGTCCTGAGAGCATAAGTAATTGGTCTTTTTTTTTAAGGAGGGCTTTGCAAATAAACATATACCAGTGTTGATCTTGTCTTGCAAAGAGAGAGGGCCAGCCAACTTTTTTATAGAGAGAACAATGATGGGTGCTGTAGGTATAACCAGTAATAAATCTAAGAGCAGAGTCATATACAGTGTCTAAGGTCTTAAGGATGGTATCAGCAGCATGTCTATATATGTCAATTATTTTTCTACTAAACGTGGGAACTCAGGTTCTATTTTGATAAAGAAAGCCAAGTTTGGCCGCAGCTTTTCAACCAGTTTATCAGAATGAACTTTAAAAGTGAGTTTATCATCAATCCAGATGCCCAAATATTTATCTTGTGGGACTCTTTCAATGGCTGTACTGAGTAAAGTTTGAGATCATTAAGTGCTTCTTGAAGAACATAAAAAAAGAAGTTGCAGATTGTCAATAGGCAATTGTATGAAGTCAGCACAACAATGTAAAATAGTGTCATCTGCGTACAGATGGGCACTACAGGTATTCAAAGACCAGACAATATAACCAATATAAATTGTGAAAAGGACCGGTCCTAAAATCGAACCTTGAGGGACACCTTTTGTTATGGATAAAAATGGAGATAATAATAAATATCTAATCAAATGTTTAATTGTACAGACTAATTTAGAACACTGCACAATATTGGCCAGTAGCCACCAAACCCCAGATCAGGGAGGGGTTTGGCAATTTTCCAAATTCCCTTATCTCCCACCATCCAGTAATTAAAATAACAACAAATAACCCGTTATTACCCAAATGAAACATATGAGGAACATGAACAACCTCCGTCTCCATAAAGCGGTTCTTTAGTCGGTGATGATCCCTCGTGGAACTGTACCGGACTCAGCTATGAAACCATTATTTTTCATCTTTTCTGTCTGCCCAGCACGAGAGAGGGAGAGGAAGAGGTGCTGAGGTGGAGAAGAGAGGACACTGGTTTAAGTCCCCGGGTAATGATATCGCAACACGGTACGCTGCAATGCAGACACAACAGAGGGGAGGTCGGTGGTCAGGAACAGGGGAGAGGAATAAGAAGGAAGAGGAGGAGCGAGTCCGGATAGAGCTTTGGAAAGCAAGAGAGGTGAAGATGAGAGGAGCAGTACTCAGTATTCAGTGCTCAGTATTCAGCGCTCAGTGCTCAGTGCTCAGTACTTAGTATTCAGTGCTCAGTACTTAGTATTCAGTGCTCAGTACTCAGTACTCAGTATTCACTGCCCAGTACTTAGTATTCAGTGCTCAGTACTCAGTACTCAGTATTCACTGCTCAGTACTTAGTATTCAGTGCTCAGTACCCAGTACTCAGTACTCAGTGCTCAGTGCCCAGTGCTCAGTGCTCTTAACTCTGCAGATCGTCAACGCAGCTCTTCTCCGGCCGGACAAGATGTCCTCCAGGTTAAAAGCAGATCAGTATTCAGGTCACAGGGATGAGAGAGGGAGGAACCATCGGAAGTGGCAGCTCACACAGTTTACTGCACTTCCTCTGACTCCCCGCGTCGCGCCGGGAGATCGTTAATCGTCTTTTAGTTTGTGTCGTCTCACATGGAAGATATCGTCATGACGTCCCGCACTACGACAGGAACCTATGCGCCAATTCCTCACAGCGTGAGGTCTAAAAATACTGAACTAGGAGTTTTATTTGACAAACTACAGGTAGTCTGGTATTAACATACCACTGTAGAGCTGTCACAATTGTTACACAGGATCCTGATCATCATTATTTGAGACAACCTTTTTTGTAAAAATCATTAGATTGACGTTTCAATCCAAATGTCTGAGGGATTTTGAGGCAGAGTGAAAGTGCGTAACATATGAATCAGGTTGTATTTCCATCGGTTGGGTTGCTGCAAAATAACTATTTACCGAAATGCTCTTGTTCCAATGTTCATAAAATAAATCCTCCAATGTTCAAATCAGCATAAAATTAACAAAAAAGACAATTAAACTGTTGATTACAATTATGTGCGTGACAATTAACGAGCAACTAAAATGCCATGATGACGGCAGCCCTAATGAAGTGCTATACCTATATTCTTTGACATTGATTTAGAATTAGTCTCGATATTTAGATTTGAGAGATGGATCGACAGACTGATAGATATGCAGAAGCGTGGTAAATTCTTTGATATTGGCATCACAGCCCTCCAGCGGGATCACTTTCCCTGTCAGCCCACAGCAGTCCAATGGGACCGAACGCTAACAGATGATTTCAGACGGAGAGTCCCCTCTTTTCGATTTGCTTTCGTTGACGGCTAAAATACCAATTTTTCTTCCTTATTGTATATGACACAACCAGATAGAGCTTTGGAATTGGGATGATTGCAGTCTAAGACATAATTGCTTTAATAAAAAATAAAAAAAATAAAAAAACATGATTGCACAGATACCTCTCCCGCTCCAATTTCCTGCCTGCGATACCAGATCAATTACTGCTTCGTTTTCGGCTTTTCTATTTCGCGAAAGGCCAGATGTAGCCGTCGATGGAACACAGAGATGGGGTAAGAAGATAACAAGGGAAGAAAGAAAAAAGACAACTATTAGCTGAACGCCCTGCACACACAACCAGGTGCAAACACACACACACACACACAAACTCGCACACACTCCAGCGTGCGCTCTACTGGAGTCTCCACTCTGGATTTTTAGTTTTTTAATTTGTTGTCATTTGATGGAGAGGACCCAAATAACATCCAGGTGGCTGCACAACTCACCTGTCGACTGTGTTTCTTTTTTACCCCAATACTGTGTTTGCTACACGTGAGAAATGCCACCCGTTCCTACAGCCGAATTCTAGACCGGGGCACACGCCATTCAATCGCTGTAATCTGGCTTCCCTGTAATATCATTTCTATTCACATGTATCATCGGGAACCACTTTAAAAATATCAGACATGTTCAATCAAGGGCCCCCATTATTCAGAGCACCTATTATTCATGCTTTTCATGAGAGCGAGTGTAGGATAGCATGAATGCATCAATGATTATGTACATTGTGCTAAAATCAAATCAAAATTCTAAACTTTTACAAATATTTTGAAAATATTAAAAAATGTTTTTTTTGTTTTTTTTCCTGAATTGACTTAATGGTTATCTGGACTTCATAATAACAGTTCCCTATTACTGAATGTGGCACAAAACCAGCTACTGCATGTATGCTATTACTGTTCATTTGATAAACTACATTTGTATTTAATTCATAAATTCTGGTCAATATTTGATGAAAACCAGCTGCTTTTGGGAGGAGTATTACATTGTCTTGGTAAGTTCCAGATTCTAGGACGGGCCGTAAACGGAATTTTAATGGCGTGCCTCCCTGCGGGTTTATGACAGGGACTTTGAACAGCGAGTTGAACTCCGTAGAGTCAGAGGGGGCTGGAGAATGGCAAGCAGCAGGGGGGTGAAGGTGAGGGATGGCGGCGTCGGGAGCCTCGTGACAGCCCCGGTCACCGAGATGCCGTGAGGGGCTAGAGGACGCTGTAGTCGCAGGGTGCCCTCGGGAGGGGCAAAATTAATTCCCCGTTCGGGATGATTATGGCCGCCGTCGCCCTGCAAGTAGTGGACGAGCTGGAAGAGCAGCGCAGATCCACCGTGGGGGCGGGGCGGGGCATCTCGGGGCCTCTCTCTCTCTCTCTCTCTCTCTCTCTCTCTCTCTCTCTCTCTAAATGGGAAACAAAAAGTAAAAAGGGCCTCAGCGCCTCTCAGTCCATTTCTCTCTTTCTCCCCCACTGTCTGCCTCTCTCAACACACACTTATCGCACGGGCAGCAGGCAGTTCACGGATGTCTGAGCACTCAGGGGAAGGGGGCGGGGGAGGGAGCGGGGGAGGGTGATGGGGGGGCGGCACTCGGCTTTTCTCCAATGTGATTGATGTTCACCGATGTTGATCACGTCGGCCATGCTAATCACACCAAATATGTTTAGAGAATTTATTGCGGCGCTGCGTCCTTTGGCTGCTCGTAAAAAAAAACAAAAAACATTTAAAAGTGAAAAGTGATGGATGGCGGCGTAAACGGAGGAGTTTGGCGTCGTGTTTGAGTGAGAAGCAGACAGGTCGCCTCCCTGACTGTGACGGCCTGACGGTGCATCTCTGCTGGTGGATAGCAGAAGCCGCGATGGTGAGATTTCAGTCGATGATTAATTGTCAGAGAGATTTTTTTTTTTTTTTTTTTTTAATTGTCTTCTTTGTTTGTTTTATGCCACCATAATAAAAAAGAAAAAAAATTAATAATGCATGCCCTGCCTATTGCAGCAGAGCCGGTTATTTGCACTGAAGGACTGGAACATAAAAATTGAGGTAGACGGTTCATTTTGGAATTCACATTCTATTTGCTGCTTTATTTCTACGATTCTGGAATCAGAACATTTTACGAAAAGATTGCGATCCGCTTAAATAATTGGGATCAGGTGATCATGTCATAATTTTGAAAGCTCTACTTGCAGATAAAGTGGTGATACTATTACTGAAATTATTAGAAGCAATAATAGTGAGATAGGTGCTTTGTATTTGAAGAGGTGATTTATTTACTTCTTCCCTTTTAGGCTGCTCCCGTTAAGGGTCGCCACAGCGGATCATCTGCCTCCAACACCTTCTGTTCTGTGCATCCTCCTCCCTGACACCACCCGCCTGCATGTCCTCCCTCACCACATCCATAAAGCTTCTCTTTGGCCTTTTCCTCTTGCCTGCCAGCTCCATCCTCAGCCTCCTTCTCCCAACGTAACTCTCATCTCTCCTGCACACTGTCCAAACCATCTCAATCTGGCCTCTCTCACTTTTCCACCAAACCGTCCGACCTGAGCTGTCACTCTGACGCACTCATTCTTAATCCTGTCCATCCTTGTCGCTCCCAGTGACAATCTCAACATCCTCAACTCCGCCGCCTCCAGTTCAGCCGCCTGCCTTTTAGTCAGGGCCACCGCCCCTAAACCGCGCAACATGGCCGCTCTCACTACCGTCCTGTACACCTCCCCCTTCACTCTTGCTGGAACCCTTCTGTCACAGATCACCCCGGACACTCTCCTCCACCCACTCCACCCTGCCTGTACTCTCTTCTCCACCTCTCTCCCGCACTCTGCGCTGCTTTGGATGGTCGACCCCAAGTACTTGAACACATCCGCCTTCTCCACCTCCACTTCTTGCATCCTCAGCTTTTCGCCGCCCTCCCTCCCATTCAGACACGTATTCTGTTCTGCTTCAATAATATATCAACACAAATTTCGAGATGAAATGAATTGAATGCTGTTTTTTTCTGTTCCCGAGTCTTTATGTGTAGCTAATCCTCGTCTTAACAAAACGCTGTCCTTGCCTGGTTTTTATGTTTGTTTTATTTCGTTTTGATTCATTTGCACAATACAAATTGTACAATAGAAATTCAATATGACGAAATGGAAAGAAAGAACAAGAAATGTTGCCGCTCAGGTTTGAAACCCGCCGTAGTAGAAATGACCTCACCTAGAGAACACGCAACATAAAGATGTTTTCACACAACTGCTGTTTCAAGAAATAGAATGGAAAGCAAAAGCAATATGTGGACCTCAGGTGGACAAGAAACAGAAAACAACAAACAAATAAAATAATGCAGATTAGTGTGAGTGATGGAAATATTTCACGGAGGAAATTGGTTACACCAATTTACCTGCTATTGCTTTAAATAACACTTAATGTGGTATGTTTAAAGGACTGTATCCTTTTTGGATATTTTAGCCTATTTACTAAAAATCTTCTGTACCTTAATTTATTATGGGCCATTTTCAATAGAACATCACAGTTTATAGATTTGGGGGGAACTGTCTGTTTTTATTCAAACTTCCAGGTAAACTCACCTTAACATTGACATCACAGATTCACCATCCGAGTCGTGGATGTTGAATTTCATTCATAACAGCCTTGCCGACAGGGAGTATTATGGGGGGGTGACATGCCATCAATCCACACTGTCTACCGCCTTTCCAAACCTACCATTGAATTAAGCCACAAAAAAAAATAAAGGCGTAACACATGTTTCGAGTCTACAATTTGCTTTTAATATTGTACTGAAACCACTTGGGAAAGACAGGGAAAAATCATTAAAACATCCAAATATATAATTGCCATGTTGATCCTTTAAGATAGTTGGGAAATCAAGGGATTGTCATTCTGTCTGTATTTCTGTCCTGCCCTCAAATTCCCTACTGGGCACCAACTGCCCTCTCCCTCTCTGTGCTCATTTACCCCCCGCAGAGCTGCTCTGCCCCGTCGGCCTCCAGCCCCTTCAGTGCCAGCAGCTCTGCACAGCGACTGGAGGTGCTAGGATACTGGAATGAGGCTCAGCGCTCCGAGAAAAATACCGTGGTTGTAGTGGAAAACGTCGACGCTGGATCGACTTAGAAAATAGTTCAGAGCGGCAAAACCAAAATGTTTTTTGAGTTTTGTCAACTAAAAATTGAGAAATTATGCCGTTAATTAATTTGAAAGAAAATAGAAAAAAAAAAAAAAATGAAATAGAAGTTTGATCGAATGACTCGAAAGAAGAACAAGAAACAAAGAGACATTGTGTTTTTTTGAGCTCATACATGGTGATGTGTCCCCGCCGTATGAAGCTGTATTAACTTAAATCTTCACACGGACATAAGCTGTATTATTTAAATAACTAAGCTGTTGAGATGCTCCCTAATTTCACAGGAGCTAGGCTAGGCTCAGCATGCTTGCATTGACCTAACATAGCCCCTCACTATCTCAGTAATGGACGCACAGGGAGGAAATTGGAAACCGGGGAAGAAATACGAAAAGGGAGTTTCCCCCAAAACTGAGGCATCCCCTGAAATAAGGTACGGTCGGCTACTTTTTCAAAATGGAAAAAAAAACGATTAATGGCTATGTCAGGTCCAGGAAAAAGCCTGCACGCCGTGTGACGCTGACTGCATGGCCTTAATATGGCGTCCAGAGGTTGCATTAAACCAGGGGTGCCTGGTTTAATGCAAACCGCAGGTGCAGGACCAGCACAAGAAATAGTGAAATACATATTTGTTTTGGGGTTTTTTTCGTGAGAATTTACACACGGCTGCCGCTATAATCTGTTCCGCTCTCATGCCAGTCGAAATATGAAATCAAGCAGCTACAGATTATCTGAGGAAGTCTTGCCTCTAACTGGATTTTTTTTAAACCTCCAAAAAAATCAAATGTTTGTTTGCTGATAGCTGGCCAAAAAAAAAACCTGCACCCAACAGTATAGTTGTCAGCTGAGCATGAATTAAGCCCCAGCGTAACTGTGAATAAATGATGATAATTCAACTGCATCAATGACAAATATTTGCATATAACGCAAAGAAATAGGAAATCTTTTTTATTTTCCAGCACTGAAAGTGACAAGGAAAGTAGATAACAAGAAAAATATTTGGTGAGCTTATGCGATGAGGAAAATGCAACTTGGACGACATTTGAAATATATGCAACTGCTGCTTCTGGGGTTTATTACTGACTGCTGGAGGCTCGTCTTTTTGACTGATGGAGCGTTTCGATCACTAGGGACTCATCTTGCCTACCACCTTTCCCCTCAATTCAAGAGTTAAAGAAACGGTACAAATGCACACCGTGAAGGGGGGCGGCGGCTCAGGAGATAGAGCGGGTCGTTTAGTAATCGAACATTGCCGGTTCGATTCCCCGCCCCCTCCTGGCTACTGGCGTACCGAAGTGTCCTTGAGCAAGACGCTTGAGATGCTGGGATGGGTGAACCGCAGAGAGATAATTCCCCCCCGGGGTATTAATAAGTAAAGATCTCGAGGCTAAAACTGACAGTCTGCCGTCATAGCGATGGTGTGGCCCCCGCGCTCCGGCGTGAGGGTATTGAGCCAAATCGCTCGCGTCCGAACATTCACAGCCGTCACTGGAAATGATGCAGCGCTTAAAGTGCCTGAGAGACACTGCATCGGGAGTTCATCTGAGCAGGCCAGCGAGGGCTGAATCGTTTCGCTGCCTCTCCCCACGATACAACCTCCTTTTTCTCCCGACTGTCATGTTCGCTTCACTCTGGGAGCAACGGAAAAAAGACAATGAATAATTTAAGATCAGTCCTGGTGCGGCGCTGGAAGAAGAAGAGCGGGAATGTACACACCTGCGCAGAGACCGGCGCACGCGCCATGCAGGTATGCACGCGCACGCAACACAAAATCCATCTCATCTGGAAGCTTGCCGCGAGGGCTTACCTGACCGTGTGATAAAAACGAAATATCGAAACTACAAAATCCAATGTCTTACCGTGGGAGGACAGTGTGGTCTTTTTTATAGGCTCCTTAAAAACCAAGAAACTAGTCAACCGATACAAAAAACACATATTTTATAGTTTTTTTTGTTTTTTTTTTAATCTGTCCCTTGAACAGCCGTTCAATGTATTTGCATTATGCATGTGCCCCTCTATGTGCTGTTGGTGGCAGGGTCCGCATTTCCTGGCAAGAATGCAAAGATCAGGCGCGCGCAAGAAGGAAGAGGCGCCAGTGATGGATTTGACAAAGCAGCTCAGCTTGTCGTGGTCAATCTATCTGGACATCTCATGCCAATTAGAAAGAAAATGTCCACCAGCAAAACTTTGCCCCATTTATCAATTCCTTCTCTCCGTCATTCTAAAGTACCAATCTCACAATGACACACGTGCAGAACACACAAGTTTTGTTGTTTTATTTGTTTAACCCCTGTGCTCTCGATTGTGTTGTTTTGTGCCATGTTTGTTTATTTGTCGTTTTTTGTCACTTTTAACAATTATGCTCCTTTCAACGAGGCAGTATTGCAAAATGAAGCCCACATCCCCTCGCTCACTTTATCCACAATTACTTTAATATGAGACGTCATTGTTTGAGGGCGACCTCATAATACGAAGGCGAGAAAATGAAACACGCCCTGTGTCTACGGAGACAGATCTTAATATTCTTACATTTTATTATTTTTCTAATTTTAAAATGGCACTCAGACCCTCGGCCTGTCTTTTACAGTTCGCTCGGGTGCGGTGGAGGGACATCGGGCAGCAGCGCTTCGCTTCCTCAACGGCTGCACTGCAGGGCGGAGCCGGAGGAGGTGAGCAGACAGGGAGAGGTAGAACGGGTGGAGAAGGTTCCTTCTCCGCAGGCAGAGGGTGTAGGACAGGTTTAAAATGATCCCACTGATTTAATAACATGGGGTTTAAGGGTTGTTGTGTCCGGGGACGGGGGCTCTGTCCGTGGGGCGGGGAGACGGGGAGCGGAGCGCTCGCTTGAAAGATGATTCTGTTGCCTCGTCTCGCCTGATATTAGACGCGAGCATTACGTGATGTCTCCATAACAGGCATAACATGTGGGAACAGACTCCATATGGAACTTCCCCATAAAGGAGGCTCTGTAGGAATGACTACCTACTGCCCTTTGGTGGGTATTTTTTATCCAGCAATGTTACGGATTCCAAGTGGGAAAGGGACTATATACTGTCAATATATTAAGAAAGAAATAAAAACAGTTGTACAACCACCGGAGTGTGAACATGAACCATGATATCACGTCGTCATGGTCATCAAAACATGCAAAGCCTTTATCGCACGGCGTAAAATGATTGCCGTATTGTGCGGTCCTAATTAGCACATGTAGAAGCGCGGCGTACCGGGCGTGGCAGCACCAGCTCGGTCCAGAACGAGGAGCCAGATGGCTCTGACAGAGCTGAAGAAATTTAAAGTGCTAACAGAGGAGTTTGCCCACAGCATGAGGCCCCAGACATCATCTGGCTGCAGAGCAGGAAGCGGTTTTAAGCATTAATAAAACACACTTCAACATTAATAAAAAAAAAGGTGTTGATTACATGGGAGGACGGGGAAGGTCACTGGATGAGGGGAGGAGCTGTGAGCACGAAACACTTAATTTATAAAAATCATTTATACGATCACAAAGCTCACATGTAAGGAGGCGATCTTGTTCAAGACTAGAGACGTTTTTTTAATGCTGGTTTCATCTCAATTCATTATCTATCCCATCTTTACATAATAAACCCTTATCTGATTAAGTTACATTTATCTAAATGCAATTTCTTGAATGTTTGGGGGCATAGATCATGATTTATTTCTAACGCGGTGCACAGAAACTTTACTAGATTCAAGTTTGTTCTGAGCCTCAAATGCATTCAAACTATGACAATTTTGATCCTTTTTTCCCCTGGGGACTGTCGGCTTCTTCACTGTTCCTATTGCAAATTAATACACATACCCAAATTTAGTTAAAGGGGACCTATTATCCTTCTTTTCAACTAGTTTTTCCTCTTCATTTTTTCAAAGATAAGTGCTGGTTTTTCCAGCAGCGCTTGTTATTCTCCAGCCGTGGGTGGAGTTACTCAGATGGGGGGGCGGTTCTAATTCTACTGAAACCCCACTTTATGTAAGAAGGGGCTGCAAATCTGAACGGCTTGTTCCACCGCATGCTTTCGGAAATAGACAGCTCACGAAAAACCAACTGAGTTGTCTAATTTCACACTTTGTGTGATAGTCGGCCCATCAGATCAATGTATGCGCAAAAGCACTGAAAAACTACGTTTTTCACAATATGTCCGCGTTCATTTTTTTAAATTCAATCCAAATGCTATTATCCCCTCAAAGCAGCACTATGAAACTTTTCATATTTGGCGCCCCTACAGTTGCACTTTTACACCACTGTCGTAAAACTCCGCCCCGTGTCTGGGCCCGGTTATTTTACCGGACAAATGTGAACCTTATCAGTCACGTTTCAATAACAGTCTATGTTACAAACACAGATAGAATGGATGCCGCGGTTACAGCGTCCCTTGCACGGACCTCGCCGCCTCAGCGAGCACTAAGTCCACGGCTACGAGAGAGGGAGACGGGGATCGGCCCACTGCTACCGGTGATGGTACCAGATGTGCTCGGCCTGCCAGATCGGCTCGCACGCGCGAATTCAGAGGGTGAAACAAACGCCGCGGCGCCATGAAAGTGCCGGTGGCACCACTGGCCCGGCTCATCCGCGCCTCGGGAGGTGGAGTGGCTACGTTTTGTATGAGCATTATTACCGGACATTTTGACTGGTAAGTTCAGAATTTATCGGGTTTTTTGTTATAAATTTTACCAGGCAAAAAAAAATGTAATTACATGAGTCAAACATCAAGGAAGTGACGTAGTGCCGTAAAGCGTGACGCAAAAAAAAGCGTGGTTTTGTACCCGACGTTACATAGCACAAGAACAGGTATTCAGGGGGGTGTGTGGGAATGAAAGAGGTGCCAGTCTCCATATTACAAGTCAGTGTTCCATTTAAAAGATTTTCAAGCTGTTATTTGAGTTATAAAAGTTACACGGTGTCACTTTAAAATCTCTAAATTGCAGTATATTGGCTGAATTGATTAAATAATTTTTCAAACCTTTGAATTACCTACATAGCCTACCTCCTGATAACGGGTAAAATGGGTCAAGGTGAGGATAAGGTGATCCAAATGATATACTCAGAATGTGTAAACTTTTGAAAACAAATCAAGTATGAAAAACGACACGCCTTGTGCTGGAACACAGCATTCCTACAAGCAAATAGCAGTAACATAAAGTACCTCAGAAGCTCCGGGTTTGCAATTCCATCATTCTACTATTGTACTCACTAAGCAGAAACACTGTTGGAGGCTGATTTTAAAATGTCAGTCAGCATCTGAGGAGAAGACCAGAGGAGGGAAAAGGATTTGGAAAAACGCACACGCGCGCGCACACACGCAGGCAGGCAGGCACCGACACACACAAACACACACACACTTTAATCTGCAGATCATGCCCGGGCTGGGAGATGGCCATGCTCTCTGACACATGGCAATCACATGGCTCACTGCAGAAACACAGGACACCATGACTCAGGGATTGACGTGGAGGCACAGCCTATCCCTGGGCGGGCAGGGGGGGACCTGCTATCAGGGGGCTGACTGTCTCACCCTGGAGGGGTCATTCTGCAGCCTTATCGGACATGGACCGCAAAGGGTCACTGGAGCTCAAGTGTGAAGTTTCCACTTGGCTGGTTGAAAAATGTTCAGGTGCTTTGCTTCAAAAAAGCATCTTTCTCGAGGCCACAGTAGGTATGAGGGGGTGGTATTGTTTAAAATAAAACCTCAAAGCAAACAGGGAGGGAGGCCCAGATTCTTTAGAGGAGCCAGAGATACAGGTCAGCGTTTGTACACAGGAAGATCTCACAGTTTTTTCTTGTTTTTGGAAGATCTCACAGTGCATTTCAATACCACAGTATTTTTTCATGCGACTATCGAAGAACATAGTGAACATAGTAACCGTAGTGATGAAGGTTTGATCTTTAAGAAGGACCATGCAGGCGTAAAATTGACCCTGCACATTATCCCTGATCGTTTTCCTGATAAAAGCTGATATTTTTTTCTTTTTTTTTTTATTGTCTCAATAGGAACAATATGGTGAGAAACCAACCATAAGACGATCACCTGGTCGGGGAGGGAGGCTCAGTCACTTAATTGAATTTGTATTTCATAATTGTGAATTTCATTCCAAAGCTATTGCACGGCCTCCTTTTTAAATGGAATTAATAAATACAAAATGAGAGATTAAAGCTAATTCAGTTCTGGAGAGCGTTGCCCATCTCTCTGCTGGGCAGGGTTAATACAATCAAGATGGTTTTTCCCTCGTAGCTATTATACCTGGCGCAAGATATTCCTATAAATCTCTCCAAAGCTTTCTTAAACAATCTCGAATATACAGTATTGCAGTTCAATTTATTTGGAAGCACAAGGCTCATAGAGTTAAGAACAAACACCTCCACAAATCTAGAGTAAATGGAGGGTTGGCTCGACCAAATGTTCTTCACTATTATTGGGCTGCAAATGTGAGAGCCGATGCTTTTTTGTTCGGGGGTTCCTCCAAAGGTGCGGACTGGTTGGAAAACGAAAAAGAGGACTGGCTGCCTTATTCCATTGGTAACAACCATCAGTCAGTCCCTTAACAAGGGCAACCCTGTCATTTATAACGCTGTTCGAATATGGAAGCAGTTAAAAGCACATTTTAAATGTAATCCTTTCTACTCCCCATTGCAGAAAACCCCTCATTTCCCCCTTTCTGTTCTGGATGGTGCATTTCCTTTATGGAAGAATTGGGGAATACACACAATGAGTGATCTATACGTAGACGGAACATTTGCTTCCTTTGAACAGCTGCGGGCAGAAAATGAACATACCTGTAAATTTGTTTTTGAGAGATTATGTGAAAACATACATTCCTGATTTTGTCACAGCAAAACCTGATAACCTCGATGAATATGTGCGACTAAGCGCTGGATTAAACTGTAATTTTGCATCTATACAATGCCTTTCAAAACTTTAAAATGCCTTCTATGGAAAATATCAAAACAGCATGGGAAAAGGGATTGGGGATACAAATACGGAATGACGTTTGGGAGTCTAGTCGAAATACATACTTGTGTTCCATTAAAGCAACACTTTTTTACCTCAAAATAACAGCTTCAAAATGATTTCGATGGAACACTGACTTGTAATATGGAGACTGGCACCTCATTCATTCCCACACACTCGCCGAGCGCCTGTTCTTATACTATGCACCTTCTGTGTTTGGGTACGGATCCGCCGGAAAAATGTGTCACGCTTTACGGCACATGTTTGGCTCCGGTAATTAGTTTTTTTGCCTGGTAAAATTTACATTAAAAATTTTTAAAACAATCAGTTATAAACCTGCCAGTCAAAATGTCTGGTAATAATGCTCAGGGAGAGACTGAGAGACTGTCAATGCTGAACTCACCAGGGGTCCTCACACTAACATAGGTCCCACTGCCTTATTGTACTGTATGACGCATACTGTACTGCATACTGCATCACTTTACTGGGTTATTGCATACTGTACTGCATACTGTATCACTGTTCTTGTTTACAGCATACTGTACTGCATACTGTATCACTGCACTGTTTATTGCATACTGTACTGCATACTGTATCACTGCACTGGTTTACTGCATACTGTGCTGTATTGCTGTTCTGTTCGGTGTTACTGTATTACTGTGCCGTACTGTTGTATACTGTACTGTATATCGCCACACACACTTCCTCACTTTATTCACATGCCACTTTACTGCACATATCTGTATATAAATAACAGTCTATCCAATATACATAACTCTATTCCCTTTACTTCTATTTTGTACCCCCACTCTGTATTACCTTTTTGAGTCTTATTTTATTTTATTTATATTATCCTATTTACTAACTGTATTACATTTAAGGAATCAGTCAGTTTAAGTTAGTTGCTAGGTAGGTATTAAGTTAACGATTATGTTTGGTTTAGTAACTATAATCTAACTATAATCTCCGGGTGCGTTGCAAAGACATTTCACTGCATATAAGTATGAACGTATGTATATGCATGTGACAAATAAACCTCTTGAATCTTGAATCATACCAAACGTAGCCGCTCCACCTCTCGACGGCGCTGAAGAGACGAGATGAGAGTGGTGCGCCCTCGCTTTCATTGCTCCACGCCGTTTGTTTCACCCTTTGACTCACGCGTGGACATCCGGTACCTACACCGGTAGCAGAGGGCCCCGTCTCCCTGCTGCTCGGGGGGCCCTCCGACCCTCCCCGCTGCTCCGGGGGCGGGGGGCCGTGGACTGAGTGCTCGCTCAAGCGACGAGGTCCGTGCAAGGGCCGTGTACATTGTGAATCTGCGTTTGTAAGGTAGACTGTTATTGAAACGTGACCGATAAGGTTCACATTTGTCCAGGGGCGCCAAATCCCAAATACCAAAAGTTACATAGTGCTCAATGCCCGACGCTGCTTCATACAATTTAAAATTGGATGCAACCTGGAGAGAATTAGGTACGTTCTGAGGGATAAGATCGGGTAATTTGAGAAGACCTGGCACCCCTTTACTTCCTATCCTGAGAGAGATTGTGAGCGATGTTAATAATGAATTCCCCGTCTGCGGCTTGGCAGCGCCGGAAGGGAGGGTTGGGGGTGGGAAGGGAGATGTGTCTAAGGTTTGCAGATTTTGTTTCCCTTTTTTAACTATCATCTTTTTTCTTGTTTTCCATACACATCCTCGCTTTCTCCGTTCATATTTACAATAACATGCAGACATTTCGTTTGAGTGTTGTACAGTATGTTGTTTTGTATGCAGTTGAAAACAGAAGCAGTGAAGCGGTCGGAATGTCTGAAAAGTACGATGCTTGTTTTGAATGAAAACAATAAAAAATATGGCAAAAGTGTGTAACTCTGAGAAAAAATTGTGAACCGGGAAAATGTAAAAGGGGCTTAAACGCCATTTGATTGTATGGTGCTTAAACGTGGACACAGACTAAACCACTGACGAGTGAAGATCCCACTATAAATAAACCAGTGGTCCTTTGAGATGAATGAATGGAGGGAGGCTCTAGATCAGTGATCAAAGTGCAGGGTTTTAACACCCATGTGTCACCGCAGGTTAAAACCCGGAGGACGGCTACAGCCAAAACGCAGAGTCAAAAGGCCAAGGGTCTGTCTAATGGAATAATTAAAGCCACTATACCACGGAACAATCACAGGAACCAAATGAGAATGGGTTCCTCAGGCGTCTCGTTTATTTAGAATTCAGAGGGAGTCCAGGAAGCTTCATTTGGAAGCAGCCGAGCAGCAAAGATCTGACCAGAGAGGAAGCCATACTTCCAACAAAATGATTTAATGGAAATGTCAATTCAAATGTTTAAATTTCCACACCATTCTGCGGGAGGGGAACGGCTCATTACTGTTAATGAAGCTGTGTGCAATGTGTGTAGTATTTGTGTTAATTGGGGGGTTATTTCTGTTTCCAAGATGGGCAGCCCTGATGAATATGTATTATGTATATACATTAACATAATTATCACAGGATCTAAATCTGTTTGCTCAGTCACACTGAATCAAATACGCTGTTAGGATTTGTTGTCAACTGCACACTGCAGACACGAGGATGACAGTAGTGCTTGGTAATAATTTGACATTGGCCAGCATCTTTCAGTGTTTGTATCGTCAAAGCCCTGTCACTAAATTTAGATAATCATAGATGTTATGTTACTATAGAGTTGAGCGTGATGAACCTCTTTATGGGATCTCAAATGGGCAGTATTTGCAGCAACGGTGACTGACATCGACACTGTGAAATGTGGCCAGTGATTATCACGATGAACATTACCTCCATATCGGCCCGGTCCTATTCCAAGGCAACGACTCCTAACTGCAGCCCAGCGCCTCTCCACTCGGTCAGAGAGCCGACTCACTTCTCTTTCTGCGACAAGGTCAGCTCCGCCTCCGTATAACGAGTCCTGCCACCTCTCATAAACAAGCAGCGGCGCACCGGCCCAGAGGAGAGCAGGGCGGCACTCCCTCCACCTCACCGGTGTGTACCCTGTGTACAGTATATACAGGAGCAGCCGAAACCACACGTGCACGGAGACAAGGCAGAGGACCTTGGAGGAGACACATTGGCATTCATGTGCGATTGAAGCGGCGTGTGCTCCCCTCCGTGTTCCGTAACATGTGCCGGAAGGGATAAATCAATCTGGGGGACTGTGAGCCAGCATAGTATTTGGAGGATACGCCCCAGCATGGTGCGGTCGACTTCCTGCGCGCTCAGGACACAAATGTTCTCTCAAGCTGGCCATGTTTAAGTGGCAGCGTGAGACATCTGGACGGAAGGAACGGACCGTTCCAGGTTCCTTCTTTTGGCGTCCCATTGTGGCAGGTAAGGAAACAAACGGCCGGCGCAAAACATTCAGAGGGGGAACAATCCAGAGGGAACGTCTGACCACACGGGACCGCCAACGTGTACCATACAACAAAAATAGGTATGAGACACATTAATGAGGCGCTGGATCATCAGCTCCGTCTGACAGAAATAACAACTTCACTTCCAGACACCCCAGTCGTGCTTGTATTATGAGATTCACACGAACACACACAACAACATTCTGCTCTCATTAAAATTGATGACACGTGTCATTTTCTTGTTCCATCAAAACGTCTAGATTTAGTCATTTACTGAACATCAAGGCCACCTCCAGCTGGATGACATGAAATAAGTGCTGGCGCAAAAAAACAATATATTTTTTGGAGTAAAATTGTCCACAACTGCTAAGGCGAGCTTATTTAATATTCTTCAAATATGCACTATGTACTTCAAATGTAATCAGTGTGCTACTTTTAAGGGAGAAAAAAAAAAAAACACTTTCAACCTTTCATTCAACGTTTCAAGCACCACTAAATGGTCAAAAGTAGACCTATTTATTAAAACTTTCCAACAACTAACAAAAAAGTCAGAGAAGTCAGAAGAAAGAAAATGCCAAAGGGTACAAGAGGGAACCAGGATTTCTGCTAGTTGTTAGCACTGATGGTTCAACCAACCAGAGTTTCATGCCTATGTTGGAAATGCTTTTTGAGAAAAACAAATATATATATATATATATATATATATATATATATATATATAATTTCACTTCTGAAAACCTCGCTGCCCCACATCACCGTGCCGCCTACTTCTCCACCCTTTTCCGAGCTGGCTCTGAAAGGACAAATGTATACAGGAAAGCATATCTGTGGAAATAGCGGTTGGGTTACAACAAACCTTGCGTAAACATCAAGTTCAACACGCGGCATGGGAGCCATGTCAGCGGTGTTGCATGGTCGAGTGGGAAAGTTTACCGACCGATTTCCTGTTGCCCGAAGTGCCTGCTCTGCCGGAAGCGATTCAGCTCGGACGCCAACGCTGAGCGCAAAGCCGCCCGGGCCGTCACACATTCATCCCGGCTTGCCTTCCCTCGCCCCGGGGGCCTGAGGGGGCGGACTTCCCGAGCCTCGCGCCGGCCCGTCCACCCGTCCACCCGACCATCCACCCCCGCCGCCGTCTGGCCGAGCCGCCGCATCGTCTCCAGGCCTCGGATGTGTCTGTCGGTGTGTGCCAAAAGGGAACGCCCCTCCCCCCGGGCGGCTAAGGGGAGGAGCCCGGACCGGGCGGCGTTGGCCTGCCTGATCCCCGTCGCTCCGGACAAGCAGGAGCTGTGAAACAAGCCTTGGAGGAGCCTCTCAATCAAACCAGGCAGCCGTGCGGAACAATCGAGCCGCGCGTCCCATTGATCCGTGCAATGCCGTCACAGAGCGGTGGAAGTGTTCCCTGCCGCACCGCGCCGTTATCTGCCGATCGGCACGATGCGACAGTGAATAACCGCGGGTTTCGGGCGCAGCGTGCTAATGCTCCCGGTTCACCGCAGCAGACAGCCGGTGAACCGCGGACTGATTCTCATCTCCGAGCCGGGGGGAGCGCGCCGGAAATCCACAATCTTCCCTGTAATAATAAAATCACCTGAAGAGACGACTACAATGGGGAAAAAAAACGAAAAGGTATCAACTTCTACGGGGGAACCGTGAAGATTTGACATCGGTATAAAAATTGAATGTACCCTCAAAAAAATATATATATTTATGAAATATGACAATGCTGACAACTTACTAGTTAAGAAAACCTACTTTAGCGAAAAGATAACTCCGATAACTACAAGCGTTCAGCCAAGGACCCTTAAGAGAAAAAGCACATTCACCAAGAAGAGAAGAAATTTAAAATCCTACAAAGCACAGGGCTAAACAACAAGGAGACAATTTTTGACTTCTTAAGTATAACACTGTGAGGGTACTTTACCAAACAAAAGTGGAGCGGGACACTCAACAAAAACAACAAAAAAAATACAATAAAAAAAATCCCCCAAAATTCCGCCCAACTCAAAACTACAAATGAAAAACAGCCAGATGAATCCGAAGAATACGGGCAAAGGAGATCAGCGCAAGGCCCAGGGATTTTCCGTCGAAAGTCAGAGGAAAGTGAGAGTGGACTCCGACATGAAGTGCTCGGTGCGTTATCACTGGAGAGCACGGTGGAGGGGATTTCGTCAGTCTCCTCTGCCCTCCGCTTCACGGCTGCTGCTTCAGCATGCGCGGCATTACCAGCGGAGCGCCGAGTCTCCGAGCCCGCGCCCCGGCAAAAGTCAACTGATGCCGTGCCAAATCATCTTCAACCAAAATGTAACCGCGGTAATCCTCCGCTTTTAAACTCCAGCGAAGTCCTTCAACCAGATCCCCCCCCCCCCCCCCTTTCATTAAATTCCACATTCAGCCGGGGCTTGATACCCCAGTATGCTCCAGTGTCCCACATTCAATTCATGTCCTGGGATCTCAAAAAAAACATGGCGGGGTTGACTGCCGTGCGCTCTGCGGTGTCGACCTGCGCCTCTCGGCTTCCCTGCGGCAGCTTCATTTAACGTCAGCGATGTAAGACTTAAATTGACGGGTTCACCCAAATGGGCTATTTTTGCCGTCATTAGACGTCGGGTCTACACTTCTTGGCGCCATTTTGTCAGAATTAGGTGTTCCATTGGAATCAAATGGGCTCAACTCAAAATGAACACTGAAGATGGCGGCGCCGGAGTCAGAAAAACAGACCAATCGCCACCGACATCAGGTTGATGTCGTGAAGAAAGCACACCGATCCTGCTTCTAGGTTCTTGCTTGCATCGTACTTTGTCTTGTGACCGTTTTCAAGGAGCACTGTGCTTTGTACGCGCATCGTAAATTCTTGTTGAGTGCATTTGGAAGAAAACGTTTATCGTTCGTGGTCGTAAAATGTAAACGTCGTAAAAATGTTCATTTTAATATGTCCGACATGACTTTGGAAACACATATGAAGAACGTCCCGGTAGCACACATGCTCTACCGGGGAGCGGGACCAGGATGCCGCTGAACTCAGAGTCCTGGACAAGTGATTTCTTTCCCCAAATACAATACAGTACTTGTAAACCAACACACTGTCGTTGTCAGGACGACAGCCAGCCTCAAACCACGTCAGCAACGTCTGCACGTCGTTTTATCGCATTGTTCTGTCCTTTACCACGATGGTCATCACCTGTTCCGCATGAACATATACACCGCGTTCCAAATTATTATGCAAATTATCTTTTTCTCTGATTTCACTAAATAGTCGATGCAAATGACAGTCAGTATAATCTTCAAGTCATCAACTGTTAGGGTATAATTCCAATGTTATTGAACAAACCTCCCAATAATAACAGTAATTCTTTTCAAAAATAAAAAACTCAAAATGCACCGTTCCAAATGATTGTGCACAACAGAGTTTCAAAACATTTTATAGGTGTAAAGAACTGAAAATGGTAATTTGTTGAATGTGCAGCATTAGGAGGTCATATTTACTGACATCAAAAGCTATTTCAATCAAAAACATCTTAACAGGCCAAGTTCCATGTTGACATAGGAGCCTTCTTTCATATCGCTTTCACTATTCTTGCCTCCATTGAACTTGTGAGTTTTTGGAGATTTTCTGCTTGAATTCCTTTGCAGGACGTCAGAACAGCCTCCCAGAGCTGCTGTTTTGATGCCAACTGCCTCCACCCTCATAGATCTTTTGCTTGAGGATGCTCCAAAGGTTCTCAATAGGGTGGAGGTCAGGGGAGGATGGGGGCCACACCATGAGTTTCTCTCCTTTTATGCCCATAGCAGCCAATGACACAGAGGTATTCTTTGCAGCATGAGATGGTGCATTGTCAGGCATGAAGATGGTTTTGCTACGGAAGGAAGGCACGGTTCTTCTTTTTGTACCATGGAAGAAAGTGCTCAGTCACAAACTCTATGTACTTTGCCGAGGTCATTTTCACCCCTTCAGGGGGCCTAAAGGGGCCTCCCAGCTCTCTCCCCATGATTCCGGCCCAAAACATGACTCCGCCGCCTCCTTGCTGACCTGGCAGCCTTGTTGGGACACGGTGGCCATCCACCAACCGATCAGTGATCCAAAGAGCCCTGAGGCACAATACCAACCATGAGTTTAATTGAAAATTAAATCTTAATGACACTTAAATCTAATTTGCATAATAATTTGGAACGCGTTGTATAGTACAGTATATGACTTCAATTACAGAATTGTGAACAATACATGGATGGATATCCAATACATTTCTACATTTTTCTTCTTTGCTCTTCAGCTTCCGAGTCTCTTTTTTTTACCGACTCATTCGATTAAATGTCAGATAAATTGCGATAAATCCCGGAAATCTGCCAATAAATCCCTATTTAAAAATCAACTTCGTTCCTTCGCAGAGGTGAATGAATTATGCATGACACCGTTGTATGTTTTTTTTACTATTGCCTTACAATTATATACATGGTGTGCGACGTCGGTATAACGGCTGGATGTGGTTTCTGTCTCTCTGTGTCTGTGTCTTCCAGCAGATTTCAAATATCCCTGGATGCAGACGCTGAGCCGCGCTGATGTTTCACCACACGCAGGCCTGTAAGCACGGAGCCGCGTTCTGCTCAGGGGCCATCAAGACGCGAGGCGGTGAACTGGATCGGATGGAAACACAAGCAGACGCGGGAGGAAAAAAAAAATACGTGCGAGGGGACTAATTCTAAAGCATTCTGTTCAAAATGTGACTCCGGTGCATAATGAACCATAAAAATGCACGGTGTCTCCGTTCATTATGCTGATCCCTGAGTATTAATTGTAATCCAAACCCCTAAATCGCCGTAAGCCCCCCCCAGTTATTTCTCCCTTTACTTCAGCTACATTAAGTCGGACGGAGATCCGGCTCTTACCGAGCGCTTCATGCTTCGAGATCAGCAGGAAATGGAAACATCCCAGCTGCATTGGGGCAATAAATACAAACATCCAGGAGACGGATTACATTAACCTTTAACAAAGGCAAAGTCTCGATAACAGAGCAGAGAGCAGGAGAGAAGGGTGAACCAATCAGCCCGGCTGTTGTTATCCGACAGAGACGTTGGGCTGTTCTGACTCCCTCATACCAATGAGAATGAATTGCAAATGAAAAAACAACCCGAGAAAAGGAATCATCTGCAGATGGCGCAGGCGGAGGAAATAACCGAATTGATGGTTTTAATCAAAATATGCATTCAACGTAGGTGCGCGTTATTCACTGCACAGTGGGCGTGACGCAAAACCATCATCGTGTCACTTCTGTGAATTGGACTTCAGGTGCCTCACGCTGATGAAGGCGCTAATTCCCGCTTTTTTGTTAATCATGGAGCCGGAGAGGAGGCATAATGAACATAAAGAACAAAAAGCACCGTCCCTTTAGGGTGCGACGCAGTATTCTTTACAACCTTTCTTTTCCTATTTTTTTGTGCAAACAGCAGGGTGTGTTTTTCTAAAGGAATGCTAGGAAACGGTTTCATAGCACGTCAGCAGTTGGTGAATAACCAACCACGCGTTGAACTAATTCAAAAGAAGACAGCATGGAGCTCCTGATGACTAATCATCTCAAAGAAAGACAATTTAGCTCCACGGGTGAGGTGGTATGTAATAAATCAGCTTTTTATCACAGTTGTCTTGTTTTTTTGTTTTTTGTTTTGTTAATTCCTTATTGATTAAACATGACTTTGGAAAATTAAATGGACTAAAAATTTAATGATTGCGAAACATTCTTCGAAGATATTATGATGAAAGCGAATTTAACAAAAAAGTCTCACCAGTTAGAACATAAAGTTAGACAGCCCACTTTTGACATCTCAAATCACCACAAGGTGATTAAAGGTATCTTTGCTCAAGGCACATGACACGATTTGAATTATTCACCATGTCAATTTTATGGATCATGAGGAGCGGTGAAATATACATTTAATTAGCACCAGGATCCAAGGTGACACATAGAAAAGGCAAAGAGACACAAAGAGACAAGCATCTCCGACGTGCTTAAAAAGCTGGAGCAGGCCTGCGGCGTGTATTCCATCTGAATAGGTCCACTAGCCAGTGGGACATGGGATTATATTGTGAAAGAAATCCATTGACTTGCACACAGACAACTCAGACGTCAGGTCCACGACGCCCCCGCATCCAATTAGACCGCTGGAAGCTTCGGGGACGGATTTGTCGGGCATCTAAAAACAAATTATTTCTCACAGCTTCACCCTAACTCAGTCAAATGATTGTGGTGCGGAACCCGCGTAACAATGGAACCGGATCGCCCGCAAGTTGATTTTGCTGCGTCTGAGCGGAGGCTTGGAGGAGTCGGGAAGGAGTTTCCGGTTCGAAGCACAACTTTGAATAAAACATGCATCAGCTGTGGTATACCCCTGCCCGAAACCATTATCTTTGACACATCACATCATTAGCTGCCCAGCGGTAGAACACAAAAAAAACAAAAAAAAAATGAGTGCAATACATTCACCGAAATGGAATTCAGATACTATACAGTCACGTTATAAAGCGTACTTTATTTAAATAAAATATACATCATTTGTCGGGGGCCGCCAGTCTTCCCGCGGGCCTGTGGCACTTTCTTATCAAGCCCAAGCTACTGATTATTCCCTGTCACTATTCCCTGTCCGACGCTTACATGTCAACACCTCTGCCAATCGTTTGTTATCCGGCGCCAGCGAGTGCTGTGACTTTGCATGTTTAACTGATTGGAGGTGCGGCTCATCTCCATAGAAATTAGTGTGTGTGTGTGTGTGTGTGTGTGTGTGTGTGTGTGTGTGCGTACGTGCGTGTGTGTGCGTGCGGTATCCAGGGCTGTGTTTCCCTCAGTGGCCTTGTAGTGCAAGCTCCACCCGGGAATACGTCTGAGTATTCACGAGGTGGATCCAACATGGATCTGTTTGGATGTAAACAGCTCTAGTTTGTTGACGTGAGTTCACCAAGGAATCAGCTGCTGCCGCAGTTCACAAATCATGGCTTATTAACCGTATTTGCTGTGTTTTCTCGAATAGTCCCTTTTAAACGGACCAAACCCGGACATTGAAAGTGGACCGACAGCAAAGGGATTCTTGTTTTTGGGATCCTTTGTCGTTCACACTGTCAGTTGATTTGAAGGGTTCTCTTCCTGGTCCACTTCAGCTCCGATGGGGCCTCAGTCCTCTTTCCGTTCACACTGTGGTTCCTCTGGAGCTCAGACCTCCACTGCTTTGGATTATGGGTAGTTTTTACTTGGAACAAGACGGCCGCTGCTAGCGCTCAACCAATATGGGTTTTTAAGGGCCGACACAGGTAGCGATCTTTGTTTGACCGAGTCTGCCGATGCTGATATTTTGTGCCAATATTCAACATCGTTAAATTCGATTTAAATTCTTCACGGCAAAAAAAAATATATATATATTTCTTAAAAGTGTAATAATAATTCCAGGATACTTAACTGCCTTTAAATGAAGAATTTGCTTTTTTTCTAATTTCATTTGAAAATGAAATTGCATTTGAAAAAATACAATAAGAGTGCATGACAGCGGCAAACAGAGCAATCAGTCTCTGCTCCACTTGCTTTTGAAAAATAATTCTTAAATTTTTGTCATGTTTGTTTTGTGTTTCTTTTTTTTTTTTTTGCTGGTAAAAGTTACAGGAGGATATGAAATATAAACACAATCATCATTGTTTAGTTATCGTCATCGACTGTCATTCCGTCCTATGTTCAAGGGCTTCTGGAGTCCGCTCCCGTTGGTCACTTCAGCTTGGCGCACCACGCCCGAGGGGGAGGGACAGTCCATTAAACATGCGGGGGATTTCTTTAGCGTGTGTCTGATTATTATTAATTGTTTCTGGGGCTGTGCCCGACTCAGAAGTTGAATCAGATTGGGCTGTTCAACGGAAATATGAACGGGGCACACGGCCAGGTGCGGACAGGGGGGTCCGGATGCCCCCTGTCCTGGGAAAAAACAGCGGTTATACGCTGCTTTTCACCACGGAAGAAAAAAATCCATAGCGTCACAGCCCTGGGTCTGAGCACGGTTCGTTTCAGAGGGGTCCGAGTTATTTTGGAGTTTTTCCACATTTGTGCAAAAAATGCCGACCAAGTGTGAAAACACCCGTGGTCTTGAACTCATTCCCCAGGAACTCAGCAGCTTGTAGCTCCGACATGGGAGCTTGGAGATGAGAACTTGGAGCAGTCCAGGGGTTACTTTCGGGCAACAGGGAGTGGCATGGCGACGAGCGAGAAAATGTTTTTTGGTCTGATACCTTCTGAGCACCAGAAGCTTCAGAGCTAGTTCTAGACAATGGGGGGAAAAAAAAGGTCTCAAAAGGTCCGCAATCGCTTATTTTAATACAGCAACTGTCCATCCAGCAATTCAGATAATGGTAAAAGTTATAACCATAATTAAAAAAAAATCAATTTCAGCCATCTTGTACAATGTCAGTTTGCTCCTACTCGGCAACTTTGCTTTGTGAAACGACACCGGAGACTCTGAGTTGCAACTCGAACGAACCTGTCTTCTAACCTCTCATCTAAGGAACCTGAGTGAACAGGATGCTCCAGACGTTGCAGAAACCTTTGCTTGAGCTGTTTAATTTTGAGCTAGTTGCAGGTCTTCTGGTTGCATTGCCCGGTGGTTGCCTCTTGGAG
The DNA here is from genome assembly GCF_960531495.2 of Zeus faber. Classification (NCBI taxonomy): domain Eukaryota; kingdom Metazoa; phylum Chordata; class Actinopteri; order Zeiformes; family Zeidae; genus Zeus; species Zeus faber. The sequence goes on from NC_137197.1 coordinate 6,296,515, forward strand.
AGGAAAAGGGAAGAGCAACAACCCTGCTCGTCCGTCTCATCCAAACTCCATCCTCTACTCTAATAGTCTCTCCACACAGAGTCCAGCCTCCATCTTGCTGATTTTATTACATCAAATTGATTCTCGGCAAACAGACACGATCCTTCTGACCAATACCAATACTTTCGTGAAGCGTTATTTAAATGCTGTCTCAGAATTGCCATCTCATTTGCGCTGCGAGTCAACACAACAGAGCCAACGACTGTGTGGATTTTCTTCCTTGGCGGCAACACGGCAGTGAGATGGAGCTCCTACTTTTTTGTCAATTTGTAAACCACCGTCAGGGCCGCAATCATCGGAATCAGGTCAGCCTCAGCCAGCAACAAACAGGAATAACCTCCAGCTCCAGCTCACACTTCCTGCACTGTGTATGTGTGTGAGCGTGTGAGTGAGTGTGTGTGTGTCTGTGAGTGTGTGCGTGTGTGCGTGTGTGTGTGTGTGTGTGTGTGTGTGTGTGTGTGTGTGTGTGTGTGTGTGTGTGTGTGTGTGGATGAATGCTCAAATAAGCACACTGCAAACGTGGCGGATGTAAAGAAAAGAATCATCTCTGTGGAGTCCATCTATATTTATTCTGTCTGCTCTCTCCGTCGCACCTCGGGCTGGAGCACATATGACATAGTGTTGACATCTAGATATCGTAAGATGTTGTCTTCAAAACTGAACTGCGGTAAAGTGCGAGTGCAAAAGGTAAAGCAATTTTCAGACCCGTCGAACAACATACTCTGGGCAGCACCGATCTGTCTGTGCATGTGCTGTGGGAGAGAGCGGGCCGAGGCAGTCGCCGTCACTTCCTGCATTTGCATCCCATAGTAGTTTGGCAGCCGGTTCATCTGATAAGCGCTACCCCCTCCGAGATAGGAGAGGCGGCCCCCGACACACCGTAATGCTAATATGGGCAGGAGCAAAATAATACTTCATCAGCAACCCCCCCCCCCTCCCCGGGTTTGGGCTGCATCATGCGAGCGAGAGGGGTTGGTTCATCCGGGCAGGGACACGCCGAGGGGGAGGAAGGAGGAAGTACATGCGCAGCGTTTGCAGTGGCTTCTGACCCCTAGAAGGCACACGAACCAATCAGCGGGCCTGTGCGCCCTGTCGTATTTACATTTCAAATGGCTACAGCAGCGTATGACCGGGACCGAAGAGGGTTGAACCAACTCAAGTTCCTAGTTCACCAACAATATGCTGTGGCTACCATATGAGATTTTCACCATCACCCTGGTTAAAAAAATAGCAGAGTTCCCAATAAGACGCGGCGATGCCACCGACTCCTCCATGTAATGTGGGCTGGTGAAGCCCTCTGAGACTGAATGGTGATTATGGACCGTAGAAATCATCTCGACTTGACCAACATATTAAGGGGCGACGGGGGGGATATCTTCTCTTTAAAACAAAGAAAATAATAATTCATCTGTTTTGGGAAAAGAGAGAACGTTTCTGCTAAACAGTCGACGGCATGAAAAACCCTGTGGTACTGAGGTTGGGAAAGCAAATGAAAAGCGAGCCGAAAAACACATGCAAACGTGGCAGCGTTGACTGAATTGTAAAATGCATTTTCAGCAAGTCCTTTGAGGCCGTCACCGGTGCTGGGAAATTACTTTTAAAACAAACGGATATCAAAAGCACACTCAATCGGAATTCAAATCCAGCCTTAAATCGCATGCAGATTATTAGTGGGACGACCAAGAGACGCTGCTATGACGGGAAACTGGTTGGGAAAAAAGCGCAGACTTTACTGAAGTAGGCAAGATTACAGCAGCGCCGCGTAACAAAAGCTGCCGCTTCCGCCGTCCCCTTCCAATCTCGCGAACGACGGACGCCGAATTCTGTTGTCATGTGACCGCCTCAGCCGGATCCAGTAAATGAAGGTGACAGCGATCCGAGATGGAACTGAGGCAATGAGGTGATAAATTGCCGGCAGCGGTGGGATGCTTACAGAGGAGGAGGTCAACCACAACAGAACGTCGCTCGGGCCACTCCAGTCCGGCTTCACACATCTCATCTATTATGCATTCCCCGCAGATACCGGGGGCCTCTCGACTTCACAGAGCGCGATGAATGGAAAAAGCAGAGCAGACTGGTACTTTAGAAATGCAGCACAGCAGGTGTAAGGCTATGCAAGTGAGGATGGGTTTTGGGGTTTTTTTTGTGGAAAAATTGATTTCTTTGAGACCAGAGGCAATTGTATCAGGACCAGCAGGGACACGGTTTAGCGGGGTTGTTTTCAATCAATTCCCAACGTAACGATGGGCTTTCCAGGAACAATATAAAAGGGAAGATATAAAGATAGCGAGTCACCGAAAGGACAGTCTTGAGGTACGCTGCCGCGGCGACAAATATCTCTTTTAAAATTGCCTGCTTGGCATATCCTTTGAAAGTGGGGCAACATGAATTTTAGATGGCTTGTGTGAAGAACAAAGCCTACCTACTCAGGGCAGGAGTGGGAAAGTCTTTTTCCTGAAGCCATCGTCTCCATGGTGAACACTGAACTGTTAGTGGCACATAAAGGCTGTTTGCCCGCCTCTGATATCAGGAAAAACCCAAGCACTTCTGCTAAAAAACACACTAGTTCAAACGCTATAAAGCAAAAGCAACCTGCAAAACAGGCGATTCCTTTTTTTAAGCACGTTTGTTCTTAAATGTGACCATCTATCGAAGACTCTATCGAAGGTTAAAAATAAATAAAAGCTTTGAATGGAAATTCTGGGGGTGGGTGGAATTCAGTGTAATCCAGCCAACACGTATGACTTCATGGGTCAACTTTTTAAAGAACCATCAACAAAAATTTTCTACATCATTAAACTACAGGTATATCCCTGTCATTTAAATCATCATGAGCAAGAAAAAATAAGTAAGATCGAGGATTTCTATGAGACATAAGCCAAAAACTCATTAACCTTTTGACCATATATTTTTAGTCATTAAAATATAAAGATGCTGAAAATGACCGTTTTAAACGTGTGTATTTCTTATCTCCGGAAAGTAAGTGGCTACGGGCGATGGTGGCGCAGGAGGTAGACTGGGCCGTGCTGTAATCAGAGGGTTCCTGGTTCGATCCCCCGTTTCTCCTGGCAGCACGTTTGAAGTGTCCTTGAGCAAGACACTGAACCCTAAAGTGCTCTCAATGAGAGCGTATCGACGTATGAATGTGTGTGTGAATGGGTGAATGAGAGGCGTGTATTGTAAAACGCTTTGAGTGGTCGCAAGACTGGAAAAGCGCTATGTAAGATGCAGTCCATCTACCATTTACCATTTACCAGGATAAAATATTGAGACGTGAGAAATCACCAATATACTGTACGTTGAATCACATTGCTTGACTTGTGCCAAACAAACACTAACTGACAACAAATTCACACAAAAGTCACTGCGGAATTAGCCATTATTCCTCAAAATAGCCAAATAATGCAACTGCATAAACAGATAACACCATTGACAACTGCACCATACATGCACAAGGAACAATGCAAAGTGGCACATGGTGCATATAGTTCTAAATGTAAAAGCAAAACACAGTGTAGTCTCTACTCCCTATCATGTTCTATCGATGATACAATAACGCATTAAGTATATTAAAGAGCAGTGTGCAGGTTCCATTTATTAATGGATTTACAATTTGAGAGTTTATGGAGAAGATGATTTGAAAAAGAAAAAAAATTATAAACGTTTTTACGGGCATAAAGGGAAAACAACATTTCTTTAAAGATATTTTAAGCTTGTGTGTAAAAAAATTTAAACATATGCCCCTTTACATGAGTGTAGGTATGGCTAGAACCTTAGCCTTAACATTGATCATTGTAAAAATAACAATTATTCCAGTAAAAGTAGTATAAAAATAAAAATAAAAAATGTGTCCTTTCTTCCCATCGTCTTTATGACATCACGTTTGAGCGTCACCACAGATTGGATCGGGAGGGGGCTTCAATCTCTGGCCCTTGTAGCGAGCAGGGCCGGAGCCTCACGGGTGCACCCGTATCTTAAAGCGGGCCGAAACACACTAAAAGGGGCTTTGACGCCTAGCAGGCTCAATATTACAATAATATTATTATTATTATTATTATTATTATTATTATTATTATTATTAATAATAATAATAATAATAATAATAATAATAATAATAATAATAACATTATTTATATATAGAACCTTTAAAAACACAGTTTACAAAGTGCTTTGACTGATGAAATAAAAGCAGAGTGCTAAGATCATGAAATTAAAAGGCAAAGAACATTAATAAACAGGAATTAAATTCATGAATTAAATTTGAAACAAGATAAAGAGACAATATAAATAAATAATCAAATGTATACAATGTGATAATAAGAAATACAAATAAAAAGGAGAATTAATAAATAAATAAGTAGAATAAAAATAATATAAATAAAGAAAAGGAGTGATATCACATAAAAGCAAATCTAGAAAAATGGGTTTCGGCCCCGAGGCTGCGGCCCATCCTTCCAGTTGGGAGGAGGATTTTCCACCTCATCAGTATCAGCGCACTCAACACTGGGATTAATTTCTCTTCTACCTCCCACCGTAGAGCTCCGTCCCGTCTCCCCACGTTTAAGATTTGAGTTTGAAAACAACTTTTTTGCCATACATGAATTTATTGGGGATGCCAGCCTGCGAATTGCGTGCTTTTTGGTAACCAGTACACTGCTAACCTGTACGACCCAACCATGTACTGAATATATCTTTTGCCATTACAAAAATTGCAGTCTTCACACTGGAACAATAAAGCTGCATCTAATCCAATATAATTGAATTACAACCCAAAAACCCTAAATTAACAAGAACCGGGATTTAAGCCACTAAAATATAGCTTACCGTTCTTTGCCTTGGTTAAAACCTCGCCCCCAACAGAGATTGAGCACTTACTTCTAAAAAGCCTCCAGAGTCACGGCAGACATTATCCTGGAGGAAGGTCACTGCTGTTTACATCTCCTGCCTATAGTTATTAATACGGAGCGCGTGCAGCCGGCGACACCTCCAGAGTGTTACAGTCCACTAGCTGCCAGTGACGGATGCCCATCAAACGCCCATTCCTCACTTTGGCAGCAGGCCTGTGTAAAAACATTTGGAGGGTGATTTGTAGGTTTGAGCCAAGGGCCTTCCAGGGTACATAGCGTCACAGTGTCTATTTACAAATAAACACGTATTTATGATAAGGCGGAGCGATGCAGCACAAATATTTTTTTTTTTTATACGTGTAGACGGTAAAATGGTTCACTATTTTTTTTTTTTTTAATCTAAATTAAACGAGAAGGTCGTCGAGGGCAGTGTATTCTGTTGAAATTCTTTCAAGGGCATTTCACGGTTAGTTGAAAAATCGGTATCATACTCTTGCGAACTTGTAATATTAAATTTGTAAATGTCTATTCGCCTATTCATTCAATCAATGGCTGCCTTGCATTACGCACCAGTTTCTCGCAAACTGCGGTAAAATGGTGGCCGAGCACGCGTGGCACATGTCCAGGTGGTCCGCTTAAGAATCCTGATCATATATAGTGGTTGAACATTTTGAATGATGTGTCACGATTCTTCCAGAACCCAAATTGAACAAAACCATGATGAATGTCACAGTGAATGTGTAGAAAACATCCGCAAAACGTGCCATTGAAAATCCACTGTAAAAAGCTTGGAAATCGCTGCACTCATTCATATCTATGACATCGTCAAAAGCGACGTGTACACAACATAGAATGCCGCCTCCAAAGATTCATTCGGTTTAAATAACGTCTCTAAGAAAATATTATCGCGTTTAATCCCTGCAACAGAGGGACCGTGCTGGCTCCGCGATGACACATCTTAATTTCAGCGCCCACTTTAACCTGCCCATACATTAAAGATGGAAAAACAAAATGTAATTAGCTCTGATAAGGCCTGTTGACACAGCACTGTATCTGGTTACTGAGCTTATTCAATTAACTTCTCTGGGCGTTGATAGCGTGAAGGGTCATGTGAGGAGAACAAGTTCAGCCCTCGTTGCAACGCTCGGTCTTGTGTATCTTAATAAGTCAGCGTCTGATCCGTTCGTGGACTCCCCTGCTTTTCCCGGAGATTGAATCATAATTGGGGATGCACTGAAAGGAGGGAGTTGAGCGTAACAAGCAATCGTCGATTAATCGATAACATGAAGATTAATCGCGTCACCAGGGGGTGGCGCCGTGGCGGGTGGGCGCCGACGCCGCGTCGCGCACCTCCTGTGTCTGGGGCCGCGAGGGGCCATGAGGAGCGTTTCTCATCATTTCATTTCATTTCAAAAACGGAGAGGTTCGAGGCAAGACTCGCTGAGCTGGCTCGTGCATACAGGAATATTTACCACCCGCCTCGGCGCATTTAAATATTTTAACTTTTTTCCGTCCTCTGCGACGGAATGAGACAGCTGTTACGCAGCAGATCAAGTCCGGTGCCGGTACGGGCGCCGAGAGGCTTGGAAAAACTACTTTTCAGGCAGCGTCATGATCCACCGTCTTAACACAATTATTTTCCATCTTGGTTTTTGAGACTATTTTGCCAGTAACTGAACGGTACAACCAAACTTACCTACTGTTGTTAAATTTTGTGTAATGTTATTTCCCATTGAAGCTACTCGTAAACCACTTGTTTGCCTATTTCGGATGCATTATAGATCTGATTTAAAAAGAAAAACAAACAGAGGCCCCGGCTCGTGCGGCGAGCTCCAAATATCACCATACTCGGCTCTCAATGTTATTACCAAAGTGAGACGCTTCTGGATCGTATTTACCAAATATGTTTTGGGATAACCCTATTATTCTGTCTTGTATTAATTTACCAAAGAACAAAAAAAAAAAGGATCTGGCTCCCATCAGCCAGAGCAGGGTCGTTTGCGACAGACGCATCCCCACATTATTTATTTCCGTTTACTAATATATTTCCGTTCGTCCGCTCCGCGCATATGCTCCGGCGCCGTCTGATTTACAAATCACGGACGAGCGAATAGTGTGATTTAAGAGAAAACAAACAACTCGGGATGCGTGTATGAGCCATAAAATGCAACTGATGGAATGTGCACTGTAGCACGATACTGAGAACCTCTCCGTGAAGGCAGATCCTGGAGACATTTTAATCGCTCACGATCTAATACCGTCGTGTCGCCGCCTCCTGTCGTACCGGCGGGTACTACTACTACCCGGCCGTTTTTTGGGGGGTTTTTTCCCCCGCCTCGAAAAACGCCCCGTGGCCCACAAAGACGCCTGTTGATACAAGTACAACAAGACCGCGGATTGTTCAGTTCTTAAAATCTTAATCAATTAAATTCTTGTTCGCAATTAATCGATAGTCGATTAATTGTTAACATCCCTAACAGAACCTGCTTTCAGCCCAACACTAGCCCAATATGGGCTACCGTCATTTTGTTAAACATTTATGAGCAACAAATGTGGAACCTTGTCAAGTGCCAGATGCCTGAATAGATTCCTCAACTGAAACAATAGATTTTCAATCGCTAAATTTCGAGCGAGTGACGACAGCGCGCGGGTGTCCCGTCTCCTTGATACCACCCCGCTAAAATGCATTTAAGGATAATAACGGCTCAGTGCATCTCTGATGGTCATAATGGTCATATGTGGTTTCTGTGGCAGACATACAGCAGGTATGGGAGGGGCGCCGGGAGAGAAACCAGTCCAGCTAAACGGCAGAGTTCACAGGAGAGATCTCAATTCATCTTTTTCTATTTGGCCTCGACACTTTAATATTGCCAAGAAAAGATCGAGCTCGGCGATATAAAAATTAAAGTCCAATGAGCATCAGTGGGACTGCAGTCGGACTAATAGACGCGTAACGCCATTAAGCCTCTAACGGTTATTGCTGAGGTGACTGCCAGTGACCCCACGCCGCGTTTGAATCGTGACCCGAGGCTGCGCGGCGGATGAAAACGACCTCTTCAAGCGGCGGCGGTAATGAACAGGAGGCTCAGGGGCCCACGAGTGGCGACGACACAGAGAACCGTCCTGAACCGCCGAGAATACTGATACAGCCGGAAGGGGAGCGGCGTGGCGGCGAGCGGCCATCCGTCAGGGAGCGCCCCCGTCCACGCACCGGCGTGGAAGCCCGGGCGAGCGCAGTGATTACCCTGACCCTGCGCGGCGCAGAGGGTGGTTCATCGGCCCATTCCTTGATGTGGTTATCAGTCAGTCGTTCGGGAGGAAATGAGGAATCTGTTACCGCCAAGTGTCGTGGAGCAATACCTGCGGCATGCTTTTGTTTGTTTGTTTGGCTGGCTGGTTTCTGTTTTTTTTCCTCCCACCACTTTATTTTCTATTGATCGCGATCATTTGCTCTCCCCGCCTCTCCGCCAGATCTCATTATCAAACGTATCAAGCCAGGTTTCAGCTGCGGAGCTGTCTGGCGTTGAGTAATCAGGCCCATCTTTTGTTAGAAAGCCTCCGAATGATTCCTACCCAAGACACAATGAGCAATGTAAAAAATAAATAAATAAACAAATAAATAGATAAACAAATAAACAAAAAAGAAAAAACACTTGCTAGTCCTGTTTCCTGATCTTTGAGGGAAGCGATGAGACGATTCGTTTTTTTTGTTTGTTTGTTTTTTTCCCAACGGTGGCCAAACCTCTCTGGAAAAACACGACTTGCACAAAAAGGGGCGATTTGTTTGAGTCCCGCACTGGCAGAATATCAGGCGCATCCGCGAGCGCGGTATGTGGTCGACGCGCAGGCATCCGATTCGAAATACCGCACCCCTTTTGACGAGAAAAAAAAAAAAATAAATCAAACAAGCCGGTTGGAAACCCCCAAAAGCGTGAGAATCCGTCAAATACCCAGCCCCGGGCGAGAACGTCCATTTATTGTGCGATGGCATAGCTAGAGGACAGTGGACGGGAGGACAGTGGTCCTGATTAACTTGTCGCTGTTCAGAGGGTCGGCTGTTGCCGAAATAGCCTAAATATTTGGCTAAATTTTCGTTTTTTAAGAATAACTCTGCGGGAGTCACAGAGAACTCTGTTTGAGTATATGGCCATGGAACAGCCTCCAGGCCAGAGTGGAAGTGACTCTTTCCTGGGAATGAAAACCAAAAATAACACACTGCCAAGGATGAACCACGACACACCAGGGATGCAGCGGTACAGCGGGCTCACGGTTCAGTGTGTATCGGGGTATTGCGGCCACGGTAACAGTACGGCTTCGGTATCCTTTTAATTAAGAAAAAAATAATTAGAAATTTTGAAAGTTAAAAAGGTGTAAAAAAAAATTTTTATAGTAGTCAACCACAAATAACTAGTGTAATGCTCTGTGTGTAGGAGTGTGGGGGGAGAGGAGACGGGGGTTCATGTTCATCGTTGGGTTGACGTGACGTGACAGTGGGTGCGCTCCTTTTCAGCATAGGATCTCTCATAAATGGAGGGGGAAAACATTTGCCGGCGGCAGGAGACAGCAACTTAAACAAACAACACAACATGAAACTGTAAAACTTGACAAAAAAAAAAAAGCAGCTCATCACCAGATGAGACTCGGTTCCCTCCGTTCCTACAAAAGAATCACTGAAGAGAAGCTCGTAATAAAGAGGGACACGCCCGTCCCAGGGGGTTATTTTCAGACTGGACACCTTGATTGATGCACACTCTTTACTGCAACATTTCTATTTATCTTTATCTCGTGTTTCTATTGAAAAGGCTGCGCAGCTGAAAAAAAACAGGCCTCTCAAGCAAAAATAGTGAAAAGCTGCGCGGGCTCCGTGCGGACCCCCTGCGGCTGACAGGAAGCAGCATTTACTGCACGCCGCGCCGCACCCGTAAGCTGCGCCAACGCGTCCTGCGGACTTCTACCGTGATACCGTTGTACCGGGGTTCACGTGTGCGTACTGAAACGCAGGGGGCGTACCGAACGGCTCCATTGCATACCCCGTACCGTTGACTCCCTCCTACACGGCGGGGGCACAGAACTGAAAATAAACGCGAGAAAATTCACATCATAATTCACACTGAACTCCAGATTTTTTTTGTTTGAAAAAAAATGCTTCGTAGGTGCGATGTGTGTGAGTTGTCCATGTCCGATAAGAGTCTGGTGGAGACACGGAGAAGAAGTTTCAGGCCCGAACAAATGTGACTTTACACAATAAGGTCAGATTTCTAAATCCACCTTACATAACAGTACCATTGATTGACCCAGTGTCCTTTCCTTCCATGCCGCGATTCCAGTAGATAAACTGATTCAGATCATGCGTGCTTATCAAGTCAAATCCATACCACTTCAGCTGACATTACCGCTATTTAAGGAAGGATATCAGCTGTTCGCAAGGTACTATGGGACAATTTCAACTTTACTCCAAGTAGACAGGCCATGAGATGATTTTCCTGCTTTGCCTTAAAGCTAGATGCTGGTTCTTAAGTGTTGCAGGCATCTGAAAGGAACGGCATAAAAATAAAAATAATGCACGTCTATTTGATGGTGTGGTGCCAGAAACAGCTAAAAAATAATAATAATAACTTGAAAATAACCAAGGGTTTTTATTGAGCGAGTCATTTATTTTACTTGTTTGTGCCAGAAAATGTCACACGTCTCAGTGATAAGGTGTCAGCGAGTCGGGCCACGACAACCACTGCTTTTTTCACCTGCACATGTCAGATGCTGAACTTTTTACTGTCTACGTGAAGTGGCCTTTTGTTCGGCCACAACAGGCGGTAATTAATCTCCAGAGCGCTAACAAGGCGACGCAAAACCCGTCAAGCGTCCTGCTTCTGTCCTGTATCACGTGCCGGACAAAAGACCAAAGCACCGACTGATCCTACGTGGAAAAGTTTCCATCGTTTCACCCATTTAGGGTTCGCTGGGAGTAACCTAAAGATAACCAAGTCGAAAAACGAAAGACGGCAGATTCCATCAGGAAACGATATCGGTATTTTAACTGGTGCTTTATACGTATATTTAATTTTACACAAGGAGGAAATACACTCACTGCAAATGCCTGGATCAAACTCGTCACAGCATGGGATCAAATCCTCAGACCGCCTTAAACTTGCTTTATCAATTCTCCCAGTATGCTCTTGTCTCATTTTTTTCCAAAAATTTAAAAATAAAAAAAAATAAAAAAAATCGGGATTATTTTACGGTGTTGGTGCAGTGGCAAGTATAAGCGTATAAGACGTTAAGTTCTTACAGATAAGAGACAGATAAGCAGCATCTGCAGCAGCAGCATCTGCAGCAGCAGCAGCATCTGCAGCAGCAGCAGCATCTGCAGCAGCAGCAGCAGCATCTGCAGCAGCAGCGGCAGCAGCAGCAGCAGCGGCAGCAGCAGCAGCAGCGGCAGCAGCAGCAGCAGCGGCAGCAGCAGCAGCAGCGGCAGCAGCAGCAGCAGCAGCAGCAGCAGCAGCACACAGTTCCTGCACCTTACAGCATTTTAAGGCTCCTGTGCGGCCGAAGGGGGGAAGCAAAGCACCGACCGGGGGATCAGGGATAAAAGGCTTAAACCCTATAAAAAAGGTACAGTCTGTGTGTGTGACATTGGCTTTGTTATGAACCTGCCTCACGCAGCACTTGGCTGGCGGGCGCTTCTCCCACCAGCTTACTGTACAGTTTGACAATTCCAGTCTGGTAATGCCCCCCGGGCGCCTAAAGTAGGTTTCTGTACCAAAACCCAAAACGGCATTCTCAATATCAGCTCTTTGAAGTGACTTGCATCCGTTGTAGTGATGCTTAAACATTTATAGTACAGAGGCCCGGCTGGTCTCGTAAGGAGAAAAAAAAAAAAAAAAAGTGTTAAAGAAACTCGCTGGTGGACTTGATTAGGAGCGTTCAGGCGTCTGGTAAAATATGTCTGGACGCACGACCGGGGCGGGGCCACATGACTGCAGAGGAATCAGCGAAAGGTGTCAAACCAAGAGGGCGGCCGAGTGGACTTTTGGCTAAATGAGGCCCCACTCTCACGACATTCCTTCGGAACTCACTTCACAGGAGTCGGTCACGGTCGCTGTCCACTGCAAAGACTCTTTTTCTGGACAAGACTTGATTATCTTAAAATAACCCGCAAGAGTATTAGTGATTATTTTCTGAAGGATGTAGTTACTATCCTCCCAATGACATCGATTCAGTGTAAACAGAAGGGGAGAGGACCTTTATCTCACCACAATACCTGTACTAGGTATTTGGGGGACCTGGGTTACAATAACATCCTATTTTTTATTTGTATTAAATCGGCGACCGGAGCAATCAAAATGCTCATCAATGATTCATTAGAACCGTATCCTTGGAGATGACTATGAAACCACCTACACCATTTTCTTTTGGAAATTCAAATCAGGACATGCATGAGAACACATCTGCAGAAAAAAAAAATATGATGGCATATGAAGTATTATAGGTTCTGTTACAGCAGGACAACAGCAAGTGCTTATATGCATTTGCTTCAGTGGAACTGTGTCAGGGTTTTTTAACTTTTACTTCAGAAAAGGTCGTGCAACCACCACAGTCTGCACGCCCATGGTCCTTGACAAATTCCAAAATTAACCTCACATGCGTTTCACGGAGAGAGAGACAGAGGTTGGATGGTGATGGGGGATTTCAAGCGGGCAAATCGATTTATTTATTTATTAATTTTAATTTAACTGTAAAAAAAAAAAAACCAAAACAGAAATAAGATAAAATCACAGAATGTGACGGTCACACATCGGGACGCAACAACTGCACCGCACCGTGTCACCGTCTCTACATAATCTACAAATCCACCTCCTCCATCCCGGCAGCCTCCCCGACACGCGGCGCGGTCTGCGGTCCGCGGGGAGACAGCTGCCGCTGGTAAAAGTTGGATCTGTTTAGGCTTAAAAACAAAAACAAAAGCGTCGCCCCTCAACACCGACCGATATCAGGCGGAACACAGCGGTTGTCTCATCGGAGGCTCCATCCACCCCCCGCATCCAGGAGGCGGCGGGTCGGACGCGGCGCCCGTTCTTACCAGATTCAGCACCGTCTCCGCGATGTCCCTGTTGCTGACCTCCCCGACCTGGATCAGACCGGCGAGGACGGCGAACTTCATCCCGATATTCCGGATGGGGACGGCGGGGTCGAGCGCCCCCGCCGCCAGGAGCGCCGCGCCGGGCGCCTTGGCGACCCGGGGAGCCGGAGCCGGCGCCGGAGCCGGGGCGCCGCGGCGGGCGGAGAGCGGCGCCGAGCCCGGCACGCTGCCCGGCGCGGAGCCCGGCTTGACGGAGGACATTTGACGGAGCCGGGGGTGGTTCACCGGGGCATCAGGGGGAGGAATAAAATAAAATAATAACAACAGCAGCAATAATAATAATAATAATAATAATAACAATAACAATAACAATAATAATAATAATGTGTCTCCAGTGAGCTCCGGGGGGACGTGTCGGTCTGCGGAGGATCCCGGTCCGAGCTGATCTCGGGTCTGGAGCCACAGCGTGCACGGGGCTGGGGGCGTGCGTGGCTCAGGGACGCGCACGTCGGTGGGCGCCGTGTTGCCGCCCCCTGCCGGCGCCGGCGCGGAAGGGCGACCGCGCACCGAAAGCCCCGTCGCCGGGAGGTTATTCATTGCCTCGGGGTAACTCGGTTTCGTTGGCGGGGCTTGTATTGTCGAGACTACAGCCCGCCCGGCCCCTCATACCAGTTGAGACGCGTGTTAAAGGGACAATACGACTCGTAAAATGCAGTTTTGCACTTCCCAAACCATAAAACGCAGTTGTTTTTCTTTCCCACCCCCCGGCCCGAACTGAATGATCGCGGCTCCAACCTTGCGATGGAAAAGGTTGTTTGTGCCTCAAAGTGACTTGGTTTCGTTCCCGGTGTTTATATTTGACATGTTACATCCCACCCTGCGGACGGCAGTCACCTGTTAGCACCGGTGTCGAGCCAAAAACTGAAGACAGGGGTGAAGACAGGGGTTCACAAGCTAGGGTCCGCGGCCCCCTGTGTGTGTGTGTGTGTGTGTGTGTGTGTGTGTGTGTGTATACACAGACACGCACTGTGCCAACCAGTTAGCACAGTGTTGCTCTTCGCTAACTTCGTGGATACGTGTGTAAATAATGTCTTTTTTTTTTTTTTTTAATCTAACTTCCCATATGTTTAATAAACTGTGTAGACGTTGTGCCTTAATCCACCACACAACTGACATTATATTCACTCATCAACGGAAAAGCCATGTACAGGAAACACACTTTAATATATGTAATGTATCCATTAAAATTAATATTTATTTTTTTACATTTCAAAATAGACCAAGAAATAACTCGTGTCTAAAACAAGTGAACGGTAAATGCGTCTTAACTTGTACCTATTTGCAGAAGTAACTGTGAAGAAAAGGCCCCCGACGTCACGGGGGTTATGAACAGCAGACGGGCGCTGACAGTCCTGTCTCACCGTGCAGGGTCAACTCAGCCTCACAGCTTCACCAATTATTTCTATTTCCATCCAACTCCATAGGGAGCTTCTCTGGGCTTTTTTTTTTTTTTTTTTTTTAATAATGTGTTACACGGGAAAAACTGACGATTCAACAATCAGGCCAAAAATATCTGAGATCATATTAAATGATGTTATGCGGTTGTCATCGCCATGATTCGTCTTCCTATTTATCCAAAGTGTATCCTAAGTAGCCGGGGCTGTACTGTTTATACAACATAAGATAAGATATGATAAGGGTTAAATAATCCCTGGGGGGATATTCTGCTTTTGTGTTTGTAGGTTGATAATACTATTAAAAAGGAGGGATGTCTAGTGAGGGGAAGGTGGATATACTGTCTGAGACAGACAGACAGACAGACAGACAGACAGACAGACAGACAGACAGATAGATAGACAGATAGATAGATAGATAGATAGATAGATAGATAGATAGATAGATAGATAGATAGATAGATAGATAGATAGATAGATAGATAGATAGACAGACAGACAGACAGACAGAAATATAGATGGACTGACAGACTGATAGATAGATAGATAGACAGACAGATCGATAGATAGACAGACAGACAGACAGACAGACAGACAGACAGACAGACAGATAATAATAAACTGTGGCCTTTGTAACTGGAGGATGTTGTGTTGTCGGCCTGGCATGCTACACACTAATGCTCTTGTAAAGCCAGTGGGAAACGAGCAGGGGGCCTCCTAATTCCTCCGTCTCCGCTCCCGCTCCCAGTGTTCCTCTGTGTCGAAGCCGCCTCCCGGTCCAGGGGGACCTGGGCCCTGGCAGCGCTGGACCAACACCGGCTGAATGGAGGTCAGTGCCGGGGCTTTTAATCTGCCATTCACATGCTAAGGTCCGAACAGACCGCTCTGAATGGACGCGGGTGCCAACCGCAGATGCAATCTCCCAGGAAAAGCAAAGGAGCTGTTTATTTTGGGAGGAAGGAAGTGGGTGAGAGAGTTAATGTGTGTTTCACAGGGTCGAGGACGTCCCCGAGACGTGATTTGTATTATGTTTGCACTCATAAAAAGTGTGTCCTGTTTCCACGTAGGTGAAATAAAAAAAATAACATTAAAAAATCTCATTTTAACTGTTCCGGTGAGGGTCTAAATGGGGGGGGGGCAGTTTCTTCTTCTTCTTTGGGCTGCTCCCGTTAGGGGTCGCCGGCGACGCTTTTGTTTCTGTCGCCATACCTTCTGTATCAAATTACTTCATTACACATAAAATATTTCAACAAGATTACTTTGAAAATTGCATGTACTTTTTTTTTTTTTTTTTTACCTGTGCTGTTGGCATGCTGGACATACAATACAGAGTATTTGTTCCATTGCATCCAGGACAGGGTTGGTCTGCAAGTGGAGTTCAACTTCTCAACCTGCAATGCAACTCTTCATTAATTCTTCAATCATCAACAACTGCTGCAACAACTCTGTCCTGTGGACGACCTGTAGGATGACAAGAGCACAGCTTTTTGTTATAGAGAACCACCACCAACCCCCCTCTTTGGAGAACTATTTATCATGTTTGGGTCTATAAACAACTGATCACTACTCCAAGAGGGGGAGAATCACCACGGGTGAGACAAATAAACATAGAAACAAACAACGTTTACACAAAAACATGAACATTGGACGACAACATGTTTTGAAAAACAGAGTTAATCAGGTCCAGGAAAACTAGAACTACAACTGGTCACGTGGCCTCTTCCTGTCATAGTTATGGCAGCAAATGAGGAAGGAAAGGAGAAGGATGATACCAGGAGGGTGTGTGTGTGTGTGTGTGTGTGTGTTTGTCAGGTGTCCACCGGTGAGTGTACAGGACTTATCCCAATTGGTTCTGGTGCATAAGGTCTGTATTATGTCATGGCGCCTCCAAGCAGTGGAAAGGGCCCTGAAGCCCTCCCCGAGCTCCGCAGCTGCATAGACACCCCACAGCATCAGGAAAGCCCCAAGCACCCTGCCCAGCAGCCACAGAAGACCCCCGGGCCCCCAGGGAAGCTGGAGGCCCGCGGAGCAACCCCCACGCCTGGCCCCCCAGTCCCAGGGAGCATTAGGAGACCCCGCACCCCCGGGGCGCACACATACAACCCACTCCCAAGTGCAGGCACAAGACGCAGCCGCGGGCGCAGAACGCAGGCCGGGGGCGCCAGGCACGAACCGCAAGCCCGGATCCAGGCCCGGCAGACGGACCGACACCCCGCACGAACCGTCCGCCCCCCCACGTGCCCACCCAGGCCCCGCGCGATGGCGAGGCCCGCCCCACCGCAGCCGACCAGACGCCCCACCCGGCCGCGAGCACCCATCCACGTAGCAGAGGGTGCTCAGCATGGGGCACCCCCGCCGCCAACTCCGGCAGGCCGCCAGATACATGGGCAGCCGGCACGCCCGGCGCAGAGAAGCCGCGCGGCGGGAGCAAAGGCCGACAGCCGCCCCCCGCACCCCAAACCACACCAGCAAACAGCCCCCCAGGGCCCCCGTAAGGCACCTGGCGGCGCTCTCCGCAGCCCCGCCAGGTCGCAGCACACCTTAAGCCACCAGGACTCCGGCCCAGCCGGTCGCTCCCCCTGGCCAACCACGCCCCCACGCCGACCCGCAAGCGAAATGCCACCCGGGAAAACCCCGGTGCTCAATGTGTGCTGTTGGCAATTGCAGTTGAAATTGCCTTCAGGCAAGTCGAACCCGAATCACTCGCGCCCTACCTGCCCCGCGCAACAGGGTGAGCCCCGCGCCGGGCACACCCGGCCAAGTTCAGGGCCCCTGGGTCACATGACCAGATGGAACACCTAACTAGCCCCAGCACAACGGGCCACAACCCGAGCCCCAGACCAACACGCGGACGCCAGCTGCAGGTGGTCCCCAGGAGCACCGGTTTACTATTATACTATCCTGTAATATATGTCAAAATAGGTATTATACTGGCAGTATAAGTCAGTGAACTGTAAATGACCATGGAGAGAAGTGAATAATAAAATATCTCTCTGACGCAACGAATAGTTTCAGAGAAGAAGGCTTCCCTATTTTCAATTCTATTTCTACCATTTATTCATATTAATTTTTAGAAAATGTGGCGCGCAGAAGAGATAATGTACCGGTCAGACGGTGGCATCTTGTGGTCAGAAACACGAATCAACAATTGCTCCCTATAAACACCATATGATGACCACAGAAGTTTTCTTAAACAATTGGTTAAGAAACAAAAACACAAAGAAACACAAAGAAAGAAGTGCTAGAAATTCAGGAAAAGAAAAAGTTCAAATCGATGTGCTCCGACCTTCCATCATTTCATACATATTATAGGGCATTCGACTGCTTTGCAATTCCCCACATTGGCGGTAGAGGGCGCCCCAAGCCTTTAGCAGTGCCTGTTATGAAGCAGAACTGAGGTCTGCAAAACATGTACTTGGAGATAACGTGATGGAACTAACTTGGTTGTTGTTAATGACCTAGAAAAAATATTCTAAATATCATTACAGGTTAATAGACAGCGTTGGTCATGTCTGTGAAATGTGATGGAAAAAAAATACAAATATTACCTTGGCGGCGGGACCGTCTGGCGGTGTATTTTTAATGAATAAAAACAGTTTTGTAATATTTAATGTTTTATTTTAAAAAGGTCTCCGGAACCTGATTGCACAGTCCAGCACCCCAAAGCAGGTCTGACCGAGTCAAACCTTAAGTCATTCGTTCACAACCACAAAAGGTCAAAGTTGAATAAAGTTACACCCGTTCCAAACAGAAATACTGAAGCAAAGTAAAACCAGTTTACAATTTGTACCACGTGTGTTACAGGGAGGTCCATACAACGGAAGAATCAATATATAGGAATCATGTTTACTCTACCAATCCTTTCAAATATATAATATATACATCTTGTTTTGCATGTACAATGTATTCACACATATACAGTCTCTTGCATGTACATCTTATTTAGTATAGCTTTACATTAGAAATGAATAAAATACGCACGCTTCCCAGAAGCATTTAAAGGCTTCATGTCCTAGACATTGTAGATTACAGCATCAATATTATTATTAATGGCACAAACAATTATAATATACTCTACAGCTTCATCAGATGATCACAATCCTAATGCTAGGAACGTTGGCAGGATGATTTTTCCCCCCCGAGGGGTCGTTTTGTCCAGCACCTAAAAGAAAGGCTCCTTTGTCAGTGTGCAAGTACAGAAGAACTCCAAACACCGATCAGAGTGTCCGTCCTGTGGCTACGACTAACACTAGCTCTGCGGAAGCTGCGATCCAGCAGGTTTGACCCAGGACCGGAAGCTTCATATCTTGGTCTCGGGTCCCTCCGTGATGAGGGGCTGGAAGGAGTTGCGGATGCGGGCGGCCTCAGCGGCGCAGAGGTGCCCGAAGGCTTTGTTGTACCAGTCTGGAGTCCGTCCTCTGGAAGGAACAACGGGAGGTTTGATGAACGCACCGCAGCACGGTTTTGTTGAAAATGCGACATTAGAAAGTAAAAAAAAAGCGCACACAAAAGCTCCACATTTAAGTATGTATATGACTTACTTGAGGTCCACCCTGCAGATGTGGGTGAGTCTGGACTTCCCGGAGCCGCAGGGCTCCAGCAGGTAGTTGGACTCCAGGAGGATCGCTCGCACGCCCCCGACGGGAGGAGCGTCCTCGTGCTCCACCGACACGGACACCAGCGAACACGCTCCTTTGGGCAGGTCGGTCCTCCACGACCTGCGAGCAAGAACCGCAGCAAAGTTATTCTCCAGACTTTCCCCCCCTCGCCTTAAAGGTACTCGCACAAGCGCATTTCCGCACGTCATGTGATTCAGACAGGATAATTCAGAATTGATTGCAGGTGTCTGCAGGTATCGCAGTTAAATCCACGACTTTTCAGGTCAAATTTTAACTAACTAACTAAATAAATAAATAAATAAATAAATAAATAAATAAATAATGGATTGCAACTTATTACTGTATATTTGGTCCAGGGCAGAGGTCAGTGTTATGAACTACATGGCTCTATGAACAGTTGTCCAAGGTAAGAGAATAGGAACTGGAATACATTTTAAGCATGACGTGTGTGGCAGTTTGGAACTCGTAAAAAAAAAAAAAAAAAAAAAAGATTGGTCGATCAATGTGAAAAATAAACTGTGAAAAATGATAAGTCAAACTGAAATCGACTTGTAAATTGCAAATGATCGCTGCCATCCAGTGTAGTGGATGATGTAGTGCTCACAACTGCAGTGCACTGACGAGACAGGTCGTCGTTCCCACTCACCTGAGCACCGCAAAGTCCCGGCTGGGATGCGGCGGCATGCGGTTGAGGACGTACTGGTAGACCTCCGTCTGCTTGTCCAGCGTCTCGATCACCTTCCACTGCAGCAGATCCACGTCCCACAGGTGGCGCTCCCGCAGCACGCGATTCAGCACCACCGACGGAGGGGCCTCCACCTCCACCGACACCCTCCAGCGCCGCAGAGGATTCCCGTCGCCCACCTGCGGGAGGTTTGTAAACGGTAGAGGGGTATTCGAATGAATTAAGAAGACAAATTAACTCAATACGTAGAAAACCTGTCGAATTGCTGACTGAACCATATCTGGTTAAATGCGTGCTATTATTTATTTATTTATTTATTTAATAAATATACACAGTAGAACTCATTTATTCAAACCCCACAGGAAGGACGGATCGTTTGGGTGGCTCAAATGTTCAGTTTGACCAAAAGTCAAATTTATATAGTGTACATGGAGACAGGTTCTAAATCCATCCAAGGGGTTTATTTACACTTCGCCAGGAACAAACATGCGAATATTATATGTTATTTACTCACAGTATGATCCATAAACATTAAATCAATACGGTACAAGTGTAGACTGTGTGTGTATAAATGTCATCTTTCATTGAGAGATCTGAACAGAGACATTAACTGTTTATACTTCAGACTATCTCGACTAGATCGGAAACATCAGAACATCCGACGCTGTTTGTTCGGCACGAGTGAAATAAACACATTAAACTTTGTCGGAAACAAACACCTGAACAACCGAAGATACTTAAATACGTATGCATCGGATTTTTGGAATACTCTTTTGACATCTGCAGCCTCTAATTTCTATGACGAACAGATGTGGAGTGCAGGAAAGCCGACACGTGGGTTGGGTTGAGGGGGCGTGTCCAGATGCAAGGGGGACCGGACACGCGGGCGACGGGGTTCAGGGCCCCCACCCACCTTCTTGTAGTAGAGCTCGGTGTTGTCGGCGCTGCTGCACGACACCCAGCACTTGGACTTCTCCCGCGCCTCCCTGAGCAGGCCTTGGAGCCGCCCCTCCATGTGGCCCCGGTATGTCCCGTCGTCCTCCTCCAGCTGCTTGCACAGCTCGCTGAGGGTGGGGGCGTGCAGGTCGGCCTCCACGTACGAGTTGCGGGACTGCGTGACCATCTCGTGCGGGATCTGGCGGAGGCGGGCGGAGCAGCACCGACGTCATTCACTCGTCTCTCAAGAACTTTCAGTACACGGTCGCAGAATTGGTCATAAAAGACAACTAAAAAAGAATAGAAATACATGCATCCAAACACACTCTTCACATACTATGTTTTATATGAAAACTTGAGTGTGGGATATATATACACAGTGTATATATATATAGATGTGTGTATATGTGTATAAATATATAAACAGTATATATGTGTGTGTGTGTGTGTGTGTGTGTGTATATATATGTGTATGAGTATATATGTGTATATTACATATATATATATATATATATATATATATATATAGTATATACACATGTATGTATGTGTGTGTGTGTGTGTATATATATATATGTGTATATGTATGTATGTATGTATATAAATATCTATATATATGTATATATATATAGATATAAAAACATATTTATATATATATATATATATATATATATATATTTAGAGGGGGAAAAGAGGGGAATACTGGGAGTAGAAATATCATCTCCAGTATTTCTGGAACATTGAGATACAATCCATTGGTTCCACAGTCACTGCCATATATTTTGGACAAATAATCAAACATTTGTTTCAGTGGTTTGCTTCACTTCAGCTCGTAGTGTTGGTGAAAAGTGGCTTTGTTCAACGCTGGTTACCACAGTGTTGCCTGGCGGTGACGTTCCATCGCAAACCAAAACACACATTTTCCATTTGGGGAAACATTGGGGGCAAAGCAAAACACTTAAAGGGGCAGGAGGGTTTTTCTTTTTAAGATCCGCGTTCCTCCGATGTAATGCGTTCATGGGAACCATTCCTCAGTTATTAAGGCGCCGGTCGAGACCCGAGGCGGTGCTGGGATAAAACGCATTTCCTCCCGTCTTCTCAAAATGAGCGGCGTCGTACCTCAAAGAGCCGGTTGCACTCTATGATCATGTGCGCGAGGCCCTGCGTGGCTGCCAGGTTCTCGTTCAGGTCCTTCTGGTCCGGTCGGCCCGTGGCGTACTTCTTCTGCATCACCCTGGGAGTTGCGAGCAGACAACACTGTTATTACGCCGGCGAACACGCAGTTCATAAACTCCCCTGTTTCCACGGCGCGCTCTGCAGGCAACCCCCTTTGATGCCCCCAGCAACTATTTTAAACGCGGTAAATTAGAGAGGCTTGTTTGTTTGGACACAGTGTGATCTCATAAAAGAGCTCGGTTTAAAGGGAGCAGCGTGGAAATCCATGAGTTTTTAACGCCGGCCCAGACCCAGGGTGATGCGCTGCGCACCCCTGAGGCCCGAGCAGACTCTGGAACCCCTTTTATACATGCGCTCGGTGGAGATAATTCATGAAGTTAATTATATGGAAGGGTTTAACGGGAGGCTGTGTGTGCGTCGCTTATTATTTGCTGGAGTTAAGGAGCAAACAGCCGGCGCAGTCTCCCAACAAACGACGGATACAGCAACAAACAAATTTTTTTAAAGAAATCAAACAGCTGATTTGAGCCTAGAATGCATATAATGCATAAAAATGACCCGGATAGTTGCTGTTTTATTTTTTAAAGAAATCATCAAAAATTCCAGGAATTCCTCAATGAAGGCGTTTTTTGATGTTGTAAAATCATTGTTTCTCAGTTAGTTTAATCAAATATAAGTTAATTAAATAATATGTACAAACTACAAACCAGATAATTTTTGACCCTGCATATGTATTATCGGGTCGCCTATGATCTCTAGAATTAAAGAATGCATATTGAAACGACGTGCGATGACTTCCTCGTGGTAAAATATTAATTTAGAAAGCTGCTGGATATTCATTGGCGCCCCATTTGATCAACGGAAGGAGACGAAAAGATTCGGCATGGGTGAGGATGCGGATCAAGGTGCGCGCCGTGTCCCTGTACCTGGGGGAGAGGTTTTCCTTCTTGAGCAGGTTGAGGTGGAAGAGCGAGGGGGCCAGGCACACGGCGATGTTCATGGGCGTCATCTGGTTCTCCTCCACGGAGGAGGTGACGTCGCTCAGAAAGCAGAGCAGCGTCTGGAGCACCTCTCGGTTTTCGTCCGACATCAGCATGATGGCCGCCTGGACGGCCTGCAACCGCTGGTCCTTTGGAACGTCTGCACGGATACGGAAAGAAAAAAAAAAATCTTTCCTAGCCTGTCGGTGTAACCGTAAAACACAAAAGGCAGAGAAGCGCAACGGATTATAATGTCGCCGTTTCTTTCTGGGTTCAGTTTGCCACAGTTAGGATTCAGGTCAAACTAGAACCAAACCGTCCTGTCAAGAAGCCAGGGTGTCGTCCTTACACTGGTAGATGTGGAGGAATGTCTCTCCGAGCTTGCTGGTGAGCAGGGGCTCGGGCAGATCTCTGAAAAACTGTTTGACCATGTCGGCCACATCGTAGGCCGACTGGTCCTCGTAGTTCACATTGTCCGGAGAGCTCTCATTCATCTGCCTGAGAGCCTGGATCCGTGACTTCACCCCCGATTTACGAAACAGACCCACCTGAAAGGGAAAGGCAGGGGTCGGTGAGGACCAGCTAACCGCATGCAAGTCAGTTTGTAATCGTGACGCTGGCATTGGGGAAACTGAGAGGCCGTGGGAAATAACAACGACCTTCCCCAAGTGTGAAGGGGTTGTGCGAGGCTGCGCGCGCTGCGGCTGACCTGGTCTAAACACTGGCTCCTCAGGTAGCGCAGGGCTTGCTGCAGGCTGAGGGGAAGGGGCTGCCCCGAGCGCTGAACGTGCACTATGAGAGGCACACCAAACACATTCTTATCCTTATAGTCTGGAACTTTCATTCGCTTCATGAACTTTGGCACAGACCTGCGAAAGGACATCCACACAGAGCTGTTTAACAAGTGGTTTCACGGAAGTTTCAAAACACAAAAGTGGGGATACAATCATAAGACCACGGTAAATTATTGACAAGGAAAGTAATAGTTAATTAATGAGCTCTTAAAAATTGACTCATTTAACACCAAGTGGACTGGCCAAAATTGAGTTTGTGAAAGGATGCGATCATCGCAAGTTACTTAGAAGTAAGGAGTTTGAGTCTCACCAGGTCCAGCCGTGCTTGTTGGACATGGAATACTTCTCCATGATGGCTGTGAGTCGCAACAGAGAAAATTTCTGGAGCAAACTCAGTTGACCTGCCGACTGGTTGGTTATCTGCAGGGAGGCAACGGAGTGGCTCAGGCGATTGGCTATCTGGAAGCTGGGCCACCGTAACCTACAGGGTAGAACAAAAACGCAAACACATGGTTGACGCCATCATAATTTTAAGTGGAAAATGTAAAACTAGTGTTTTCACATGTAAAAGAAGGTTAACGGGAATTCTAAAGTGTGTCTGTCCACTGTGTAAAAAAAGCTGCTTCCCTACGGAATAAGAATGAACTCTCTTACGTGAGTACTTTACAAATACTGTGTGGGCTCACCACAAAGGGAGGCAAACAAAGGAATTCCCTTTTAATCACTAACAGTGCCCGGCTATATAGGCCTTTTTTTTTTTTTTTTTAATCCACATTTATTTAAATCAACATGTACTACACTCACCGCTTGGGTCTTGTAAGCGAAGCTCCAACCCCAGAGTCCCTCCGCTCCCTGAGCCTTGTGGAGTCCGTCTCAACAAGTGAGACTTGGTCCCTGTCCCCATCACTTGGCGTCATCTGTCCTTCCATCACAGAGTTTCCCTCAAAGTCCAACGTGATCTGGCTGGAAGACTGGAGGCCGACTGAAACCTCCCTTCCCCCGTTTCCCTGAACCATCGCTTCCCCTGCAGGCAGCACGTTCTTGGACCAGTGGTCGACGATCTGCTGCAGGCCGTTGACGTGGAGCAAGATATCGTCCAAGTGTGGAAACAGATCCTCTTTCTCCAGATCTATCAAGTCGCCAGTGCTGGCGTACAGATGGGATCCGGGAACATTATCGTACACACTGATGCGGCTCCCCCTGGAGCAACACTGTGTAACGGGCCGGCTTTCCTTGGTGTTTGAGATGACTGGGGGGTCGAGTTGCATCCTGCCGGTGTGCCAACTGATGGAGGCCCCATTGGTGGGGGAAAGGCTTTCTATGGACAGTGCTTTGGGGAAGGTCCCTGGCTTGTGGTCACTCGGGATGTGAACCACCAGATCCTCATAGGAGCAGAACTCATTTCTGCGGTTTTGCTCTGCTATCCTCTTCACCTGGCCACCCGAGAAGATGTCCATATCGTCCAGGTACATGCCGCTGCGCTTGTGGTCGGCCCGGTGAAGCTTACGCTCCTTCAGGCTGGGCGTACTGACAGCGCTGCCGCTGGAATTGCTGCTGCCCTCGCTGCTCGAATGGGAGGGCAGTGCTCTGCTGGACGGCAACTCGGGGGTTCCGCCATCTCCATTAATGATCTCTACACATCGTACCGTCTTCAGGGCCTGGGCCTCCTGCTGCAGCACCGGAGCGCTGATCACCAGCGTCTTACGACCCCTGCCCAGCGTCCCTCTGGAGCGCAGGGTCTCCATGCGCTTCAAGAAGTCTTTGGCGCGTGCGCGGCCAGGCCTGCCGTGCTTGCCGGGCAGGGAGCCGTAGTGATTCATTTCTTTGGAGATGTGGGACAGGGCGAGCAGGGAGGAGTCCGGCATGGCGGCAGAGTCTGAGCAGGTGCGGTTGGAGCAGTCGGAGTCCTCGGTGCTGAGGCCCCTCTGTCCGCTGCCCCCGCTGCTCTCGCTGTGGAGGGAGGAGACCTCCGGCTCGCTCAGGTCCGTCAAAACGCTCTCGCTGCTGGTGGTGGTCTTCAGGCGCAGGTCCCCGTCCCTGGAAGGCTGCCCTCCACTGTGACTTTCAAGCAGACAGTCAATGTCCTGCAGCCGGGACCAGCGGCGACTGCTCCATTCAAAGGTCCATTTGTCACTGATTGCAAAAAGATCTTCTTCATCAGAGTCTTCACTCTGGGCAAATACACAGGGCAAACCCAAAGGGGAATTAGTGTCATCATATCACAATCAATTAACATTAGATGCTCTGAATAACAAAAGCCGATCCAGCAACCATTTGTAAGTTGGTAATCACGATAAGAAAATGACTTCACATCGGTCAAACTTGCACCCGGGACAATCTTTTTTACTGTTGTGAATAGGAATGGAAATGGATTCTCTCAGATCAGCTGTTTCAAGATGAGTTCATGTTCACACACACATTCTTCATGCCAGGAAGGAATAAGCTTGCTGGAAATAGCCAGGGTCTGTTCTGAATTTAAAA
Organism: Zeus faber; assembly: GCF_960531495.2. Lineage (NCBI taxonomy): Eukaryota > Metazoa > Chordata > Actinopteri > Zeiformes > Zeidae > Zeus > Zeus faber. The sequence continues at coordinate 6,322,603 of NC_137197.1, forward strand.
CATTATATAATCATTTCACGCTGTGATGTAACTTAAAACATCTGATTCTCATAAATACTTTTCCATCAATAGACCAAAACAAACGTCTTAATATATACCAGCAGGCTACATTCCAAAGTTGGAAGAGATAATAAAAATGGAACCAAATTCAACAGGCATGGCCACAACAAAGAACCCATCTCGGATATCGTGGAATTTTGCCTTGGAGAAAGAAGGTAGATCATGTTGCTGGACACAGATACGATGCTTAAGGCTTCCTTGGTAAGAAAATAGAGGTATATTTGGTCAAATTTCACTAAGCAAACAGTATCTGACCCAGCGCTTCAAATTATTTTTAGGTGGAGAACACAATAGACATCACATGGAGAGCTGTGAGCTTCACTATATTTAAAAGAAAGGGGGGGGGCAGTCGGATATAAACACACCAGCAGGGAGAGTGCCGGTAATGGAGCTTTTAGAAGGTTTGTAGGTCACTTAGAACATGGCCAGTAATACTGCTGGAGTCACACATTTTTATAAGATATTTTAAAATACATAGAATTATATATATATATATATATATATATATATATATATATATATATATATATATATATATTTATTTATTTATTTATATATGTGTGTATATATATATATATGTGTGTGTGTATATATATATATATATATATATATATATATATATATATATATATATATATATATATATATATATATACATGTATATATACTTACACATATATACATATATATATATATACAGTAAATAAAATACTATTTGTGTAATAAATTGTATTTACATAATAAATGAATTCACATAACATAATGAAATACCACAAATACTAGAAAGCATCAGCGATCTTCACTTACTTTCTTCTTCGGGAGGTTGACGTCAAGTTTCATAGAGGCACACTTGTTCAAGGTGTTGAGTCGCCTAAAAGACAGACGATCAGTGATGAAGATCAATGAAAATCCCGATCAATCCAACAAACAAACAACACTGGGACGGCACAAAAAAAAAAAAAAAAAAAAAAAGCTTGCCGCACATCATCACCAGAAAGACACAGCCAGAGCCAAAAATATCCCTCTCATCCTGCAGAGCAAATGCATAAACCGATAAGCCTGGCTGTTATGGATGTACTGTCAGTGCCGCGGACCTCCACCGGGCTCCCCGCCGGCCGCAGCGGCACAGACCTAATGAAGCCTGGTTACTGCTGTGCTCTGGGATCCCTCTCTCAGCTTTGGATTTAATTAGTTGTGGCTTGAAAGGCGGCCTGTCGTGGTTCAAACGGAAGGGTTCGTCCGGAGTGCCTTACGAACCGACCCGCCGGTTAAATTTGTATTCCGCGCAGGGGAGCCCGCTCTGCAAATGGTTCTTTTATAATTAGTCCAACCGGAAATCCCTCCCCGTCCTGTGATGTAATTTTCGGTTTACCATTGCGAAAGGCATATGCATAACAAGTACAGGTTGGCATGCTCAGCGAGGAAGTCGAATTTTCATCTAAAAAGATACAAATGTGCACAGAAATGGGGCTTTTTTGGCACCTTGTTCATGGGCTTCCTAGAAATGTGAAAGCTTTTCTCTTTGGAACAGTGGTTTGATTTTCGAGTGCACTCCCCGGCTTCTCAAAGCCCAGAAAAGAAAAATCCTATAAACCACAGAGACACGGCCTGGGAGAATGTGCCCAGTGATTAGAGGTCTGTGGGTGTTCTGTGGAGGCTGGAGTCAATCAGCTCAGGCCAATGAAGATGGTGCACACGGACCAAGAACAACATTGGTAAGGCATGACGACACGGAGTAATCACACAGGAGGAAACTGGGAATACGGCGTAGACAAATGAAGACTTATTTGTGGTATGATAATAACAAGCCTTTGAGGCTTAAAACAGGTTTATCTTTATTCCGTGACGACGAAAGCCCCCAGGCAGAGAGCGGATCTCGAGCCAGTCGCCCTCCAGAGCTGAAACCCAGGAGGGCCCAGCCAAACCGCAGGTTCCCACTGATTCTACTGCGGCTGGAGCGACCCATTGAAGAGAAGAGACCGAAAGCGAGGGAACTCCCACCCCACACGCCTGGAGCTTCGAAATAAGGGAGGTACGTCTTCCAAAAATCAAACCATTAATGGGTGACATAGGTCGGTGATTCTCAACCTTTTTCCACATCAAGGACCCTCAAATTTGATATTCAGTAGGCCACAGACCCCATTTCATACGAGTTTGTCTGCGGGACCCCGAAAGAAGATTTTTGCTGTTCGACATGACTGTACATAATCTAGTTAGGGAGATAACAGCGAAACAAGAACATGTCTTCATCATGCATTCTCTAACGGCCCTAACATCTCGTAGAAAAAATAATGGGGAAGTTGAACTATTAATCCTTTCGCCTGGGGACCCCCCAGGAAGCTCTTGAAAGGACCCCTGGGGGTCCCCGACCCCACATTGAGAACCACATGCTCATCCCGTTACCAAGGAGACGCGGCGGAGTCCCAATGTCCCAGTGTGGGCTATTGATCCACCCGATTCATTTTAGAATTCATAGGGGTTGCCATGACGTAACGGTAATGAAGTCGCACTGTTAGGAGACAATCTTTGGACAGAGAAGCATTGTTTCACGCCGCGTCTGTCGCGTCACCAGATATCCCGTTTCACCGCAGATGAGAGGATTCCTGTCGGTACGGGAAAGAGCCCTATGGCCGAATAGCTGCAGCCGCGCCGGCACGGCCTGTCTGGGTGACTCAGAGCTGAGCCACGGGTGTCTCGCTCTCAGCCCCGAGCGAGCGGAGCCCCGTTCGCCGCGTCCGCCGTCGGCCCGCGCGGCGCTGTCATCCCAGGAGCGAGTCATCCGCCCGACGCTCACCTGCACAGAGGCTCCACAAGGTCCTTGTCAAGGAAGTCATGGTCTCTCTTCACGGGGGTGATGTCGATCGGGAACTGTGAATCTGGAGGGGAAATGGGAATAGATTCGACTCATTCACCGCAGATTATTATGTATGCACAGTATATGTTATTAAATCATTATAAATGCGGACTTTTTTTGTTTGGTTTGAGCATTGCGATTTGAGAATTATTGAAAAAAAAACAAAAAAAAAAACAGCAGTTGACAGATGCCGATATATAAAAGGAAAAAGAGTGGAAATAGCGTCTTCATTCTTTCCAGGCGTACAGTAACATCAAACAGGAGGCGACGGCCTCAGCCTGGCTTTGGACGTGACGACGTTAACGGGAAGAGACAGGATTTGCCCGGATAGCAGCGCCGGGGCTTGTGCGGGCATTACGTGAGGCACCGGGTATGAGCCCCCTCTTACGCCGCTCGAAGAGACCGAAACCCAGATCCTCGGAATCCGGCGCGCCACGGCACTCATGCGGCGCCATAAAAAAGTTTTATGAAAAGCAAAGCGCGTTCTCGTAAGTGGAACCACATTCTGACGAGGCTCAGCCGGTTTCCTCGGGCGGATGAATAAAAAATGACAAATAAAAACTGTTGAGATGCTGATGATTGACTAATTAATCGCCGGCTCGTAAAAGTCCCGCGGTGAAATACGACCGGCGTCACCCAGGGGGTGATGCATTGTTAAAGCTCTTTGTTTTGGTTTTGTTTTGTTTTTTTCCCCTTTCACTATAGCAGCGACTCCGCAGCCAAAGGGCAGAGAACCAGAGGAGCTGGATGTCAGCGAGCCGCTTTTAGAACCGGTTCCCCGCACATGGTGAGTCAAAGCTCCGAGGCAAAATCAAAACGTCTGGCCGGGACGCCAGATTTCCTTGAGAGAAGAGCTTGTTTAGGCTACGTTTTTTCTCTCTCTCTCTCTCTCTCTCTCTCTCTCTCTCGTGAGTTTTTCCCCCCCGGACATAGTTTATAGAGAAACCCTAGCTCGGCGAAGATTAAGACTTAAAAGCGGGCGAAGTTCCCCTTTCCTTTTCGGGTGCAGGATGGCGACCGGGGTGGCGCACGTCGCCGGCGTTCAGAATATCGGATGAAAACAGAGAACTGATCGGTGGACGCACATCTGACACCGCGTGCCGTTGTTTCTCCGTCATTTGGAAAAGCAGACATCCGAGCCCTAATTTCCTTTTTTCTTTTTACCTCACACAGAGGGGTTGAGGGACATGTGGATGACATAACACCGAGTGAACACCGAGTGAGCAACCGGCGGTGCCGGTTGGCGGCCCGCTTGACCGGGTCAGCCCTCCGTTATCTGTCCGTCTCCTCCCCGGCGTCGGTAGATTGCCTCGCTGGGGTTCACGGAGGAGGGGTTCTTACCTTCGAAGAGCTGGGCGTATTGAGGGAACCCCGCGGCCCGCAGCCAGTCGCACGCCTCCTTCGCCTCGATTTCTGAAACACAAAAAAAGGGGGAAAATCCGCCCGTGAGGAAACGCTCCGAACGCCGGGCGAGTCGGTGCAGGCCCTGCGAACTTGAGACAGTGCGGAATTCTACGTTCGTTTTCGGGATCCCAAGTGGAAGAATGCAACCGAGCGGGATCAGATCGAAGGGGTTCGCAGGATTTGGGAGTGGCTCATTGAAACCCTCTCGCTTGGTCTGAGGGGACGGCGGATGGAGAGACCACAGCGCCCCGGCTTCAGAGGAGCCCCCCGCCCGCTCCCCGCTCCTCACATGGAGGAACGCGATACCTTACGTAACTCACCGCCGGCCTCTGGGCACCTTATAAAGGAGGAAGCGGGGAACAGGAAGGCACGGCACAGCTTGACCTCAGACAGCGGAACCCAATTAACGGCGAAAGTAATTGCGATGCAGGTAGACGCGAAAACAAAAGCTGCCGCTGCTGGGGCGTCTACGGAGGCTTTTAACCACGCGTGACCCTTTTCAGATGGCCGGCGACACAGATAAAACCTCCATCCAATCAATGGTACAACGTGCTTTCATAAAGAGCCACGTTCAAAAAAAAGGTTGGAAAAACCACCACAGTACAAACGGTCGGAACCCCAATCATCACCAACTCTGCGATTGTAAGCGAGAGTAATGTTTCAAAGTCAGGAGGGATGACCGGGCAGAACTCCCGATATTTATCGGCTAACATGATGATGAAAAAAAAAAAAAAAAAAGGCTGCGGCCATTCATTCAGAGACGGAAAAATTCCATCCCGGAAGGATCAAAGCTGCTGCGGCTCCTTGATGGGCCCAGCTGCGGCTTCCTACGGCTCGGCCCCCGCGACCCGACGGAGCGAGACGTCTCCAGCCTCAGCGATGGCAGAGGAAGCCGCCCATTCACAGCCATCAATGAATGCAAATAGAGCTCCGTTGACACGCTGAAAGAAAGACGTCTAACTGGCTGAGGGACAGCAAATGGGCTGTCTTTCATTTAGAAGAGAAGTGTAAAAAAAAGAGAAAAAGAAAATGATTTCAGAGATTTAAATACAAAATAAGGGGGGTGCAGAACTAAGTTATTTAGAGTTAGGTCAGATGGTAATAATAAAAAAAAAATATATATATATATATATATATATATATATATAATTATTCATATAATAAATATATGAATAATAAACAAAATAAAATGATATCAATAATAATAATAATAATAATAATAATAATAATAATAAAGACAATTTTCAAACCAGCAAAACACATTTAATTAATGCAATAAATTCCAATGCAATAAATCAATTAAATGCAATAAACATTATACTCAATTTCCGTTTTGGGTCATCACATTCAAATTGCAATCATTCCTCAATGAATGTTGTTCAATTGCTATTTCTATCAAATTATTGGTCCGAAAGTGTTTTTCTTGAAATACTTCTTGAGAATAAGCCCATTTTCAATATAAATATAAATATCTCAGCTCCTTATGTTGAATAAACTTGCCACAAAATCAACTCGGCACAGTCTGAATATCAGGACTTTCTGCTGCAACACACAAGTGGCTGATTAAGAACCACAGTCTCAGTAAGGACTTTGCCTCAGCATCGATTCATTCATGAAACTAGAATTAAAGTCATTCTTACCGGTTCAGTCTTCCTCAAATTCAAAGACCGAGCGTTTCGGGAAACGCCCCGCTGCCACTTATGTTCTGATAAATCCAGCACAGCCCCGCTCGCGGCCCACGGAGGGACTCGGGGCCATTCCGGGGGTATAAATATCTTATCCCGACACGACCACTCAAAGGCTTCGCCCTCCGCCCCTAATCGCAAAACAGTGGAATCACCAAAGCGTCGATAGCGCGCGGAAAAAAAATCCACCTCATCGAATAGAGTTCCCGCCACGCAGGAGCGCCGCGCCACATCCCAAACCCAGTCCAGTCATTCGTCAAACCGCACAACCCAACTGCAGCAATTCCAACCTTACAGGAGATATACCGCCGTACAGTAATCCCCCCCCGGTCCTTCCCGAAACAGACCTTCCACTACTCGCCTGAGCTGCCGCTGCGCCTCTGTGTGACAGGAAAATCAATGAGAAGTGACTTTGGTCTCCAGACTGACCAGCAACTGAATAAATATTAACAGTTTGCCGTTTGTCCTTGGACGACGGGGCTCTGCTGTTGACTCCCGTGTGGAGATTAGCACTTGAGTCAACATGCGTACGTGCCCCCGCGGTTCCCACCTGCGAGAGCGGTACGCGGAGTGGAGTGGAGTGGAGTGGAGTGGGCCCCCCCCACCCCCCGTGGTGCGCCCAGGCTCCCACCCTCCCCAGGCGGATAACACCCGTGCCGCCGTCGTCAGGAGCGTCTGCGGGGACCCTGGCTTTGTCCCACAGCCGCGGGTTGGACCACTGGGAACGGGTAACGTGAGCTGGGAATTGCTCTCTGTTTGGCGTTCGGGGAACACTATACCCCTAATTCTTCTCCTGAGGAGGGCTCTTGCAGATAAAAGCCGGGTTGGGCGGCGCGCCAAGGAGGGAGATGCCACGTTTGCCATCGACAACCAGTGGCTTAAACACTGTGTACAGTGTAAAATTGCAGTGTCGCGAAGTGGGGTGAAAGCCACTACCGCCGCCACACAATGGCCCAGATTGCCAGCGGCTGTGTACAACCGGTTTATATGTGGCGGGGTCGTTCCCGGGGAGCGGGACCTTCCCGCTGCAATTCACCTTATGCAAGGCGGGAAACGTCAGGGAAACCTTCGGTTATGTAACTCGCCGCATGTTGGAGATACGGCGCGGAACAACGCACCACGGGAAAAGATACGGCCCGCTTGAGTCGTCCTTAGTCCCCTGCGAGGGAGACAACCTTGTCCAAAAACACGCCGGTCCTCTAAAAGCCAGTCCTTTCCTGCTGGATAACTCTGCGAGCGTTAACAACAACTTAACCCCGGCAACCAGAACTGTATCTGTCGGTCCAGCTGTGAGGGTAATCGACTAACCGCGAGCTTTTTCTTTTTTTTTTTTTTTTTTTTTTCATGCCAGCATGCAAAAAAAAACACCTAATGGCCCTCCTGTGATCAAAACAAAGCCCCCGCGACTGAGCTCTGAGAGGCGCCTGGAACACTCCCCACGATCCCGACGGACAAGAAAACATAAAAAAAAAGAAAAAAGAAAAAAAAAAAAACTTCCGGAAAATGAGTTCATATTTACTTACGGGATATTTTCATCATAGAGGCTGTTTGGCTCCGCCAAACCCTCTGAGGATCAAGGCTTTCCCCCGACGTGTCGGAGCGCCGTCGTTCCCACACTGGGCCACATTCCTGCCTCCTCGCTCAGAGAGCAGCCTGCAGTTTGAGCTGCCTCTCCTTCCATCCGCCTCCCCTCTCCACCTCCATCACCAGCCATGTGCCTGTCCCGCTGCTACATTCCTCGGCCCATCCCCTTTCCCTGGTAGGACCTCGCGGCGTCTCAAGCCCCCTCCGGCTCCCTGCGCCCACCCCTGCCCCCCCCCAGCCCCCCCGGGGCCGGGCTCTGCCCCTTCGACAGCTCTTTTCTCCCCTCGCGGGCACATTTTTGGCAGAGGCGATCGGAGCCGCGGCCAAACTGAAAACAATGTCGCCATGCCACGAGGGAGCGGCCTCAGTGAGACACACAAGTAAATGGAATAGGAAGCCCAAATAAGAAATCCTGCCGTAAACGCGGGCAGCGGCGAACTAACTTTGTATCAACGCCCGGCGCGTTGATCGGTCTGTTTATGGTCGCCAAGCTCCTCGGCGAGGTCCTCCATGAAAACCGAGCGGAGATCTGTGCTTCCATGCAGCCAGGCAACGATTAATTTGAGTGGAAAAGAGAAGCAGGACGGGGGCGGTGGCGGTGGTGGGGGGAGGCGGGCGGTTCCGGCGTCCAGATGTTCCGGCAAAACCGTCAAAATGGAAAAAACGGTGGGGGCAGGCGGCCGACTCGGGGAAAACCATGACATAAACCGCCAGCTATCAGCGGCGGTGAGTCACGCCGAGACTCATCGTTTGCGCGGCCTTCCGTCTCGGCCGCTTTGTCTGGAGCAAACACGGGAGGCGGTGAGCGCGACGAACCGCGTGAACCTTTGCCGCCGGGGACGCCGACCTCCGCCTGGCCCTGCGCTCCCGAGCGCGACCGGCCGGGGGCTTTGCGACGACGTCAGGAGGCCGCCTCCGTTCAAGCGCCGGCGCCGAGTGCCGCTCCAGACGGGGGGGGCCTTTTCTAGTGGCGTTATTCCGCATTTCCTGCCTGTATATAAAAAAAATAATAATAATAAATAAATAAAAGCCGGGGCTCTTACGGCCCGCCGCGGCCGGGACGTCTTGTAAAGAGACAAACAGGAGACGCTATGACGCAGGGGTTCCACTTTGGCCCGTTTAACCGACGATGGGAAGGGGGAAAAAAAAAAACCCCAAAAAACCCACTCTGCCCATATTAAGTCTCCGCAGACTCAACTTCAAGAAACTGCCGACCCACAATGACAGCAATTTACACGGTGTGTGTAGACCATTACAAATGTTTGTTTGATTGTTCCTCCCCCGCCTCATGCGGGCGACTGGAATGAATCAGTCACACACACGTGCGCACACACACACACACACACACACACACACAGAGCAGGCTGCAGACCATTACTGTAGCCCTGAGGCTGTCTGCATTGAAAGCACCTGGGCTGAGACGGAGGAGCCAGGAGCGGGGGATGCAAGAAAAACAAAGACGCTCTTGTTTGGCCGGCTGCCATGACGGAGGTGTTACGCACGACAAAGGGGCCGGGGAGCCGCGGAGGTGAGGCCCCTGCCCCCCCCGCAGTCCCAACGACAACGCAGACGGGCCCCCACCCCCCGCACCGGGCCATACTGTTAAACCAGGGGAAACACAGAGCGCCCGTGCCCCCCCCCGCCCCCCGCCCCCACGTCTCGTCTGCCCAAAAACCGCAACTCCTGATGTCTCGCGCCCAAAATAGGCCGTCGGCTCCTCGCGCGTCTCTTGATTGAGAGCCGCCGCCAGGAAGCGCTTGAGTGACCGTTACGACAAAAATTAAACGTGAGGAAGGAGCTGAAGGAGCAGAGAGCTCCACCCAGGAGACAGAGAAGGACTTCCGCCGTGGCCCCGCTCCGACAGGCCGCGTGGGATGTGGGCTGTCGCGGTCATGGGGTTTTTTGGGTTGATAATTAATGGACATAAAAACAACTGCCATCCACGATATTGAATTATTTTCTCTCTTATCTCATGTCGCTATCACGGTGCGAGCCCATGACAGTGTGGTCATCCCACGTAAGAACGACGGAACATTGATTTCACTCCAGCATCCTCCTCAAAAACAACTACAGAGTCAGTCTGCTGGAAGCGTCGCACTCCAGAGGGTTTAGAGGCACCAGAGCAAAGAAAACAAAGGAAAATCATGTTATCATAATGATAAACACATTGTTACTGACTCCAACACTGATGTCCTTTATGTTCTCTATGTTCTCTATGTTCTCTATGTTCTCTATGTTCTTTATGTTCTCTATGTTCTCTATGTTCTTTATGTTCTTTATGTTCTCTATGTTCTTTATGTTCTTTGGATTCATTGGGTTCTTTATGTTCTTGAGGTTATTTAGGTTCTTTAGGTTCTTTATGTTTTTTGGATTCATTGGGTTCTTTATGTTCTTTATGTTCTTGAGGTACTTTATGTTCTCTATGTTCTTTATGTTCTTTGGATTCATTGGGTTCTTTCTGTTCTTGAGGTTATTTAGGTTCTTTAGGTTCTTTATGTTCTTTATGTTTTTTGGATTCATTGGGTTCTTTATGTTCTTTATGTTCTTGAGGTACTTTATGTTCTCTATGTTCTTTCTGTTCTTTGGATTCATTAGGTTCTTTATGTTCTTTATGTTCTTTATGTTCTCTATGTTCTTTATGTTCTCTATGTTCTCTATGTTCTTTATGTTCTTTATGTTCTTTGGATTCATTGGGTTCTTTATGTTCTTTATGTTCTTTATGTTCTTTGGATTCATTGGGTTCTTTATGTTCTTTATGTTCTTAAGGTTCTTCTGGGTTTCCCGGCAGGGCACAAGGTGGCTTCATATTGCCGAGCCCCAGGTCGTTCCCCCAGTGTCGTGGGAATAAAGTCCTTCCCGTTTAATTAACACGTCTCTCCATGTGTCACGCGGTGCGCTGCATCCTCAGCCCCAATCATCAGCTTAACGGGAGGCGCCACTCACCCATTTCACCGACACATGTCGCGAGCTTCACGGGTCAGCATTCCCAACAGCTACAGTACACATCACAACCCACGCAGGAGAATAAAACACGCAGCCATCCATGTCAACAGACCCATAAAAACGGCCAGTGCCATTTTTGCGCTCCGCCGCCGGGGATCTGCTCATGTTTTCCGTGGTTGGCGCACAAACTATCCCAAGCAGGGGGAGTGATTAAAGGGAGCCCGTGAATCACACTCACGGAGCCTTCCCGTCTGATTCTCCAGGGAACAGTAGGGGAAGTTGCGGGAGCTCCCAGTCAGCGCGGATTTTAAATTGGTCGGCCATAGGCTCCGTTGCTAAGACCCCAAAACCCCCCCCCCGCCACCCCTCAAAAATACAAATAAGCTAGAAATACTGATCCTGTGGAGAGAACCCTTCAGCAGACCACGGGTCTCCAGTAACAAGCGGATATGGACTTACTGGGACTGCAGTAAGGTCATGGCAGCCGTCCAGGAACAAGCCAGCGCCAGGGAGGCATTAGCATTCTGGACTGGTGTAGGTCAGGGCGTCGCAGCCACCCACACTCCCGCCACTTGGCTTTGGGTGAGCGGCGTCGGCTCTATCGACGCCCGCCCCCCCCTCGGCTCTCACAGATACGTTTGGTCGTCGCTCACTTTCCAATCGGCTTCTAACAACACGGAACAATAAAGCCCGTCTATTTTGAGTGTGAACGGGCCCCGGGTCTGACTGAGCGACCGCTGCCTTCACCGGTGGAAGGAGTGAAGCCCGCGTTTCATTTCAAAGAGGAAATGCACAGGCAGCAAGAGGTTATCGATTCGGAGGGCGAGTAGCACAGCCATGTCAACCGGGGGCGGGCTTCTGTTGTTGACCGTCGCCGAAGCTCACTGGATCAGAAGTCATCGGGACTGTGTGCGTGTGTGCGTGTGTTTTTTTTTGTTTGTTTTTTTTTACCCCCGAGGTCCCGTATTGAATTCAAACAACAGCACGACAGCTGTGGTAACATTCTCCTTCACCTCTGAAGGACACCCAGAGAGAAGGCCCTTTAATCTGGCGGGGTGATGACCCCTTCCCTCTCTCTCCCTCTCCCTCTCTCTCTCCCTCTCTCTCTCTCTCTCCCTCCCTCTCTTTCTTTCTCTCTCTCTCTCCTTTGGCAACACCTTTTGGCTGCCTGTGATAATACGGTCCTAAGAACGTGACCATGTAGGCCACCACACACGCTCCTCCCACTGTGTGACATCACGGTAGCGCCCCGATTCCAAACCAAGAGCTTCCGCCAGAGTCCGCTTCTGTCATTTGTCCCTTTTTAGAGAGAACTGCCTCTGTGAGAACACTTCAAGTTCGAGACGGATGGTTGCCTCGGGGGGTTGGTGGGGGGGTGGTGGTGGTGGTGCTGGGGGGGCGGGGGTGGTTTAAGCCATCAGGGGTCAGTAGGATGTTGTAAACATCTCCCGACTTTATGGAAAATCACTTCAAGTTGTTTCCAAAGGACGATGCTGTAGATGTTCCAAGTCATCAAACGACAGAGCGGGAAAGAAAAACACACACACACACACGCACGCACACACACGTGCACACACACACACGCGCCGCCTGTTTGACAGGATTTTACACATTACGGACTCCAACAATGTGAAGTGAAGGGCCGCAGACTCCGTTTGACGGTAAATCTTGGTTTTTGAAGGGTCAGGCCGAGCGCTCCCAGGGGTTCCCAAATCAACACCGCAATCTCTCCCTCGCTCGAGGTTCGGAAAAATGTTTGAAAAGATATCATCGGCACCTCTAGCGCAGGCCCCGGCGGCCACACCGGTGTGATGGACGCCGCTGCCAAGATAAATTGCCATATCACGATCAGAGGGTTTAAAGGGTCCCGTTCATTTAAAAAAACAAACAAAAGCATGCAAATGTTGAGCATTTATTTTAAAACACTCGGTTAGGGCTGTCAGGACAATGACATTTTAGGTGACAATTAATCATGCAAATTCAACTCTTAATGAAGTCTTTTTGTTCTTTACTTTATGCCTCTGTTATAGTACAAGCTTATAATAGTGGAGGAGATTTTATTGACGCTGAGGAGTCTGGTTGGACTGATGGAGACTGATGTTCCTAACAAAGATTTAAAACACCCTTGGCATTTGGATTGCAAACACATGATCTTTGGTATCCCGTTCAAAACAGATAATTATGTAATCATTTTGACGGCTCTGCCCTCGGTCGTAGCCGGCGTAAGATCATTTACAACACTGCGCCGTTCAACAAGTCTGGCGACGCCCACAACACCGTCTCCGGGATAATAGAAATCATATTGCTGAATGACGGCCCGCCGCCCGCCCTCGTTCTGGCGTACGGCTTCCAAAAGGTGCTCTGGGAAGAGCAGACCCGGGAAGGCGAGACCTGTAGCATCTGGGCAGGAAAAAAGAGGCACCCGTCGTTCTCCAGAGCCTCCTCGCACCTCTGTCCCGCTGCCAGCGAGCCTCAAACGAAACAGAAATCCATCATCCCAGCCTTTCTGTGGAACACATACAGCAGTCACTCCTTCCCAAGCCGCGGCGCACCAGATGAACAGCTCCAGACATTGGAGCCCAGCCACTTTCTCACACATGTTAAAGAGTTTTGACAACCGCCTTGGAGGCCTTTGTGAGGGATCTGCTTCCTTCTGCGAGGGGAACATCGACTCTGGCTTTTGGAGATTTCCCCTCTCGTTTCTTGGGAGGCATTACCTACGTCAAAGCCTCCGCCGACTCAACAAGGTAATCTGAGGGTCCCGGCAATGTTTGTGTTCGCGGTTCAGATCGCTGCATTAGTGCCGTCCGCGTATAAACAAATAACACAATTCCAGACGGGCTGCGGCGGGCCAGTGATAACACATCCAGAGCAATCCAGCCACGGGGATACAGAAAAGCTTTTCTTTTCTAAGCAATAAGATAACAGCAACACGTTGGCTTGTTTCATCGTATGTTGCTGAACGTCTGATGGGGGGAGTTTTACCGAAATCCGACCTAATCTTTTCCAGCTAAGATTTGCATCAAAAAGACTACAACCCGCCATGAGAAGAGGTGCTTTACCTGTGGGCATCTGGGCTCCCCTGGGTCCACATGCAAGGTGCCTTCAGAGTGGGTTTCACGGACGGCCCGGTACTCCCTCAGCGCCGGTCCCTGTCACTGTACTTCCTTTAGGAACTGTGTCTGCCCTGTTCCCTTACTCCCTCCTTTTCCTTCTCTCTGTCTCCGTGTCTTTCCCCTCCCTCTCTCCCTCCCTCCCTCCCTCCCAGCAAGACCCTGTTCTGGGCTTTCTAGTCTTTCATCTCCTCCTCCCATCACTGTTATCAGCAGCCGCTGCCGGGCTGGGTTTTATGCAGCTATGGCGTTCCATATGGCCACGCATGTACCGACCGTATAACAGAACTTCCCAGAACACACTTCACTCTTCTTAGGCGGTCGGATGTTGCATTTTGCACACACTGTACTATTCACTAAATACCACCCTTATCCTGACTGCTTCAACAACTCAGTTGCCTCACGAGAACGACTAAGGAGAAATCTAATGTAAACTCTTGTCTCAGGACCAGTCCATAGGATCATCATCAAGCCCTGCAAGTCCTGGAATTACCATCTTAAAAAAAGGGAATTTTTTTTTAACAATATAATCTTATTAATTACCACTTTATCTGTACTGTTTATTGCAACTACACCAACACAGTGTTCCTGGTGTTCTGCTGTGTGTTGGTCGGTGTGCCTGAGTGAATAGGCTGTTTGAGTCACCCGGTGATTTGAAGAACATGTTCCCCTCGTAGCATGTTATGTACCGTGCCCTACATGCCTCACCACGCTGTTTTCCACACTGATAATAAAGGCTTGTGCGCTGCAATTCTTCCGGCCCTTTGATACAACACGCCGGCACTGTAATTTGGCTTTCCATGAGCGCTGTATAACACAACTGCGGAGGGGACAACTATGAATTACTGACAAGCGCGCAGCCAATTGACCCCGAAATCTCTACACAAACACTACGAATCGGCCTCGCATGTGATGAACTCATCCAACTTGAGTCTGAAGTTGAAAGATCAGTGGAAAGGAATAAGTATAAAAGCAGCAGACGCAGCATATATGGCGTACAGGTCAGCACAAATCTTTCAAAATAAAGAGGAATTGATACCAACTGTCATGTGAGTATTTCTAAGTACCAAGACAAAATGTAAGTATTTAAAAAATATATATTTTGTGTTTAGATAGACAGGCTGTAGGCTGCGGTGTGCGATGCGCAGTGCTTTTCTCCAAACAAAAACAATAAAAATCAGTGTTTTTATTGCAGATGTATTTATTTTATTTTTAGAAATTTCCATGAAACAAAAAATCCCCGCGTCCCCGGAGCACGGCAACGAAAATCGGAAATAACTTTTAAATGAGGCCTTGTAGATCCAATATGAGCGAAGACTCAGCAACCGGATCGATTATTTCTCGCCTAAAATTGGTTCATAAACAGATTTTGCTGGACTGATGAGGTGAAATCAGTGAAAGTTTACGGACTTAATACAACGGAACCCGGAGCTCATTCGCCAACTCCACTGGCTCGCAGAACAAGGGGCCTCAGGAGGGTGGCGCCACCCACTCAAACAGAGCGTCCTGGAACAGGGTGGTTTTGAGGCATGTTAGAATGACTAGAATGCATAATCTGAGTGGTATTTTCGGCAAAACACAGACATGTTTTGTGGACCTCAGAGACCTCTATTAACTTGTTGAAAAGGAACATAATAGGTCTCCTTTAACAACAGCCACCACTCGTTTGGGATATGATATACAGCAGTGGCTCTCAAAGTGGGGCTCTTCAAGAGGTTCCAGGAGGTCCCCAGCGAAATTAATATAAGTTAAACTTCACCATTATTTAATTTGAAAGACCTTGGTACCGTTGTGACCGTTTTGATCCTAATTTCACTGTTATCTTCTTAGCTATAGTACAGACAGGTGTGGAAGTTTGGACTGAATTATATCTGACACTAAGACACGTTCCCAGATTGGGGTCCAT
This sequence comes from Zeus faber, assembly GCF_960531495.2. NCBI lineage: Eukaryota > Metazoa > Chordata > Actinopteri > Zeiformes > Zeidae > Zeus > Zeus faber. The sequence continues at coordinate 6,338,152 of NC_137197.1, forward strand.
GGCCTAATGCGTACCAAACTGAGGGTCCCGATGTGAAAAAAAGTTGAGAATCCCTGGTATACGAGGCCGAGTCTACAAACAAAACGTGCGGCGAAAGAAACCCTTTCAAGTTGAGTCCTGCGGGGCGGAACCCCAGAGGGCGCTACGCGGGGCTCCCCTCGTTCCCTGAAATCAGCCTCGCAAAGTCAGAAGGGCGGAGAGAGCGAGAGGGAGAGAGAGACAGAGGGGAAGGATGTCGGCGGCGCGTCCAACAAGGGCCCCCCGCGGTGAGAAAGCCCTCGGAGGGCCCGGACGGTGGAGGCGCGGAGCCAAGACGGGGGCAGGCAGTGGTCCCTAATGAACAGCATCAAAGCGGACGGCCTCCAGAGCCAGACGGCCCCGGGGGCTCCGCGACAGCCGTCCGGCCGGCCACCGTGGGGCGCCCTCGGTTGATATGACACATTCATTGCGCGTTACGTGACGCCATATTGTGCGGTGGTGTTCCGCCCGGCGGTGGGAGAGCACCCGCCAAGCCGCTCGTGTGCACGTGTGCACGCACGCCCACGCGCTCCGCAGATAGAGGGATCGCGGCGGCATCAAAGCCGGGGCTATTTTCAGGGTCTGGTCACGAGTGACAAGCGGAGCTCAGACAGTCAGTTTTAAGAGCCTTGTAAAGTGAAAAGACAGCATGTGGAGGTCTGCGGTCTGCTCGCTCAACAGCTTTTACGAGTGGTCGCGTGCAGTTCACATTTCTACCACAAAGGGGCAGTGAAGCACCAAAAGCCAGAATGTTTAAGATTCAAGAGGGTATTTAACCACGGAGCACAGTAAATGAAAAGGATTTAATTATACACTCTACATTTAAATATGTGTCTTGCTCGGACAAAGACGCCTCTTCATGGTCAGTCTGACAGTTTTGAACAAGTGAGACACAGTATTTACATTTAAATAGCTCCTATCATCATGATGTATTCACTTGTTATCCAAACACTTATCACGCATGGTTATCTCCATGCATTGTTTATCTATTGTTTATCTGTCTCTTTGAAATATGATTCCATAGCAGTCTGCCACGTATCGGTGTTGGTTTTGGGACCTGATTTCGGCAATATCCTTGAAGATTTACGATGCACTAAAGACGGCCTCGGAGGCGGAAACAAGGCCTCTCCAGGGCTTCGTGCTCCAGCTTTTTCGGGCCGGGCCAGATGTTCTGGTGATCCTGTCACTCGGGTCCGAACAAACATGGCAACCGGGTTTGTTTTGTGGTTTTTGTCCTGCTTTGGTTCAGCGGATGCAGGTTAGGCAAGAGGTCGAGCCTGAGGAATACCGGTGACCTCTGAACGGGATAAGTTTTCCACACGGACTCTGTTTAGCAAGTGACTTTCCGTGGCTGTTACAGTGGCATGGAGGTATTTCTTCACCGGTGAGTCAATGATTAGCCTTCTCCCCTGTGTCGGGTGTCAGCTGCAGGACAAGGTGCTCACACAGCCTGACGGGGAGGTGAACGGAGTCAACCTGCCCCCTTCAGGCAGAAGAAGGGAATACTTCACACACACACACACACACACACACACACACACACACACACACACACACACACACACACACACACACACACACACACACACACACACACACACACACACACACACACAGTCTGCACTGGTGGAAGTACACACACACACATCAAATATACAGTATATCAAACATTAGGTCTGTTATGGTGGAATAACTGCACCATCTTACAAAGAAACGCCCATACATTCTCAAGGGATGGACCCACATCAACAGGGTTTTTTGGAGAATAACTCCCGATAGCACAATCTGATGACACCATGTGATATAGTTATAATGGGGAGAATTGTCCATTGTTATGTTGTAACGAGCCCAAAATAAGGGACCGGACTTTTCACTAAAAGAAATGGACGAGAGTAACGGCGGATACTGGAGGTTTAGGATTCAGAAACCGTATCGCTAATAAAGAAATTGGTATTTGGTTTGAAGCTTTATCCATTCATATAGTTTCAATGATGATAATCATTTCTTTCTGTGGGGAATGCAACACACCTGAGTCACCTGACGCGTCCACAAGCGTCACGAACGAAACTTATTTCTTCAAGGCTCTAGTCGGCGCGGGGACAAACAACACACAACACGCACGCCGCCTCCTGCATTAATAATTAAAACTCTGCCTTGATCAAGGGGCGCGGGTGGGGGCGGCGGGGCGCGGGTGGTGAAGCTTGTTTCACATGCAGATTAACGGAAGCACCGCAAGTCGTCCGAGACCCGCGATGAATAATTCAGAGCTCTTCAGCGAGAGGAGGGAGGAGAGGGAGGGGAGGGCCCGTCTGACTCGTCAATGTACCTGAAAGCCTTTTTGTGCAGTGCAACCTCTTAAAATACGGGGAGAATTCCTCTTCAGAGATGCCCCCGTCCCACCACCCCGCCACCCGCCACCCCCGCCCCGCCACCCCGCCCCTCTGTTGGGAGCCAGTTTCTCGGAAAGATCCTCTCGGGTTGTGAGGGGAGAAATGCGGGGGAAGCGTAGACCGGCGTTCCTCGACCCCTCGAGTGTTCGCTTTTTTACCGTTTCACACTCCAAAGAACTGAAGAGAACACATTACAACAATCTGAATCCCAGCCGACACTGAGAATGAAAAAGGTCATCACCAGCGACATGTCGACAGCACAGACGTGGAACTGGTTGTATAAAACATGAAGCCCGCCCGTAGGAAGCCCTACGTGGTTTCATGACGTCACATCCGCACAAAGGAGACATTTAACTGCAGCACACGGGCACATAAATTGAGCTGCAGTGCACACAGCTGCCGTGCTACAACTTGTGCCGGTCGGACACGGGGCGAGCAAACGTCCCGGGCCTCCTCGGCGCGCTTGCGATCTTTCCAGGGCAAACAGCAGAGGCCGCGAGCTGCACCGAGGTCAATAAGCTCCTGAAAGGAGCCACCGAGGGGGTCACTCTGGACCCCGGGCCCGAACACAATTTACCCTCGGAGATGTTGCACGAAACGTTGTCACGCTGCCAAACTGAAACTGAAAGTGCGCCAGGGTGATCCCCAAAAGCTCAGGAGACAATTCATTAGTAACGCATTTTGTAAAAAAAACTCTAAAACCGTAATCCCTCGGTTCTTCATTAATGTGATGATTGTTCAAGTCCTTCCTGGAAGCCATTCAGTCATTGGCCAGAATTTTGTTGTGCGATCAAGACTTGAAATATCTTGGTCTTCTGCTCTTCAGGGGGAGCCTGGGAACCTGACGATTTTGCGGGTTCATGATCTATTTGCTGTGGCGGATACGTCTGATACGTCTGCAGATACGCTGTCCCGTCGCTCAGCGCTACGTCACACGTTCGCTTGCTCTGACTGGTTGTAGGTCTATACAACTGCGTCCAGAGACATTTTGGTCTGCACCCGCTGGTAACGCCCCTTGGAAGACTAAAAAGCATTTGCAAATTGGTCTGGCCACATCAGGCTAGTTCAGGGGAGAAGTGTATAAATCATTTGTGAAATCACACCAGGAGTCTCTCTGTACGGCTATACAGGAGGTAGCTGTATGTCAATACCTCACTGACTCAGCGCAGAGGAGGCAGAGTGTTGAAGGCGAGTAAAAAAAAGCAGCATTTTAGTAGAGTGGGTTGGAGTGTTAAGTGTTAAGGCTCCGTGGGTAACGATACGTGAAAACAGTTAAATATGGCAGTGAAACCTTGCATTTTTATTGGATGCACCGGTGGCAGCGGCAGATGCAGAATTCCTGGGGATCTGGGCTCCAGATGTTACGGGGCTGAGCATGGAGAATTAGGAGCTGGACGACGTCAGAGCACGGCAGATTCACAGTAGTCACTTCACAGCGGCACGGTGCACGAAACGCTGCCCGTGCGCCCGGAACATATTCACAGGAAACGAGAGGACATTCCTCCGTGATAAAAAACCAGCTCTTTCCCAGACGAAGCAAACTCGTTCCACAGCGGCCGGGGCTCCGCTTGGTTCCAACATACTCAGTGAGGGGATAACCGCAAGCATAAGCAATAACCAAAAGAAATAACAGCTGTGTAGCTTCTTCAGGAGCTCCCAGCATCGATTTGGGAAGTAGTCGGACAGTGTAGGCATTTTCTGACTGTCTCACACAGACACACACATACACACACACACACACACACACACACACACACACACACACACACACACACACACACACACACACACACACACACACACACACACACACACACACACAGACACACACACACACACAGTCGGCACTGGTGGAAGTAAAATGCCATCAGCTCGGAAACATGACCAAGACCCCACATATTCTCCTGGAATCCGGGGTAAAACAATACATGAGTGGCACGGCGAGTCGCCGCGGCCCCCGCTCACTTTCACCCCGGCTGTGTCAACAGCACGGCCGGGCAGGAATGCGGGAGCCAAACGCGGGGATGGATATCACCGAGCTGCCCACCGCTGCAAAGCCACCGCGCTACCACACACTGTCAGGAGCCCCAAATAATACCGTGTCATGGCATTTCAAACGGCCAATCCACGGCTGGATGAGTCACGACAAACAACCCTTCCTGTTGAATGGACGAGCATTTAGACCGGAAAGGTCGAAAGACAAAGAGATGCCCCAAAAGATCTCAAACCGAAGAGCATTCATTTGAGACGATTAGAGGAGGGAATTATAAAAAACATCCGATTTGGAACGGAATCTACTTGTGGCAGACGGGACAACATAAAAGTAAAAACCAAACTGCAGAAACCCTCTGCAACTACTGTAGAACCTATGGAGTTACGTGTGTGACCGAAATATGTGGGCTCCCAAACGTGTTTACATTCAGAATACAACCCCCTTTCCAGCCACAGATTGCATCCAGTGTTTGACATTCAAACCGTTACAATTCTCATTTACAATTTCAGTTATTTGAGGACGTAATGGCTGTAGTCATAGGCAAGGAGGTGCTGCTCATCCCCTTAAGGGTTTATTATAGCTTTAGCAATTCCACCATAATGTTATAAAGAGTCCAATATGACGGTCCAACCTCTTTACTAAAAGTGATGGAAGAGAGTAACGGCTGATACTTGAGGTTTAGGATCCTGAAACCGTATGGGAATTGAAGAAATTGGTATTCAAGATATACAGTATACGTGCATAGAGTCATGTGTTTCATGTAGTTTGTGTGTTGTGAGAAACGCCTCTAGAGCAGGCAAACATTTGCCAAAAGCGACAAATATTTGAAACTAGGGAACAGCAAAATGTTGTGTCGGCTTCCACTTACTGTACAAAAAAATTAAATAAAAGAAGTGAAAAATAAACTCATCTTCATCCAAACACTTGAGCGACATTGCAACATTCCAAGAAGAAGACCGTGATCATTAAAATAGAAAAAAAACATTTCAAAGGCATATACTGTACACACACAGCACATGGTGCATGTTCCTCCGCTCACGCACGTGACCTAAATGGTTGGCTTCTGCCAAAGCAGACGTCTGAATGTCAACACGCATGTCCGCGTCCAGCGGCATGACGCCACACGCCCGCCGCCCTCTGATCGTCTCAATCTCCCCCCCAGACAGCGAGCCTCCAAGACGTCCCGTTGCATCCATCCAACAATAAGCCCTGTGTGTGCGACACACAAAGGGTGTTTGATGCGGCGCGTTAATCCCCTGTGATAATGCACGAAAAACATCCCCGCGCCTCATGTGGGACCGTGTGAGTCATGTGTCAGGTTGGGAGGCCTGTGGTGAGCCTGACTCCACTGAGAGAGAGAGTGTCTGTATGTATATATAAATATATCATTTTAGGTTATCGTCACTTCACTTGACAGCATTTTCTATTTTTATCTATTCTGTCGTTCCTTATATATAGGATGGAGAAATATGATACCAGTACAACGGCGGGTTGCCCAGTCCAAGGAAATGCAGCAATTTTCTCCTTATATATGTACATATTTTAGGTTAATTTTTATCAACCTATATTTATGTTTTTAAGTGCAATGCTTCAACGGCGCTGTCCGTAATTGAGTTTATCTTCATTGATTGTGCTCAAATTATTTTGTTTATTGCTTTCCACTAAACCTTTATTTCCCATGGCAATAAAGAGAGAATGACGAGAGAGAGAGAGAGAGAGAGAGAGAGAGAGAGAGAGAGAGAGAGGTGGGAGTGGCGGTGTTAACACGTTATCAGTGCTGTTGTCATGCGTGCCGGCACCCCCTGCACCCCTTCTCAGCTCCAGGTGTGGAGCACGACAAGACAAACGTGACCGCACGGGAAGCTGGAGGGGAACCCGCCGACTCCCCGGCCCCCACGGAGCCACATCCACACCGGGCCCATCTTTGTTTCCACCGTGGGCCCGTTTGTCGTTACGTAACCGAAGCGGTCGGCTTATCACGTCCCACTGTTTGCTGTTGCCGCTGAGTGCTAACAACGCGCTGATAAAGGAAGGTACCTGTGACCACATGTTGGCTGAAGGTCAAGTTTGTCGGCGCTCACAACTGCACAGTGCAGGTTGGGGACGTGTGTGTTTGCCCGTTGACAAATTAATCCGTCATCGTGTTTAACCTGAGGGTGGGGACAGGGAGGGAAGGGAAAGGAGCAATCTGACCGCAAAACAATACGACTGCAAACCTCGCCGATCCACCGACGCTCTCTCTTAACGACAACATTTATAAGGGACAGACGGATTGAGGAATTCCGGGCCGACGCCGATGTTTAAAATAACGATCTGGCCGACAGCCGACGCAGACACCGATGTTTTCTGAGTTCCCGTGAAAGCAGCATCACCTCCGACATGAATTACAGTTTTTACGCGTTCCCGTGAACGCACCGCCTCCCGCTGTCTCTCATCCCGATACAAACTTTCTAACCCGGGAGCCGTGTTATGTTTTGGTCATTTACTTGCTGGTCAGTGTTGCACGCAGGGTCACCGCGTGGACATGGACACAAACTGGACACTGGCATCAGTATTTACACACTCTCCCTCTTTGGAAATGTTGCTTGCATGTTGCAGTCATTGTAAATACTGTTTATTATAGATCGCATTGTCCTCAGTGTATTTATTTTTTTCTTTAACTTGCTTCGTATTTATTTTTCTTCAAACTTGTTTTTATATTTTACCGTATAGTCCTGTACCAAACTGAGTCACCGACAACCGGAGTCAAATTCCTTCTATGTGTGAGCATACTTGGCCCTCAAAGCCACATTCTGGTTCCAAATCTATAATTAAGCTTGACACTTGGGACACAGCAGTTAGGCGGAGGAGGCTCTTTGTAAAACTAAAAGAAAAAAAAAAAAAGGACGGAGTTGTTCCGCCTTTAAACACCGACCCGTCCCCGACATCCCGGAAAGAAGACGTTTCATACCTCCGGCAATCCTCCTGAGCTGCTGCTGCCGGGCAATAATCCTGCCCAGCCTGTACCCCGAGCGCCTCCTGTGATGGTCTATTCTTAGGTAGATGTCCTGGGTCTCCGGGGTCATGCTTCCCAGACACTCGCTGCCCGTGGACTCGGGAAGCTCCCTGAACATGACTAAAGCTCCTCTTCTTTCGGGAGACCCTCTCTCCGGCCACAGGCTATAACTCACTCACGCACACTGAAAAGTTCACACGGAGACGCAACAAGCCTGAAAAGCCAGGGCGGGGTGGAGAGAGGGAGAGAGAGAGAGAGAGAGAGAGAGAGAGAGAGGGGGGAGGCCTCTCCGAGGGGGAGGAGTGCCGGGCGCTTTTCGCTCCCACCTCGGCGGGGGTCACATGGGCACGGCGGCAGCCAATGGCGGCGGGGCCCCCGGAAGGACTACCTAGGGACTGCAGTGAATCCAGGGCCTGTGCGAGCGCCGGGGGACCTCCCCCCGCGGCTCTGGAGGGAAATATAAATACTATAGTGGAATGTCTGTGAGCTGACGGAGGAGGAGGAGGAGGAGAGGGAGTGGTCGCGGGGCTTACAAAAATAGTGGCGTTTCGGACCCACCCTGCAGCAGAACAACTCATCCGCTGTTGCCGGACACACAGGTGCCAAATTTACTGGTTACGAGGGAGCGCGTGTCGAGAAATTCGCTGAGAGGGAGAAGGAGAGAGAGCGAGAGAGAGAGAGAGAGAGAGAGGGAAAGGCTGTTTTTCCTGGTGAAAGAATGTTAATTCCCGGACCCCACCCCCACCACATCACCACCCAATTCCAGCCGTGTAACGGCCACTCAGCGTGTCTCCGCAGCCCTTTAAAAACAAACAGAGCGTGTTAGTTTGAACCCCTATATTTATGTGCGGGGTCCAACTTCTCCCCTGCACTTACAGTACGTTCACTTTACTGCTCGAACAGCCGCGGGACACGGGGTCCTGTGGTATGATGGGATGTGCCGCCAAACTTTCCCATTCCAAGAAAATAAAACATATAAATGACATTTAAGGGCGGTCTGTGCAACTGTTGTAATATAACTGGACCACGGTCACAAAGCCTTATTTTGCATTATTGAATGGAAGGATTAGCCGATACTTTTATTTTTACTTTTATATTGTTACCATTTCTTTACATATGTGTGTGTGTGTGTGTGTGTGTGTGTGTGTGTGTGTGGTGTGTGTGTGTGTGTATATATACTGTATATATATACAGTATATATATATAAAACAAAAAGTCAATAGGAATTAAACTAAAAAAAAGTAAAAGTAAATGGATTAAAATAAAAATATCTACAATAATAAATGTATTAATTTATACATTATTATGAATATAATAATCATATTCGTAATTTTCTTAAATATCACTATTTTTTAGTTTATTCTATTTGATATACTAGTAACTTTACTTGTTAATTATTTTCCTTTTTGCACCTCTTTAAAATTGCAAAAAAAACTTCTTGTAATAACAATAATTTCCCCAAAACATCTCTATCGTTATTGCCACTGACCGATTCTCCGTTAAATTAAATGTGAACAAAGAAAACAAAAAAACGTTCCATTTATAAAATTCCTATTTTGGATCCGTGAGCTAACGCCTGGAAACAACATGGTCCTCACACCTGAAAGCAACGCCCCCGCCACCCCAGCCCTCCCCCCTGTCTGCCGGCACCACAGGCCTGCACTGTGCCACACGTGCACATCCACAGAGCCGTGCGCGTAAGTGGGGCCCGGGCGGGCGGGCGACCAAGTCCAACACGGCGCCCGTCTGTCCCCCCCGAGCGGCGGCTGGCGACACCCTACCCAGCCTGCACACAAAGACCACAATTCAGCGGCACCCAGCGAGTCTTCATAAACCTCTCCTGGGTTTAATGGTTCCCCCGGCGCCCCCTGGCCCCCCGCGCCCCCACACCCATAGAGGAGCCCTTTTAATGCGGGGCCTGTTTGCTCAGGTACGAGGCAGCGGGGCGACGTTGTGCCGATGAAGTCATGTGTTGGTCGGACTTTTAAATCACGCCCATGCACGCACACGCACACACACACACGCGCACACACACACACACACACACACACACACACACACACACACACACACAAACAAGACTCTGTCCGCCGCCCCGGCTGGACAGAACACACTGGCAAAAGGATCGGCCACCACCGAAGGTGTCAGATCCTGAAAGGCGACGGCAGCGGTGGTGCAAGCGAACCCGTTTCAGCTCCCTCCTTCCCCTTCCTCCCTGTCTAGACGGGGAGAGTCGCCGGGTGCTCCGCGCGCCTCGTGTTGCGGAATCCACCGACGAGGCGGGAGACGAATGGGAGCGCAGGTGCTCGCCGACAGCTTGCCGCCGCCCGAATTCCTCGAGCCCATTGCGAAAGAAGAGCCTGGCGGGGCCGCGGCGCGTCCCCTGCGCTCAGGACAGAGACGGGCCCCACAGGGAAGTGTCGGCGTTTGGTCCCCGGTGGAGCGCCGCTGTGCGTCAGGCGCTCGTCCGGCCCCGGCCAGGGCTCGGCGGTCGGACAGCAGCCGGAGGGATCCAGACTCTGACAGGACCGGGCGATGTATGGTTATAATATCCATATCCTCATATCAGAATAGATATCATCTGGGATTTTGGTTGCTTTGAGGCTGTGTTACAGTAAAGTAAGGGCCCGACACGTAGCGTGAAACATAGCTGTTTGTTGCCAAGACTACAATGGACGGAGACTAAAAGGGTTGCCGGATTTTAATCACTTCATCATTAAGTGCTATTGATCCAATATAATTATTTACAACGCATATTTCAACATTAAAAGAGTGATATCAAGAGAGGGAAAACATGTTCATGCATGTTTAACATGTTTTTCTTATAAATAGTTGTTTTAATGTAAAAAATGCAATCATCAATATCTTATTTTCTTAAGATATATCACCCAAATGGCCAAAATCGTGTTGCATGGGGAAACGAGACGACCCTAAACGTTGAGTCCTGTAAAGTAAAGCAGTTTTCTGAACTTCATCAACACCTCCATCTGCGTGGTCATAACATCCACATCACGAATGATTGGTTCTGTCATATTTCTGATTAATATTGAGCTGTTTTGTCAATCCCTATCCCTAGACTCTGACTGAACACGCACACATACAGTATGCCGCATGCAGTACGCCGGTCCACTCCTCAGAGGAATGTGCTGCGGACGTGCTTACGGAATGACAAATGATTTCCCAAATGGGAATTCATTTGTCATTCTGTAAGCACGCCTGCGGCCCCCCCCCCCCGCCCCCGGGTTCCGCCAGCGCCCGGCTGAAATTCCAACCAGAACCAGGCGCTTTCAGGAGGCTGGATGCCTTCAGGAGGCTGGATGCCTTCAGGAGGCTGGATGCCTTCAGGAGGCTGGATGCCTTCAGGAGGATGGATGCCTTCAGGAGGCTGGATGCCTTCAGGAGGCTGGATGCCTTCAGGAGGATGGATGCCTTCAGGAGGCCGGTCCTTATTCTGAATGACTGTAACGCGGGCTTTTCAGCGGGGCCCGGGCCTCACACCTGGGAGGCCGGTCCTGGCTTGGTGGCACCGGCAGAGTGGTGTTCACAGCTCCGGCTCGAGGAGGCGTGATTCAGACGCAGACGCGCGTAATCTTCGCCGGGAAGCCCGAGCGCCGGCGCGGCCGAGTTTCCTGCGGTTCGAGGGGTGGGATTAAGAATAGCCGCCGCCGCCGCCACCCCCCCCCCCCCCGACGCGGCTGACTCAGTCCGCCCGCGTGGTCAGGCTGGCTGCGAGCGCTCGGCCCCCGGACTGCGGTGGAGTCACGCTGCCAGAGAAGGGGCTGAGGCCTGGTTTCCAGATACACCGAGAGGGCCAACATGGACTCATTAGGATAATTATAGGAAATTCTGCACTACACCGAGCCATGTATTTATATCACATATTTAAAATCCTGTTCCAAAAATCCACCAGGGGTTGCATAGAAACAGGAAGTATGATCTCAGAGCGTGACCCCGGTTTTGGAATGAAACGACAGTATTTCCTCATACCTTGAGGAATTGGACGTCCTCAGTTATGAACATTTCGACTGAATACACTGATGTCACAACAATACTAATACCAATGAAAAACAAAGACGTATCACTGATGATATTCAACTTCCTCTGAGCTGGAAGGTACCATGGTAGGCACAGACAGACAGACAGACAGACAGACAGACAGACAGACAGACAGACAGACAGACAGATAGATAGATAGATAGATAGATAGATAGATAGATAGATAGATAGATAGATAGATAGATAGATAGATAGATAGATGGATAGATAAACAGACAGACAGACAGACAGACAGACAGACAGACAGATATCTAAAGGCATGTATCATAACTCTACACTGTGAGTGCCCCTAGTGGTAGCAGTGTGGTATTGCACCAACAGTCCACCACAACGTTTCATCACAACTCAGTAAGAAAATCTCCATCATTATTATTATTATTATTATTATTATTATTATTATTATTATTATTATTATTATTACATGGCTAGTAACCGGCTATGCCCACCAAGTTATGTGTTCTTAAGAAATGTTTTGATTAAATTGTACACTTTCCTCTGTACAGTTTTCTTGAACTCCAAACTCATTATGAACAACATCAACCACAAATAAAAACCAAACTAGAAAAGACAACCTCTAAGACACAAGACAATCTCTAAGAGGGAACGTCCTTGTCCTTCATGACAGAAAATGTATGTGATGAATAAACCTCTTGAATCTTGAATCTTGAGTTATGGACTTAGTGGGACCTTTTCTAACATCTGAATAAGGGAAATTATACAGAGCCAGCCAATCGGCAATTTGATATAATTGATGTGGACGTACCGAAACGTGCTCTCAATCAATCAAAAAAAGGAAAGCCACGTGTTTTCGGGATAGGAAACTGCAGGTTCATGCAAAGGAATGCAATGTAGAAAATGCAGTTTTGTGTTTTGATGTCATTACGACTCCATTTCCCTGTCACACAACACAAAGATAGCGCAGGACACACACACACACACGCACGCACACACACATACATATACACAATGTTAATGTCTCATCCCTTGTATTCACAACACATAAAGGTTTAAATACCGTGTTCTGTAGTTAAAGCCCACATATCCTGTCTAGATGTCTAACAACTAAATATTTTACAAAATATAAACACCAGGAAGCGTGAGTATGTTTGAAACTAACAAAACACAAATATACAACTAAATAAAGTCAGCAAGTACATTCCGTACAATTTGCATAGTTTGTCAAAGCCTAGTGAGCAATGAACTGTATAAATTACATAAATGTGAGAAAATCAATGTTAGTAAACAGAAGGACTGTGTATATAAGAATATAAAACCTCAGAGAACGATGTACAAAGTTAATCTAGTCCCAACTTAATATGTGTTGTTTTGAGGAGTGCATTTTCTCTTTTGAATTGTTTAAAATGCTCTTTCAACAAAACAAAAAGTCCCTGCATAATCAGTCTGGGCCCATATCTGGT